>NC_140599.1:7650974-8208474 GCF_057381915.1 Diplotaxodon limnothrissa | reverse complement strand
TTTCTCAAAGTTTGCATGAAGTCTTGGAACTGAACTGAATCACAAAAATAACAATAGTTTTCATAAATTATATATAACGATAATTTGGTGATAGACCTTTGATAAAAAAGTATCTGATGGTGTGTCAAAATCAACTGTTTGACTTCCAGATACCCAGCACAGTAACAATGTAATGCTGAAATGTTTCGAGTTTTCGTGAGCTGATTAGAACTGAGTTTGATAAGATGTGAGACAATTTTAATTTGAAAAGACTATTCCAGACTGTAATACTATACCTGGATCAAGAAAAGTATTCTGTGATATTTTCTTTATAATTTCTGCAACCCCTTTTTTCATACAAGATACCAAAGCTACTTTTTCTTTTTAAAATAGCCTTTTCCACTACTTTTTAGACCAAATCCTTAAATAACTGTCATTATTCTTGTGGGGGAAACTTTATGGATATCTCTCACAGTAACACACAAGCGGTGGAAATGACTACGAATATTTGTTATGTAAGATAACTGTCGTGACAATAACATTAGTCCCAAACATTGCTGAATCAATCAGCCAAGTGTTTAGAATTCAATGCCTTGATTATTAGCCACGCCCCAAAGACGGTGTTCCGCTTTTCTATTTGTAAATATTCAAGTCACGTGGAAATTTAGTCCAATAAGCACCATTCTCTTCCCAGATCGTGGGCGTTTCCATTTGTGCTCCTGCTGCCGAGACCGGGAGCTAGCGTGAAGCGCTGTGTTAACGACACAACGGTAAGTAACAAGAAAAGATCCGAAATAATAACTTTAAGTATTTAGGAATGAACATACTAAGGAAGCTGCATACCAAGAGTAGTTCAGATGCTCGACTGTATATTCTGTCTTGGGCTCGTAGACTTCAGACGTTGAGCTTTTTTTGCCATTGTTCGGCAAAGCTAGCATGCTAGTGCTAACTGTAGCTGAGGTTTCAATGGGGTCTCGTTTTGTCTCCTCTACCATTTTGGTGTCTGATAAGCAGCAGACAAGAACTTAAATTCAAAATTCTCAGTTAATGTGCATCATATTATCGAGTTTTGCAATTGGCAGGAATAATGGTAACACACATGGCTGTGTTTCCCGATTTGTGGAGCATGTCTGCGCAGCTTTAAACCGCAGTCGGTCGGTTTTTGTCGGGGATGCGAGCTAGCTGCCGTCAACAGCCAGACTCTGCGCCGAATTAAAATGGCGTCTGTTTTTAAATCCACGAGTTGGAGCTGCGAGGGTTCGGGGACTGGTTGTTTCTTGACGTAAAGGTTACGTTTCAGTGTGAAGCTTTAGTGGCTCGTGGGGAGTGCGACATGAGCTCATTTTGGCTTTGTGCCATGTTTCGGTAAGTCGTTGACAGGTTGGAGCGTAGAAAACGGGGCAGTACGAGCCGTGTTTAAGATTTCTGCTCTTTTACGTTATGTCAGCTTTGTATCCAGGTACAGAAAGGTAGACCCACGATGGGAATGCTACAGTATGTGAGACCTGTGGGTGTGTCGCTATTATTGAATGAGAAGTCCTGCCCGCCCACTTCACGCCACTATTTGATCCAGATCTTAGCGTTTTGCTGTAGTAACACAGTAGCAGCTACACTCATCACGTCAGACAACACTGATGAACACTCAGTCATCCATGAAGGTTCTGCTGTTACCCTCCACTCACATTAATCTGTTTACACCAGCCTGGTTTTTATTTTTATTTTGGATAATATGTATATATATACACACACACACATACATACATGATTGCCCTTTATTCTGAAATATTGTGGTTTGTAGACACGAGTTTATTTATTACTGTGGAGCAGGAGAGGCTGGGCCTGTTTAGTGCCTGAGGCTTGTAAATGTGTACCAACTATGTTGCTGCAGCTGGGGGCCAGAGATGCCAGTGAAGTGTAAAAACATTTTCACCTCTGAGCCACTGAGTGTCGAACAGCGACAAACTTGAAATATAAAAAAATGTTGGGTTTTAATTTTGCCCTGATTTTTATTTTTTTTTATTTTTTTTTATTTCCGTCCTGCAGACTCAGACAGCAGCAAAGTCATCTGCTGCCAAGACGGCCGTTTTAATACTGTGGGTCACTGGATAAAGCAGCCGTCACGGTCTCCACAACAGCAATGGTAAAATTTTCATTATTCAAGTCTTACTGCGCGTTGTTTATAGGGCAGAGGATATCCAGGCATTTATATTAAATACCAGTGTTAACAGGACAAATGATTGTGACCCATCTGATGCAGCCAGCATGTTGCTGTTCCATGATGCCCGGGGCTTTGGGAACACATGCTGGCTGCTTTCACATCACTGCCATCACTCTCCCATAATTTGGCTTTGGTTGCCTGTGCATACCCTCTGCTTGTGTAATGATTAGTTTTAGAAGCTTGACCTCTGTGTTCAGTATTTCAATTCATCAAACAAGGTCAGAGGAAGGCAGTCTTAGTTTGGTGGCCCGTTTAATCTTGATAAATGGTTTTTCCAGGTTGAGCAGGAGCTATTTCATAAAACTGGATTAGTAAAGTTAGTTGAATAACTGGTCTGATTAGAACCTCGACTGAAGTTTGAGGAGCTGCTGCATAAATGTGTTAATCTGGTTAATTGTCCCAGGGTAATTCAAGATGAGGTATTGATGTATTTTCAAGAGTAAAAGTTAGACTTTTATTTGTGGAATGCAAGGTAATAAATCTCATGCACATTCTTGTCATGCATTGAAGTCTGGGTAGTGTTACGATGGGAATGCTTTGATTGAAACTAATCTCGTCTAGCCATGTGACAGATATGTTCCCTTAAATTCACGCTGTTGTTTCTTTTCACCACTAGCCACCACCAATGCGCCACCGCGCCATGCGTGTCTTCATGAATGACGACCGCCATGTTATGGCAAAACACTCTGCCATCTACCCGACACAGGAAGAGCTGGAAAGTGTACAAAACATGGTGTCTCACACAGAGAGAGCACTCAAGGCCGTCTCTGACTGGCTGGATAAACAGGAAAAGGGGACGACAAAGTCTGACTCAGGCACAGAGACTGATAAAGAAAGGTGAGATGTTGGAGACTTTGAGTAAACAAGTACCTTTTTAAAACCAAAGCTGACTTTGTTTCATTTTATTCTTCTCCACTGTGCATCCGGTGTCTTTTCAAAGTGAGCATAAGGATCAGGCCACCCGCTCTCTGCGTGGCGTCATGAGGGTGGGACTGGTTGCTAAAGGCCTGTTACTGAAGGGGGACCTGGACCTAGAGCTGGTGCTCCTTTGTAAGGACAAGCCTACCATCAGTCTGCTGAAGAAGGTGTCTGAGAACCTTGTTACACAGCTCAAGGTGAGAAGTGTGATGATTCACTCTATATTTGGAAAAGTTTTATTTAACTATAACATTGCTATTTCAGATAACTTGAAACTAAACTAAAACTAGATGCGATTTAACACAAATAAAAATAAAAAGTAGATTTAGAAAAAGGCAAATTAAGTGAGCAAACGTTTATAAACTATATTAGTTTTAGTCTTTGTGGTGCATTATCAATCTGAAGCTTTGGGTCATGTCTTGATAGAGATTTGGGGTACCTACGTGGCTGTGATGCTACTTGTATTGTAATGCCTGTAAAGTCTTAGCCTTATCAAACATATTTGTCATTATAGTAATTGGAAAAACTAAAACGGCCCATTTTAGAACAATAAAAACTAAACTGAAACAAGCATAAGCTGAAAGCTAACTGAAATTAAACTGAGTTGGGAAAATTATTTTCAATTTTGACATGACTGATGTTCTGGGTGTCCGTGTCATCCTGTGCAGTAAGGACAAACAAAACTTCCCACTGGCAGCATGCACACAAGCAGTGACTCCGACCCAAAAAGCAGCTCCTGTTTCTGTGAGCTGGGAAGAGGAAATGTAAAGCTAAAATGAATTCAAGGCTGCAGTAAACCAATGAAAATGTTATTTGGCTGAAATCGTCCGCCTGCCAGTATTCGTATTTTAAACGTATTGATTAACATTGTGTTAGGCCCGGAAAGCTTGTATTTTCGGGTTAGCCCTTCACACTTGGGGGTACTCTTTAATTAAAATTTCGGTAAATGTAAGCATTAAATAAGCTACCGTATTTTCACGACCATAAGACGCACTGTGCTAAAAGGCGCAGTCTCAGTTATGTGTGCCATTACTGTATTTAACACACACATAAGGCGCACTGGATCATAGGGCGCATACAAGTACCGTATGCGTATTTAAAAATAAAGCGGGAGCAAACCTGAGTTCGGTACCTTACTCACATTTTTATTACCAGTAATCGTCATCATCAACAACACACAAGCATACAAGTGTGCGTATTTAAAAATAAAGCAGGAGCAAAACAAAGTTTGGTACTCACATTTTTATCATCAATCAAACCCATCGAAGTCCTCATCCTCTGTGTCTGAATTGAACAGCTGCGCTAAATCTTCATCAAACATGCCAGGTTCACTTTCTTCACTGTCAGAGTCACTTTCCGTGCCGTGCGGCTCCTCGGAAATGATGCCGGCTTTTGCGAAAGCTCGAACAACAGTGCCAGCAGACATGTTAGCCCAAGCATCTACAATCCATTGGCAAATTGTGGCGTAACTCGCCCGGCGCTGGTTTCCACTCTTGGTTAAACTGTGGTCTCCATCGGTCATCCATCGCTGGATGTGTTTGTCGCCGATAAGTTTGCTGCAGTAGGAGCGGAAGATGGCCAGCTTTTCCTTATAATCCGCTGGAAGTTGCTGCGCTACCGTAGTCCTGGTCCGGATGGAAAAATGGCACCGTTTCATAAAAAGTGAAAGTGAAACTGCTTTTAGCCGAATGGTGACCGTCGAAACGCTTCTCCCGCTCGTTCTTTGCTCGATGATCGCCTTATGTCCGCGGAAACTCAGCTGCGTCTTCTTGACCTGCCGGAGCTTGTTTTCCAGCTTCCTCCACTTGCGAACCATCGATTCATTAATCTTAAATTCTCTCGCCGCTGCTCGATTTCCATGTTCCTCCGCGTAGCTGATGGCCTTCAGTTTAAACTGTGCTTCGTAAGCGTGTCTCTTTGCCATTTTCAGGGTTGTTAAAACAACGATGTCCTGCATAACGCACATACCTGTTCTTTTATACAGGTATGTGCAATAAAGTCAACGCACACACTTCACCCTTTAGCGTTCTCATGGTGTTCTCTACTACGTCCTCCTTACAACACACAGGGCGCACTGCGCTATAGGGCGCGCCGCACTTTTTGAAGAAAATCTAAGACTTTTAAGTGCGCCTTATGGTTGTGAAAATACGGTAATCAGAAGCGTCTCGCTTGGGTGAAAACTCCTCTGACCCAAAAGTGTCTGCAGACGGACACATTTGTGGGAACAATGATAGTAATGGGTATTATGGAAAAGCTAGTCGTTGCCTTTGTTCTTATGAAAGTGAAATCTGTGATTGCCTCACCAGTGAGAATTTGGTTGGATGAGAACATATCCATTGATATAAGCCTTGAGATTACATCTGTACTGGTATGTAAACTGTTGGGGAAAGTTACTGGTAGCAGTTTTAATAAAACAAAATGATCTAGGACCAAGAATCTATATTTGCTAGCTTCATAGATTTCTATAATAACTCAATATCTTTAAAATGAAACAAGACATTAGGGCTTTTTATAAACCCAAATTTAGAGGAAAAAGCGATTTCAAAGTTTTCATTCTGGATCCCTGAGTAGTGTTATGTTGTTAAGGAAATCCTACAGTTGTATAGTCTTTGGTATCCCTACACGTGTCCTCCTTCATGACTGGATAAGTTAAAGAAACCAGTGTCAAGTCTTTTTTTCTTTTTTTTTAAACTGTACTGATTGTCTTGTTTTCTTTCTTTCAGTTGATCACAGAAGACAAGTATGTGGTGACCCAACAGATCCGTGAAGCTAGCATCGTCATAAAGAACACCAAGGAGCCCCCTCTCACCCTCACAATTCACCTGACGTCCCCTTTGGTCCGTGAAGAGATTGAGAGGGCTGCAGCTGGAGGTAAGCTCCTGATTGAAAGCCTCAGTGTTTTTCTTTCTTTTTTTTCTTTTCTTCTTTTTCCCCTCTTTTTAGTGGCACCCTGTTTCCAGCAGGGAGGCCAGGCAGGTAACCAGCCTAGACAGATATTGTTTATTGGGCCTTCAATGGAGCTAGAGGACAAGAAATGCAGTCACATAATGAAAGTGTGCTATGCTTATAGCTCTCTAGACACTCTTGTAGTTCCATGTAATGTAATTGGACATTTTTGATGGCCCAATATACAGTATAGGGCAGGTAGTTTACTGACTTCTGAAGACGTGGCTTTCTCTTCCCCCTTAATGATCAAGGTCACCAAAGAAATGAAGGCTTACTGAGAATTTAACCAAATACAAAAAGAGAGACCACTTTGTTTGCATGTGTTTTATCATTGATGATGAACAGTTTGCATTGCAGCAAAAATGAGTAGCAAAACGTGCAGTGACACCCAGCAGTGGGCTATTGACAGTCTCTGATGTTGTTGAGCAGGGAAGGCTCGGGGTTGCAGATAATGACAAGGGACACTTGAAATTGCCTGTCCAACCACACCCAAAAATCCAGGGGTTGGTCCCACATGTCAGCTAGTAATAATTAATGGCAATGTGAAACATGTAGTTATTTGGATTATTGGTAGCTATACAACAAAACATTTGTATTTTGCGTTTTTTGAGTTTTCAACAATAGACCTCTACCTTGACTTTATCTGTAGCTTCGTGCTCACAGTGAGGCCCAGTTTGGGACTTTGTTTAATTTTTTTCTTTTTAAGCCATCAGTTTTGCTGCAGTGTGGACTTTTTTTTATACCCACCTTTTGTGTATCTGATCATTTTTGCCTGTGGTTTCAATTCTGATTCTCTCTGTCAAGCCTTCTAGTTTGTCAATTTTTAGGGACGCTGGACCTTTGACCAACTGGCCGCTCTCTGTCTCGGAAGGGGCAAAGCGCAGTGTACCCAATCTAGGGGTGAAGGGGAGGGGCTCTACCTCCTGTTAGCGCCAGAAAAAGAAAACTAGACCGTTTTAGGCAATGAAACTAAAGCATCATTTGAGTTGAAGCGGCTATGGAGAGACAACCTCCCATTTGATGCAACCTATAAATCCCTTTATAAAGTTGCCTTTCTACGTCAGGGATTTATTTTTATTTCTTGTAATCTTATTTTTTTACATATTCCAGTTACAACGCACTCTGCATTACAGTCACTCCGGTGGAATTTAAGTGTAATTGTTACGTGCCGGGTCATGTCAAACCATATTAACTGGGAGGTTGGGAGCGTTTGGTGGTTCTCCAGTGGAGGGGTCCCCCTCCCCTTTCCCCTCCTGGCTGTGGTTTGGGAAGGCTGCCTGTGTTCCCCCTGGCCGGCTGACAGAACTCCCCTTGGTCAAACTGTACCTTGTCTTCTTATTCCACCTGCCAATAGAAACGCTTTCAGTCAACGATCCCCCGGATGTTCTGGACAGGCAGAAATGCCTAACTGCCTTGGCGTCTCTCCGCCACGCTAAGTGGTTCCAGGTTTGGATCTTGTCTTTATTTGTCTCTAAAACAGAAGTAGTTTTGAGTTTGGTTTTATGCTGTTTGTCTTTTATTTGGGCGTTCCATGTGTTTTTTGTTTTTCTTTCTTTTTTTTAAATTTACTCTTTTGAAGTGTACTTCCTGTAGTAATTCTTGATGACCTGGATGTTTGTTTCTTAGGAAACCTTTGTCATTGCACTGTTGTAGAGTTGTTTTACTCACATAACAGATTTTTATTGCTTTATCATTTCATAAACGGAGAAATTGTTGCTTTTCGGTCCCTGATTTTCTTTGTTTTCACATTTAGCTTAACAGCTTCTAACTCAAATCAGTAAAAAAAAAAAAAAAAAGGGGGGGGGGGAAGAACTAATCCATGGTTTGTCCAGGTGCAATATTTCTCCAATGTCAGTGTTGCTGTGAGTGCTTTGTCATTATTTTCACACTTCTGCAAGTCGCAAGCTCCACTTTTGGTAGAGAAAGGGTTCCTTGTAGTTAATTGTTTGATTATATCTCATTGTAGTATTTTCGCCTGTTTCATTTCTGGCTTTGACACTATAACGATCAGTGCTCCATCTCTGCAGCTTGTTATTGTAGAGTATGTGGCCTCAGCTGTTTCTGCTCTCTGGCTGTTTCTGTTACTCTGTGTGCCACAAAAGCAGCAGAAATATTGCACCTCGAGTCATATTTTAAACTTCCTTTGCCACTAACTTAGTCATGGCCTCTTTTAATGACAGCACATGTATGCATATCCTCTGAAATAACACACTTGTTAATCATTTTAAAGTTGACATAAAGTTTGAGGTGGCTTTAGTCGCGCATTCATATGCATGCTTTTTTTTCCTACAAGCAGTAACTACACCATCGATCATGCTGGCTATTGATTTGCAGACATAATAGGCTTTTCCACCAAAGTGATCAAACATCATTCTGTCACCTAATCTCTCTGGACATTTACCATAATGACAAAGCTAAAATGCTGTAGTCTGTGTGGCTTCATTTTTATCTTTCCACATATTTGAATATTTATCTTGCTTTTTGTTGCGTACAGTCTGCTTTTCTGTTGTGTTGTTGTTTTTGTTGTTGTTGTTTTTTGTTGTTGTTTTGTTTTTTGTTTAACTAAGGCTGTTTGTGCCCCTCCCCCCACCCCTTCTTGTTTCCTCAGGCTAGAGCCAATGGGCTTCGCTCCTGTGTCATTGTCATCCGGATCCTAAGGGACTTATGCGCCCGCGTCCCAACATGGGCCCCCCTTCGGGGCTGGGTGAGTAAAAGAAAACCTTATAACAAAAAAAATAAATTTTAGATGGACAGATATGCGCTGATTGTGCCTTTTTAAGACTATCAGATATGTTGAATAAATATTGCCTAAGGCTGATGAAAATGTCAAAAAAGAAACTTTAAAATTCCTTAGTGGTGTCTTGAAAGCAATAACAATCTCACGTTCTAATACTGTGACCTGAAATCTCTTTGTGTAAGGGCTTAAAAATAGCATCCTATCTCTCATGCTTTGTAGCCATTGGAGCTGATCTGTGAGAAAGCCATTGGCACAGGGAACCGGCCCATGGGTGCAGGAGAGGCTCTGCGGAGGGTTTTAGAATGTCTGGCTTCAGGAATCCTCATGGCAGGTATACACCTGAGATCTCTTCTCAAAACTTTAATTGTGCAAGTGTAATTGTACTTGTTTAGTTTGTGCGCTTATTTCTAAGCACACGCCAATGCTGTCGTTTGTTTATGTTGTAAGATGGGCCTGGAATTTCCGATCCATGTGAGAAGGAGCCAACAGATGCAATTGGTCATTTGGACCAGCAGCAAAGAGAAGACATCACAGCAAGTGCACAAGTAAGTGTGTGGGTGTGGCAGCGCAGTGCCTCAAAAAGTCCCCAAGAGGCTGGCTACAAAAGCAAGCTCATGTCCATCAACATCAGTGTTCAAATTCCCAAATATGCAGCAAAAGAAGAAAAATCATGTTTACAGCCTGGTACAAAAAAACAGCCCAACATGATCTGCATGGAGAGAGATTTGTTTATTTTATATTTTTAACTGATTTCAAATTTAGGTTTAAAATTGGGGTCATTGGGGAAAAAAACTCCAGTACTTTCAAACTCTATTGCTTAACTTGAATTAGCTGGTTTCTATGATGCAGTCAAGCAGTTTATGGTTGCAGCATGCTGATGAGTTTTGCTAGCCATAGCTGGTGACTTAGCACTTTACCCTGTTGTTCAAATAGAGTCACTTCTGACTTAAAATAAACGAATAAACAAAAGAAATGGCTCAGACACTAACAACAGGGCTTCATAAACCAGTGAGTGATGTCACAGTGTCTGTGTCCTTCTTTCATATACAGTCTGTGTTCTGCATATTCATAAATGGGTATATAGTTAACATCATGTGTTTGTTGTCCTCAGCATGCCTTAAGACTGTCAGCTTTTGGACAGCTTCACAAAGTGCTTGGAATGGATCCACTTCCTTCTAAGATGCCCAAGAAACCTCGACCTGAGACTCCTATCGATTACACAGGTAAACCTGAGATTTAAGTCGTCTACAAAAGCACATTAGACATGGAAGTTTTGTCTGTGCATGGTGTATATTTAATATGTATTTGGTATAATTTGAATGATCTCATTGCACAACTTCGGTTGTTGTGTTTCAGTGCAAATCCCACCCAGTACAGCATATGCACCACCAATGAAGAGGCCTATCGAGGAAGAAGAGGGTACTGATGACAAGAGTCCCAATAAAAAGAAGAAAAAGCTGCAGAAGAAATGTAAGTGCTCTTTTAGCTCAAGGTGCGTGCGTGCGTGTGTGCGTGCGCTTATCTGGGCATGGCAGAACAATCTGTGCCCAGGTAGGTGCGGAAGAGACACACTTGGGTGATCAGATGTGAAGTTCAGCTGTATCAGAAATCATGAAGTGTGCTGCCATTGATAATGTTACTCAAATATGTTCCTTTCTTTTTGAATTGAATTAACAATTTTGATGTTTGTTCACTTTCAATAGGTTAAAGATGTTTGGTTTAAAAAATTATAACTACATTACTACTTTCTGGTCAAAGAAATTTCACTAGTCTGATGATTAAAGTAAAACATTTGGATTTTACTGTATGTTATTATTGTTATCATAATGCTGTTTTTCTGACTTTATCACCAGCTGCAGAGGAGAAGGCTGAGCCTCCCCAAGCCATGAATGCCCTAATGAGGCTCAATCAGTTAAAGCCAGGACTACAGTATAAGCTGATCTCCCAGACTGGCCCAGTTCATGTTCCTGTCTTTACAATGGCTGTAGAGGTAGATGGCAAGACATTTGAGGCTTCAGGCCCATCAAAACGCACTGCCAAGCTGCACGTAGCTGTAAAGGTAGGCAAAACATTTGCAAGACTGTCTGAAATGCATATTAGATTTCATTGTTGCCTCAGTGTCTTTTTGTAGTTATAGTTAGACTTTATTCTTGTCTTTTTAACCTACAATGAATCTTCTGTGGGCACCTTTTAGGTTTTACAGGACATGGGCCTGCCCACTGGAGTAGAACTAAAGTCTCCTGAGCCGGCAGTAAAAGCAGACGAGGCAGTAGTAGCAAACACTGTGGAACAACAGAAGCCAGTAGTGCCACCTGTCGAAACTATCACTGCTGCCGCAGGAGCAGCTAATGCAGAAAGCACTGAAGCTGCAGAGGTATGTGTGTCAGCAACCAGCTTTTGGGTTGTTTCCTGTACTGCTCAATGTGTCATTTTACCCACCAACTCTTTCTTATCAGACTGCTCGCCAGCAGGGACCAATCCTCACTAAACACGGCAAGAACCCAGTGATGGAGCTGAATGAGAAGCGTCGAGGCCTCAAGTATGAGCTCATATCAGAGACCGGCGGCAGCCACGACAAACGTTTTGTCATGGAGGTGGAGATCGATGGGCAGAAGTTCCAGGGCACAGGATCCAATAAAAAGGTGGCTAAGGCTTATGCAGCTCTGGCTGCACTGGAACGGCTCTTCCCTGAAGGCTCAGCACCCGAAGCTGCTAAAAAGAAAAAGGGACCACCCATGGTAAGCATCCCATTTCAAAAGTCCAGGCCCAAGATTTTTGCTTAAAGCATGTTTGTAGTTAAAGTAACTGTGGTTCATGTTGTATTTTGTGTACATCAGTTCCTGTACAGCTCAGTGGTAATGTACCATGACAGTGATGAAAGAGTAACATCCAACAAGTTTACATCTTGTGTTTTGCAGTGAAGTAAAGTTGTAGGGTCTTGTGTTTGGGGGGGGGGGCGTTCTGTATTGGAACATCATATTAAAATGGCAGTAAAAGCCGTAACGATTGGACACACAACACGCCAACTTAAGAGCTGCATGACCAGCCGAAGTGCCAAAAGAAGACGTCATATGACGTCAAAATAAGCTCATGACACAGGCAATGCAGCAAGTATAATGGCCACATTACTGCTCAAATAAAAAAAAAAAAGTTAAAATTAAACGTGCTCTGTTCATCTATTTGAGTTAATTACTGATGTTAGAAAGGATTGTGTTACATCTTAAAAACATGAGACAGTTGCCTCTTAACAGGCTGACAAGTGAATTCTATCTGAAGGATGCACAACAGAAGTATCTGCCAAAAAACCAAAGGGGGAAAAACTTTAATGAGCATCTTTCTTCAATGCTCTCTTCCACTCCCACTGCTATCTTGGATTTGGTTGTCAAGAGAAAATTATAGTCCATTGTAGGGCTTGCAATAAATGGAAATCTTCTGTTTAATGGTGGCAAACGCTGGCTCTCCTGATAAGATAATCTGCAGTTCATCCATGTTATGTAGCAAAATACTATCTTGAGTGGATGCTGTTAGCCACTTTACCCAGACTGTTGAGCTGATCTGGTAAGTAACTACTTAATCTGCTAATGGCATTAACTATGGCTAGGTTACAGCTAACTGGTTAACTGTTTTGTTTGCTAACGCTATTAATACAAAAGTATAATGGTATTGATTTGAACTCTTTACCCTTGAAAGGCTACCATGAGTAACCATTGAAGCTCTTTTCTGCGCGGAGTGCTTCCTGTCATATTTTAGGCCTGCTTATAGAACAAAATGACTGGGTTTGCAACAGAAGTTAGCGAAGGTGGTCTCTGCCTGTGCAGCTACCCTTTGTTTGATGACTATTACAGTAGTTTGTTTTCAATGTCTTTATTGGTATTAACTCACCATTAAAGGTACAGGGGAGGTCATCAAATGTTGCCTTTATGACGTAAAGAGTTAAGATATCAGCAAATAAGGTACGGAAACAACACTAAGATGAATAACTAAAATTTGCTAGTGTTCTTACTCATATGGGGGAAGTAGACTAGCTGTAAAATATAGTTATGTAACATGTACTTTTGTCATTGTTACTGAAACACAGGTATGCAGAAAGTTATGCTGAACTCCTTTTAAGTGATGTTCATTTTCTCTTTAGCACACGCCAGGGTTTGGCATGATGGGAGCCCCTGGACCTGGAGATGTCGGCGCCCCCAGGGGCAGAGGGAGAGGAGGGCGAGGTCGTGGAAGAGGCAGAGGTTTCAATAATGGAGGCGGCTATGGCCAAGGAGGTAAAAACAGATCCTGGTATACTGGTACTGCTGGTAGACTTGGTCAGTGTGCTTGACACAGTGTTAAATCTCTTGAAAATAAAACTTATGTGCTCCTCCTAGGTGGCTTTGGAACATATGGTTATGGGAACAACGCCAACTCCGGATACAGTGAGTGTCCATTTCTTCCTTTCTAATCTTGTTGTGGGTAAGAATGTAATCTTTGAGAATCTGATTTACCCCGTGAGCTTCAGAATTATATATTTTTGCCAGTTTGTTAGCATTGATGTTGTCCTCCTGCATCTGGCTAGAACTCTGGGAAATGTAGTCTATTATGTGTAAAAAAAAAAAAAAATGGGTTTTTTTCCCCCAGCCAGCAAGACCATATG
Organism: Diplotaxodon limnothrissa; assembly: GCF_057381915.1. NCBI lineage: Eukaryota > Metazoa > Chordata > Actinopteri > Cichliformes > Cichlidae > Diplotaxodon > Diplotaxodon limnothrissa. The sequence goes on along the minus strand of NC_140599.1, from coordinate 8,195,043 downwards.
CTGGGTTGTTCCCAGTTCAGTGATTTTACATTTCTCTGCTTTAAGCCACAGGATTGAATCTGGTTTTGACAAGTCTCCTCTTATGAGTACCCCTTTCTTCGTTCTGGCAGCCTGTTCTGAGGACTGACCTACAAGAGCGTGACAGGAGCAGAGAAATCTAAAAAAGACCAAAACAAATCAAATTCAGTTTGAACAAAATCCGACCAATGAGTATTTCACCTGCCACAATTTTAAGGCAGGGAAAAAAATTCAAACTAAAATTTAAATCTAATTTTGATCATTTTTTTTTTTCCCCCTTCTCTGCCCTGTCTCACTCTTTAGGTGACTTTGTCTCAGACTGCTATGGCTACCACGAGTTTGCGACATAGATGTTCCCCCAGTCTTAGAAAATCCAAAACTGTGCTGTAGCGAGGATAAAAACGGACAAAATACTCAGTAGTTTTCCCGAAGCATCACGAACTCCTCTTCACCACCAAGTCCTCAACCCTTGGAACAAAGTGACAACTACCCTCTGCCCTGTCTTGCCAGTTCTTCTTGTCGTAACCATGGCACCTCGGGGAGATGACGTGCCACTTGCATGCATGTAGCCATAACACCTTGTGTTCTCTCAAGTTGCCGTGGATGTACCCAAACTCCTGGATCTCTGCAAGCTGCAGGGCCGATTTGTTGCAGAGTATCTTCACCCGTCATACTGGGGGACGGGGCTTGTTTCTGGAGTGTGACTAGCTGGCAGCTGGACTAGACTGTCTTTTGGATTGTTGTCAAGACCACAAGGATGGCCTGGTCTCTCTCTTTATCTTAACGTTTTCTTGGATGCAAATGCTGAGAACATTTCCACGTGGATTGCTTTTTAGTTCACTCTTAATGCTTTTTACTCACTCCCATGTTTTTTCCTGTTTGCTTTTAAAAAGTGGTCATGTGGTCTATTCGAAAACAACAAAAGAATCTGCTGTTTCTGTATCACATCAGCAACACTTGTTAAGTCATTACTGCACTGAATGCCTGATGTTCTTATTTTGGGGATGTCTGCAGGTTTCAGTTTTCCATCTGTATTAAGTTCTGAACTGTAGCTGTTGGAAGACAGTGGATGAATTGGAAGATCTGATGCGTGTTGGTGAAAAGACTTGTTCTAGCTGTTTTTATGTTTTGTTTTTTTTAGGTTTTTTTGTTTTTTTTTTAAATAAATGTGACTTCATTCATCACTGTGCTACTGCAGGCTTTGTTTTGATTGTCACGCACAATGTATTGCCATTAAGAAACATGTAGTAGGTGCAGCCGCTGCCATGCTATGTTTGTTTTTATGACCATGCAATGCCCTTGTTTCACAGATTACTACAATGACGGAGGTACAAACGGAGGACCTGGGGCATCAGGCAGCTCATCGGTTGGCCCTCCAGCTAACACAGCACTGGGCCCAGCACAGGGATCCTATGGTTCATACTACCAGAACGATGGAGCCTACACTGCCGCTTCTGCCTGCAAGCCCCTCAAAAAGAAACCTCCTATGCACAAAGGAGGGAAAGCATCTTTTCCAGGTCCCCCAGGGACAAATAGTGGGCCTGCAGGGGGCTACCAGTCTGGCAGCGGCTCAGGGCAGGGCTCCTATAACCAGTATGGCCAGGGCTACGGGCAGGGAAAGAAGAGTTTCAACCAGAACCAGGGGGGAGCAGGTGGATACTCGTACAGCACTGCATACCCGAGCCAAGTGACAGGAGGAGCTGGAGGTAATCAAGATTACAGTTACGCTGGTAAAGTGTTGGGATTTTAAGGATTCTAAGAAAAATTTTATTTATACACATTTTCATCACTAATTGTCATCGTTTTGGTGCAGGTTTCAACAACCAGTCCGGTTACAACTCACAGGGAGGTGGAGGAGGTAGCAACCAGGGCTTTGGTTCTCAGTACCACAACTCGGTGGGCTACGGCAGAGGCGACAGCAGCATGAACTACCAGTACAGATAGACGACTGCGTCCCTCCATCTGTGAATCTCCAGCACCAAGCACCCCGCATCAGTGTCTCAAGCCTTCTCCAAAGAAAGTGATTGACGGCTTGCCTGTGCTCTCTGCCTTTTCTATGTTTGCTTCGTATGTGCTTTTGGTTTGTATGTAGCACATGTGGGCACAAAACGAGATATCTGGACTTTGATGTGTCAAAGCAGAGTTGTGGCTGAATTTACTGGTCTGTTTCAGTGGTCTGGTCGGTGCTTAGTCTTTTTTAAAATTATATATATATAATTTTTTTTTTTTTTTTTTTTTTTTAAATCGATACTACCAGTCCCCATTCTCATCACTAAATATGAAAGCCGATGCTACAATTCACTTGCTTGTTCTGACTTGGTTTCCTTTAACAGTTATGTGTCAACAGCATTTATTTCCACATGAAATTTAGTACAATCTTGTGGTGTTAAACTACAGGGTTGTGTGTTTTGTTTTCCTTTTGTTTTTGTAACAATTCAGTGGACCCAAGAACAACTTTTCTCCAGTGCTTGTAATTTTGGCTTATTTTGTAATTTACCTACTGTGATGTAGTTATTTTAATAAATGGTTTTGGAGATTACTGGAAAGTACACTTTACGTTCTGGTGTTTAAAGTCACATTTCTGCTCAATGTAGCTTTTGGATTGGGTGGGACTTGAGTTAATGTACAACAAACTATGTTTGTATCAATAAAAGACTTTTATTTTGAATAAAAGCCTTCATTACAGTTTTGACTAAAGTTATCGGCTAACAGTTATAATCATATAAAGTGGGGTATTTCACAGGTAATATTAAGCAGGCTCAAAAGAAATCTGGAAACGCTACCAAAATTACAGCTATAAGCATTTGGAAACTGGGTAAAATAAGTTATGATTTTATTTTATTCTTTTTAAATGTTCATAGATGCCCCTAGGGTTATAAATGTCCTGTAATGTAGTGGCATCACTGAAGCGGAAAAGTTTGTTAAAGGTTAGTAACCAATAAAATATAGTCCGACTGTAACTATGTTATAGAAATGACGCTTTCTCACTCATCCTTTGGTCGGCAGTGGACCAAACCACTTTGAGAAACGTGGGGAGTCAGTCTTTTAAAACATATTTATATGCATAAACATCTGCCTATGATTAAACCAGTAGCTATTTACAATTATATAGTTATATAAAGGGATGTGCTGAGGCCAAAGCGTTTTTCGCAGAAAAAGGGATGTTAGACCACCTTGTACACCATAATATCCGCCCATACTTGGATTGCCATGACAACGCAATTTTAGTCTGCTTTAGGACGGTGGCTACAAAGGAAAAAAGAAGCTTAAGTCGCTCTTTTTGAACTTGGTGCTACACAAAGACCCAGTGTAAGATAAGTAAGGATTACTTTGAGGTGTACATCAAGCAAAGTTTTTCTAGTAGAGTCTAAAATAAAACTAGCTTTTATGGAGCTTGTAGGTAGCATAATAGGTCCAATTTCATCTATTGATAATGCCTGATAAACAATGTTTAGCTATGCAGGGGCGGATCTAGAGAAATTTTCTTAGGTTTGTATGGAAATCAAATGGGGTGGCAAAATCACAGCCTTTCTTTTTCTTTACACAAATGCTGGTGTTACATTGTATACAATGTATTATATATGGTTAAAATACATCAAATGCAGTAAATGTATACATGTTTCATATAAATATAGTCTACAACTGTCTTATTTTTTAGCCCACACAATTAAACATTTCAGTTACATAAAACATGGGATATTTGATTTTATGTACTGTATAGTCTGTATAATAAATAAGTATGTAGCCCAATAAGTATAAAATCCAGACAGCTACACAACATGAGGTGGTTCAGTTACAAACACAAGTCTAACTAAATTGTCTTATTGTCTAATTAAATTGTTACATGCTTAAATTTACACAAAATGCCAGAAATCTGCACTGTCATGAACACATTTTTTCAACAATGGATAGTAGTAGCAGTATGTGACAAGAGTCCTTGGGTAAGACACTTCACCTACCGCCTACTGGTGATGGCCAGAGGGGCCGATGGCGCGATATGGCAGCCTCGCTTCTGTCAGTCTGCCTCAGGGCAGCTGTGGCTACAACTGTAGCTTGCCTCCACCAGTGTGTGAATGTGAGAGTGAATGAATAGTGGGATTGTAAAGCGCTTTATAAATGCAATCCATTATTATTATTATTATTATTATTATTATTATTATCAGTCAAAAACCTTTATATTTGGTGTCCATAAAAAGCTAAAGTAAGTATTTATTTTGTTTTATTAAAAGATTAGAAATTTGATTCTGAAACAATTTCTCTGTTTCAAATTCAAAAACTAAATTGCACAGAAATACAATATTTACGGTAACCCATTTTATGTCGCCCTAGCTACTCCTTTTTTTCTGAACTTTATTTGAAATTATAAAGCGAACAGTCAGTCATTCCAGTTCAGTTTTTACAGTAGACATACAGGGCAAATAAGAGTAACAATATACAGTACAATGAAATAAGAAGGATAAGCCCTAGCTACTCCTGCTTGTTCGGCCTCCGAGAAAGTGACGTCACGTCCGGTCTCTTTCGGGCTTCGTAGAGCTACAGCATGGCGGACACCGGTGTGTTGGAGACGCTTTTACAGCGGGTTGAGAAGGTGGACGACGGCGTGGACAGCCTGGCCGTGGCGACCAGCCTCGGGGTGGATCATCAGGTCATCGTCGGGGCCGTGAAGAGTCTCCAGGCTCTCGGTGACGTAAGTTTCACGAAGAAGCAGCGGAAGTTAGGCTGTCACAGTCAAATGCACGGTGACTGATGCAATAGGTTGAGCTGACAGCCGTGTTTGTTACCTGTTGTACAGGTAATCTCAGCCGAGTTGCGCTCCTCCAAGCACTGGGAGCTGACCGAGGAGGGCACCGAGATCGCCGAGCAGGGCAGCCATGAATCCCGGGTCTTTAGCTGTATCCCCCAGGAGGGCCTGGCTCAGAGCGAGCTCATGGTTAGTGTTTGAAATTAATTAATTAATTAATTATTATCAGAATAACAAAGAATCTAATGCATTAGGTACCTGACGGAGGTAACTTGCTACACACTTAAGAGAAGCAAGGTTTTGATTCTTAAATATCCCTGAAAGTCCACAATATTACGAATACAACATCCACTCGACTGTTTATGCTCAGGTTTTACGTGTATGTATTTTATGTTTGTCAAACATCTGTATTGAATTTCCCAATGTCTGCATCTCTCATGTATTTTCAGCCTTTTTTGATGTTTCAGTTAAACTTTCTTAAACTCTGCCATCATTTCTGTGTAGAAACTGCCATTTGGGAAGATCGGCTTCAGCAAGGCCATGTCCAGCAAGTGGATAAGAGTGGACAAGGCCCACGAGGGTGGCCCCAGGATATTCAGGACTGTAGGTGTTCCATCATACCCGCCTTTTGTTGTCGCCTTTTCTGATTGAGGTCAGTTTTCTCATTAAGGTGTGTGTTTTTGATCCCCAGGTGGAGAGCATAGACGACCAGGTCAGGGAGAAATTGCTTCTGGTGCAGAAAGGCCACAGTACTCAGCTGGAAGAAAAAGAAAAGAATGAGCTGAAGAAGAGAAAACTGCTCTCTGAAGTGTAAGTCCTCTTGTTTAGTTAGTGGTGAATGTGTACCTTTTTCTGCCAGTAGGTGGCAGGAGACGATTAATTGATACTCAGGGGTTTCCCTGCTCATTCCAGCTTGCCTGGTATTACTGGATTCAAGTTCTCATCAAGCTCCGCAGTAATAAGAGATGAACATGCACAAAGTAGACAGGCATCTCTAGAGGTCTTCAAAAACATAGTTAAGTGTGTTGAATTTCATTCAGTATTGCAACAGGCAATATTTTCACTTCACATTTCACACACACATGAAGTCTGCTGCTCATGGGGTTTCAGCCAAATCTCTGCAATGGTAGCTAGGAGTGTTAAACCATCAGATTTTATGTCACTTAGTGGTCTGAATCATGTTAGCTGATTCGTTTCGTAGAGTTAGAAATTATTCTTACATACAGGCGGGCGGGACGGGCAAACACATGATATAAATGTTTTTAAATGGTCCCAAAAATATTTGCTGCTGCTGTTTCCAGTCATGGAAAGTGGAAGTGGAAAAAAGTCTTACAATTTCCAGAGTAAAAGCTTTAAAATGAGCTTTACTTAATCAGATTAAGGTTGTACTGACACTCCTCTGCCTCAGCATGTTTGACCCTGTAAGTCTGGTTCATTTGATTAAATGTGATGGAAGAGGTGATCCCCGGTGTGATTCAGCTGCATTCAGCCTGAGTGGAAAATTCATCACTGTGTTAAATAACCGATGAATCCGTAAGGCATGGAAGCGGATGGCGTGTCACTGTGCGCTAAAAACAACCACACTTGCTTTGTGTGTGTGTATTAGAGTGGGCGTGATGGTGGGAGGGGTGATGTTTACATTTGAATGGAGAAGAGTGATGGAGTAAAATAAGTGGAACAAATAAAGATGTACTAAAGCGCACTCGGGTCCAGGATGCAAAGTAAGTGTGTGTGTGTGTGTGTGTGTGTGTGTGTGTGTGTGTGTGTGTGTGTGTGGAATATGGCTTCAGTTCAGATAATATTATATAATGATATTTTTAGGTAAAGCCTTTTATCCTTTTATTAATACAGCTGCATATGATCTGCTCCCCTAAAAGCTCAATAAATCTTTTATACAGGTCTGAAATGATTCTTGTGTCTTAACAGTTTACATTTGCATTCTCAACTGTGGCTCCGATGCTTTGGAATAACCTTCCCCTCCATATTAGACAAGCGTCATCAGTGCAGGTCTTTAAATCCAGATTGAAAACGTATTTTTATTCTCTGGCTTTTAACTGTGTAGGAAACTGACACCTTTCTTATTAATTTTATTGTATTTTTAATTTTGCTAGTTGTTTTGATCGGTGTCGTTCAGCACTTTGGTCTGCCTGGTGTGTTTTTTAAAGTGCTATACAAATAAACCGCTTGCCTGCCTGCATCAGCACCACTTCAATAAGCCCACAGGTGCCTAAAAGCAGCACAAATTAAGTTTAACAACCAGCTTAACTTCATTTAAACTGATGATTGAAATGACACTCTTGTCCATAAATGTTGCATCCTCTCTGAGCAGCAGCAGAGCCCCTGCTTAAGAATAATGGATGTGAGGAAACCGCTGTGAGGAGCACTAGAAAAAGTAATAATGATTTGTTGGATCTACCTAGTTGGTTTTCCCATGTTTACCTAAGTGTAGAACTAGAGCTCCTGCTATCCTGTCAGCACTCCCCCCCAGCACAAAAATGTTTTGCTTCTATTCATGTTTACGTTTGATGTTTAAATAATCCTCCCAATGTGAGACAGATTTAACCATCACATTGTGATGTGGCAGCGTGGCAGGTTTGTCACAGAGGTTCTTGAATTAACCTCACAGGATCTCTGCTAATTAGTTTCACATCAGAGTTTCTGTCGTTTAGGGAAGTGATCATGTCGTGGGTAGACATGATGTTTCTGTGAGAACATATATGTGGCTATATAGCTGTTGGTCACATCTGACAGTCTTTCCTCCTCTGACTGGTTATTCAAAGCAGACCCTGACGTCATCTCCTGGGCCAAAGCTGGTCCACAGATGGGCGGATGTTTGTGTTGTCTCCATGTAGAATGGAGGTCTGTTTAAAAAGTGATGAATCTGGATCATTATTGCAAGAAAGGAGCTAAACACATGTTTGTTTTTCTGAACGCCATCACAACTAATCTGTGTGGTACATAATGGATTTATCACTATGCCACACTAGCTCAGTAGGAAAAGAAATGGGCTTGAAAGTGTGAGGTCACAAGTTCAAATCCATGCAGAGGTAGGGCTGTTCGATAGAACCATATATATCGGATGATGATATAAAAACGTCTATCGTTTCATTTTACGCTATCGTTTGTTTCGTGGTGTCGCAAAATAAACTGTTTACGGCAATATTTTTTCATCGTTTTGATGGTCACTGTAGTGGCTATATTAATTTCTTAAAGTTCTCTCTTTCTCTTATATTATATATAACCACACTATGGACGGACAAGCGCCTGTTTTTATGCGTTGTGGTTAGCAACAACGACGTTAACAGCATCGCGTGTCTGCTTTTTTATGTTCCACATAAACCTTTCACAATAAAGCTCAAGATCCTGTTGAGGCTTTTCAAAATAAACTGAATCAGGTGAAAGAGCAGATTATTTACGGATGAGAATTAAAAAAGAGCCGCCAGGTGCTAAAAAATAAACCTTAGACTCAAACGTTAGAACAGGCTTTTCCCCGCAGCACGCCATGTAATAAATACTCACAAAGAAAACGGCGGCCGTTACAACTTATGTCTAAAAATGTATAGTTTCATGCATGGGTTAAAACACTCGACTCCAGCTACATGACGCGCAGCTGGAAACACTTCCCGCAAGACGAGCTGCCCGAGATTCACAGAATTTACAGAAAATGTTACATTTTTGTGATTTATATCGTTATCGGGACGATAGAATTCTTATATTGGAATAGGAGATTTTGGTCATATCGCACAGCCCTGTGCAGAGGTGTACTTTCTTTCTTGCTATTAAGAATGTTCTGCTTTATTTTATTCTAATCAATAAATTCATGCAAGAAGTACCTAAAATCCTTTATTTTGAAATGATTTTTCTGCTATGAAAGTATGAATCAAAATAAAAATAACTGCATGTTTTTACGGTCTTTAGATTGTCAACAGCAGTACCTTTCTGCGTACTGAGGTCATTCTAATTTGTGTTCAGGACTGTGAAGTCTTACTGGATCACTAAGGGCAACTCCTTCAGCACCACCATCACCAAACAGGAGACGGAGCTCACCCCTGAGATGCTTGCCAGGTATGTAGAGATGCACTCTCCTCAGAGTTTCAGTAGCTCATCAGGTAAAGCGTGCGCACAGAGTCCTCACTGCAGAGGCCTGGGTTCAATTCCAACCCAGGCCCACCCTCCTCTGGCAGTCAGTGTCAGCCTGCAGGGTCCTGAGTGAGGACAGAGAAAAAATCTGCCCATAAAAGGGGACAAGTCCAAAGATGTGGACTCAGTCCTAAAGGCAGGGCAGGACAGATGCTTTAGCTTTCATGCTGAAAGCGACAGAATGAAAAGAGCGCTTGCACACTTTTGTTTTTTTGCATGAAATCATATCATAGAGGATTTGGCTAAAAGCAGTATCCAGATGTTGCATTGCCCAAAATTCAAATTGGTATTCTGCGTGCTGCTCCGTGCTGATTACGTGCACTGTAGATTCGCCCGCCTCAATCATCTCAGCCACAGATTAAAAATGGCGAAATGATTTGAGAGAAATGTTTTTGTGTTGCCTCCCTGCATGTGGTGTGTTCCAGTGGCAACTGGAAAGAGAAGAAATTTAAGCCCTACAACTTTGAGGCCATGGGTGTTGCCCCAGACTGCGGTCACCTACACCCGCTGATGAAGGTGCGAACGCAGTTCCGGCAGATCTTCTTGGAGATGGGGTGAGCAGCTGTGAAACTGGGAGAAACGCACACATGCGCATAATAAAACACCCAGTTAACCATCTGTTTCTTGTAGTTTCACCGAGATGCCGACCAACAACTTCATAGAAAGCTCTTTCTGGAACTTTGACTCCCTCTTCCAGCCCCAGCAGCACCCAGCCAGAGACCAGCACGACACCTTCTTCCTGTCCGGTGAGCCCGAGGTCACCGAGTGGTGGAAATGAGCTGCGAGTTCAATCGAGAATGATTTCTGATCACCCTTCACTCGCTGTTTTTCAGACCCAGCGCACGCCCACGAGTTCCCACAGGACTACCTGGAGAGGGTGAAGAAGGTCCACTCTGAGGGAGGCTACGGTTCACAGGGGTGAGGCGTGATCACAAGCTCACTTAACAAGTAACAGTGTCGTTGCTGTCACTGCATCTCATTGCATTTTATCATCTCTCTTGTAGGTACAAGTATGACTGGAAGATAGAGGAGGCTCAGAAGAACATCCTCCGCACTCACACTACAGCAGTCAGCGCACGCATGCTGTATAAACTGGCACAGCAGGTGAGACTGTAGGGACGCTGCACTGACCATATAAATCAGAGCTGTCTGGTGATTTGATTTCTTGGTAACACTTCATAATACAGCTCACGACTAAGAGTGTAATTCCCCCGTCAGTAAATGTAATTTCAACATAATGTTTGTTTTCTGAAGTAAAACATAGAGTATGTTTTAGACAACAAGAGCACAGCGTTTGTCATTACCATGTCTTAAGACCTGCCCTTTAAGCACCCACTGACTTTTTGGACAGTGAACTGGAAACTTGACTGAGATCCAGGCCTTACGCCTGACCTCACTAATGCTCCTGTGTCTGAATGTGAGTAATTCCCTCCATAGAAGAGCAGCAGCAGCAGATGGTTTAAGGTGTGGGTTCACATTGTTTTGACGTCGTATGTGTCCAGTCAATAACTCTAAAACTCTTCTCCCCTTCCTTTTCTCCTCACACTGATAACCAGGAGAAGTTCACCCCCGTCAAGTATTTCTCCATCGATCGCGTGTTTAGGAACGAGACCCTCGATGCCACCCATCTAGCAGAGTTCCACCAGATAGAGGGCGTAGTAGCCGACTATGGACTGACTCTGGGAGACCTCATGGGTGTTCTGCATCAGTTCTTCACCAAACTAGGTGAGGACTGATAGAGGACACTGGACTTGAAAGACCAAAGTTTGGAAGGGACAAATGTGCTGATAGTTGTTTGTAGAAAGCCTCTTAATACTCACTTTAAAAAATAAAAAATAAACAGACAGTTACAATATCCTATTCTTTTACCAAACGCCTTTTTTTAGGAATTACCAAACTACGCTTCAAGCCTGCCTACAACCCCTACACAGAGCCCAGCATGGAAGTGTTCAGCTACCATGAAGGTACAGTGCAACTCTGTTTTTATGTAGCGCTATTAGTCTAACTTACACACAACAGAAACCTGAGCTTTAAGAAAGCCAAAAGAACGTCCTAGTAGTCTCTTTTATAGACATTTCTGATGGTGTATATTAGGGGTGTCAAACATAAGACCCAGGGACCAGAATTGGCCTGTCAAAGACTCCAATCTGGCCCACTGGGAGGCTTTGGAAAATGTGAAGGAGGACATCAATTTTAGACTTTTAACTGTAAGTTTTATAGCTTTCACCAATGATAGAGACCTCCCCAATGGTCATTCATGTGACACATCGCAATCAATAATCATCTAGTTGATCTTCTTTACACTAGACTGAGATGTAGTGTTGAAATTGTCCTTGTTGGTGGGCTGTACACAGTAAAAATGAGTTTGACATCCCTGTTTTTTGTCATTTCTTTCCACGTGTACAGGATTAAAAAAGTGGGTGGAAGTGGGAAACTCAGGAGTGTTCAGACCAGAGATGCTGCTTCCCATGGGCCTCCCTGAGGATGTGTCTGTAATTGCCTGGGGCCTGTCTCTGGAAAGGTGAGCGTGCATGAAAAGCAATACGAGTTAATTAGCTACAAGGAAAACTGAGAGGTCAGCCACGCTAGACACAGCATGAGTCTAAAAGGGAAGGACGTCAGTACGTATCTCCCAAACTATAGTAGATGTTCCATGTAGGGATTAAAGGTGTGTGATTAAGTCTGTGTGTACTCATAATCACTTCTTGTGTACGCGCTGAACTGACCCACATTGAAGAAATGTAGGTTTGTTTCCTGTGGAGGATTACTCCTGCTTGTACGTGAGTTTCATTTCTATTATCCTGTGAAATTATTTGAGGTCAGACTTTCTCTTTGCTCACTCCCGCTTTTCTAAAGTGAAGTCGTCCCAAATGAGTCGCTCGCTGGTCGCGCCGTCGCACACTGTATTCAGCTTGCTGTTTGAATCGAGCGCTAATTGAGTCTTAACTACGACCAACTGTCGCAGCTAATAACCGTGGAGTGAGTGAGCTGGGTAATGTTCCGTAATCCAGGGCGAGTAATCCTTTACTACTCTGACCTCTGTTGTTTTCGCTCTCGTCTGTTAGACACAACATAGTCGCGTCTCCCAACAGAACAACCGCTCACGCGGGCTTCTCCTCTGTCTCGCAGGCCCACCATGATTAAATACGGCATCAACAACATCAGAGAGCTGGTGGGACACAAGGTGAACCTACAGATGGTCTACGACAGCCCTATATGCCGCCTGGACTCCTGAGTACCGCCCAGCTGTTGTTATTAATGTTATTATTCATTTGGATGGACCCTTTCCTTTTTATCTTTACTGTGTAACACCTCATACCCACGTCTCTCCTCAAAGCCCGGCACCACCGCTGTCCCCTTTATCAAAGCTCGGCCAGTAAAAGCAGTTGGCCTGAAAGCGACTGTAGCGCTAAAAGGGACGGGGCTTTTTTTCACCACAGCCTTCAGACAGATCTGATTTCAAAGGGCTTTAACACAAAAGAGCATCTTTTTTTTTTTTTTTTTTTATGAACTCCACACTGCAGCTGGGTGAATGAGGATGAGTCTTGAATTTGTTACAAACTGCCTTTTTTACCACCTTGACCCTGATCTACTATATTCAATCATCTTGTACAGGAAAAATAAAACTGCAACTTTTGGAAGTCAAAATAAAAGCTTTTTCCAGGTATCAGTGCAGTCTGGCTTGTAATTCTTCAAATGAGCATGTTTTTACTTGTATGCATGTATGAGAAACATACACTGTAAAGGTAATCCTCCCACACATTTCTAAAAGCATGCAGCTTTTCAGTGAGATGCCGATCAGCAGCAGGACGACTGAGTGACGTCTGCGTCTTTACCAGAGAAACAAAGTTAAAAAGATATTAAAATAAAACAGATCAAGTCGTATCCCAAAAGGTTGATTCTGATCATCTGGACGAAGCGTTTTCAGTGGGAGAAACATTTCGTCACTCATCCAAGTGTCTTCTTCAGTCTCAGCTGACTGCAGGTTTCCCCAATCTTCTAAACAGTACATTTGCACAAGCCCACTGAATGAACAATGGGCTGTGAGGTCAGTTCTTTGGTCATTAATATGCAAATTGCCATGACCATTGATCAAAGACCATGAGTACAATTCAGAGAGAGTTGGGGAATGGCTGCAAACACCGCGTTTCCGTGGCCTTTAAACAACAAAACACGCTGCGCTAAAAATCGGTCGACCCCAAGGATCAGGTCCCCCGACACAAACAGAGTAACAAAGTGTACGCTGTTAAGTGCCAGGAGGATTGCCATGATTTATACATCAGGGAAACCAAGCAACCTCTGGCAAAGCTGATGGCACAACACAGAAGAGCTACCTCGTCAGGCCAGGACTCAGCAGTCTATTTACACCTACAGGCCAGTGGACACTTTCAATGATGAGGATGTACACATCCTGGACAGGAGGAACGCTGGTTTGAGCGCAGAGTCAAGGAGGCCATTTACGTGAAAAGGGAAAGACCATCTCTGAATCGAGGAGGGGGCCTAAGGGTACAGCTTTCACCATCTTACAATGCTGTGGTTGCAGCCATCCCCCAACTCTCTGTGAACAGTGACCGTTGATCAGTGATCAATGATCTTTGATCAGTGTTGAAGACTAAAGAAATCAGTCATGGTTGAAAACACTACATCCAGATGATGGATGTATGGATGATTGATCATGCATCAAGACAGATCAGGCTGTAAAACTCTAAATTTCAGTGTCACATAACAGTCCTGATAGCTCTTATGCTGAATAGCGAGCTTTCTGCTCATGCTAATGTTGGTTAGCAAAAGCTCACATTTGAAACTGAACTGTACCGCGACCATCAAAGAGATTAGAGTGATATGCGTCACCACTTCAACACGTAGTGATCGAGTTTCTAACAACTACCTATTAAACACTGAAGTCAGCTGACCCAAACCTTCACCATGCCTCTCAGATGGGCCGAGGGCTTGAATGGACCAAACCAAAATATAACTACTATATTAAAATGAGAGTATTTAGAGCCACCTTTGGCTGTACACATGCCTTTATTTTTAGGGGCTCAAATGTAATTGGACACATTAATCTAATAAAAAGCAGCTCAGTCAGATTAATGTCCGGTGACTTTACTCTGTCACTCCACAACTTACGACTCCTGGGTTGTTTTTCTAGAATATTTTAGGCTTATTTGTTCTGTGAAGCAACGTCTATGCCGTTTACTACAGCATGCATTACAGAATTCCTCCTGATGCTGATGAAATGTTTAAACTCTCTGTTTTTTTCCTGCCTCGGGGTAAAGTGCTCTTCATTTCTGTATTTTATAATTTACTGTATTTTATAAACACAGAAAGGATCCCGTGATCATCCACCACAGTTCCATGGATAAGTCGCAGAGCTCACCACTCTTTCTTTCAAATTTTTATTCATTTACTTTTATTATTTTGTAGTTGTTTTGGCCTCCTGGGGCATTTTACAATTTCTTTCTTTCTGAAGTCTGCTGATGTCCTGTTTTGCCTGGACAAAGTTCAGAGAAAGTTCAGTTCTCAGATTAATTTGATGGGTCTTTTACAGTTTTTAGGACAGTTAACCTGTAAATTTCTTAATCATTTCCCGTCTGGTTTCTGCTCTGCTAAATTAAGACAAATTTGAATGTCTCTTTTTAAAATGTTCAGATCTTCGGTTACCTTTGAGCCATAAGCTGCATTGTCCCGTTCTGTGTACAAGACAGCTAAAGGGAATCCACGAGCGCGTGCGACACCTGCGCTAAAGCTGCAGGGTTAAGCTGCTCTGCGTACGTAACTGTTGAATAGCTGGAACTCCCTTAAGTCTTCCTCTAATCCCCGAGTGTCTTCAAATAACATTTTAATGAAGTGTGTGAGAAGGCCAGGAGGTTGGAAGCAGCTTTGTCAAAGACTCCAGAAATGGATTTTGCGTTCCTTTTTCTTTTTTATGAGTCATACATGAAGCATACCAAAATAACATTAAAATCACCAACAAAGAGACACGTTGCACTGCAAAAAATGCAAATCTGTGAGCAGACTTTACAGCTAATCTGTTGTTGTGCAGGTGGATTATAATGCTGCAGCAGATGGACAGTCTTTCAATCTCACGCCCTGGATCATCATATGTCACTCACACTGGACACAATAGCCCCCCTGATACATTTCAGACAGATTTTACTTAAAAAAAACAAAACAGAAAAAACAACAAAAATACTTTATATCAACATGTCGTGTTTTTTGTACTTATCTAAAATGTATCTCACTGAAGATCAGGCACACAGAGACAATAAGTGCTGATCTTCTCCTCTAAATCACTTCCTCTTTGGATTCCCTGCCTGAGGTTGTCAGCTTTTCTCATTTTGTGACAACAGTCTTAAGCCATGTGGTGTAATACTGACAAATCCTTTAACGTGTTAGAGACAGTTTCATTACTGCTGCTCGCTTCACAGTCACTGAAGGTCTGCTGGTAATGACACGGGATATGAGATGTGCAGTTTGTACATGTTTGTACCTCGCAGCCATCTCCTTCTGTCAAAGTCATGTGTTATGCACACTCAGGCGTGTAGTCAAGGTCCATGTCACAATCAGAACTCCCCCGGGATTTCCTTGCTTGTTTCTGGGCAGTTGGGGAAACCCGGAGAGCCGTGACTCGGTGGGCTGTGAGAGTGTGGGAAGAATGACGGGATGTAGGGGATGGCGGCCAGCAGCAGCGGACTGGTCTGGGGGCTTTCGTCGCGAGATAGAGGAATGACCACATCGTCCTGGTCCCACACGTGGAAGGCATTGTGAGCGAACGGATGCGCCGAGGGGGGATGGCTGCCCATACGTTGGGGATCATCCTCGTCTTTGTCTTCATCTCCAGGTGGACCAAGCACACACTCTAAAGAAGGAAGACAGGGCTTAGCAAAGGAGTATTCACAACAAACTGAAAGCTGTGAAAAAGCAGGCAAAGGTGATGCATTAATGGTGAAAACTGACAGATAACTGAGGTTTGTGTTGAAAAGAAAGCTTGAATTCCTGAACAGTCTGGCTGAAAGTGATGTACAAGTGGTTCAGTTTAAGCCTTTGTAGTACTAAAGCTAAACTAAAGCTACCAAGCACTGACTGTCCCCATTTTATTGGCATGTTTATTAACATATAGAGCAAAAATAACCTCTGCTTTGAGTGCAGATGAACTCATTTGGATCACAGTGGTGTTAAAAGTACATGCATCAGTACTCAGTGTATCCTCACTGCTGCTGCATCCCTGTTATTGTACTCTCAGAGCTGTAATCCAAACAGAGGAGTACCAAACAGAAGACCCCGGTGCCAGAACTGGCCACCAATTTTAGACTTGTAACTGTATTTTCTCTGGTTGTACAGCTTTTACCACTGATGAAGTTCTCCCCTATTGCCATTCATTCTCCACCACAGTAATAAAGATGAATAATTAAAAACACAAAGTTCCTGTTTTTTCACAATCTACTGTTGAAATGTAGTATTTTACACTGGGCTCACAATTTTAAAAAAGACATTCTGTCAATTAACAAATAAAGTTCAGTTTTATAATTTCAGCACAGTCTGCACAATGAGCTAACAGAACCATTTCTGTAATTTTACATATTTGGTTCTTACAATTTAAGCCCAGAGCAGCATTTCTTTATCATGTGGATAAAAAGTGAGCTGTAAAATTGCACTTCTTTCATTAAAATATCTCAAGCATTAAATGTGTAGTTGAACTTCTTTACACTGACACAAATGGAAGTTTCACAGGTCAATTCAGATCAAAATGGGCTGCATACACGGCCCACGGTGTAAAAGGAGTTTGATTTGCCTGCTCTGGGTGACTGGCACGTACCTGTTATGTCAATGGCCAGATCCTTGATGAGGTGTCCAATGATGGCATAGGCAACTCCAACTACTACCAGAGCGGCCATGAGCAGATACAGCACCGCCTTTGGTAAAGGGATGAGCTCCTTCACCGGGGGTTTGTACTGCCGGTACAGAGGGTCGTCTACCGACGCTGAGTAAGGGTAAGCGTGTGCTTCGTGGGTGGAGTTGAAATCGGTGAAATTATAACCATTCATGGTTACAGGAACAGGTGATACACGTGTGGGCTTTTTCCTCACTTCTTATAACCAGACCATACTCCACACACGAGGGTGATATTTCTTACACGAAGACATTATGGAAAAATTATAATAATAAAATCAATTTGCCGT
The DNA here is from genome assembly GCF_057381915.1 of Diplotaxodon limnothrissa. Taxonomy (NCBI): domain Eukaryota; kingdom Metazoa; phylum Chordata; class Actinopteri; order Cichliformes; family Cichlidae; genus Diplotaxodon; species Diplotaxodon limnothrissa. The sequence goes on along the minus strand of NC_140599.1, from coordinate 8,177,961 downwards.
TAATATGAAGGTTAATTGTCCAGTTTCGCAAAGAAAATAAAAGAAATATGAAGGGCAAAATGAAAATGAAGTTCTGATAAGTTTGCATCTCACTTCTTTACTTCATCCCTTGTTCTCAGACACCAAATCGATCCAGTCCTTCAGCGGTAAAGAGCGCTCCTGGCTTGGGGTTCTTATGTAAGGTGCGGTGGGTGCTGCTGCCTCCTGCTCTGTCCTTGGTGCTGAAATGAAACATGCGTCCCGCCGGCAGCTGTAAACTGTCAGGTCCGCCCACTTTAGCCCACGCACCCTCACCCTGCTGGAAACTGTCGGCTCACGGCAGGCTTAAGCAGCGCTACCGAGAAGTCCCCTGAAAGGAAACTAGTCCTTTCTACCGCGTAGAGATGCTATTTTTGCTCATGTACGCAGCTCGGGACGTCCCCGGAGGTGTTAATGTCAGTGTGTCTTTCAGTTAAACTGAATAAATTGCGGGTTTGTAGACGGGACACGGGGGTGAGCTGAACCTTATTAGCACCTTTGGGTGGACTTGAAGGTAACTGTGGGCAAAGACACTTCTTTGCAGCATATCCACTTTCACAGTCTCAAATGATCACACAAACACATTTTAAAAATGCGTTACAGCCCACTGCCATACTGCTGCAGCAGTCACGGTTACTGGTTATGGTCAAAATGTAAATATGCTATGTATTTTTTTTTAAATATTAAAAAAAAATGCTAATTATAAATATTAAAAAAATATATATATATATTTTCAAGTGTAAAATCCTGCAGACGTTAATAGGAGAAATGAGACTTTTGCATTCTTTTGCATTTCACAATAATGATGATCACTGTTTAAAAACAACAACAACCCAGACCTTCTTTTAAAATAAAATAAATGCATAATCATAGAGTCAGAGAGGTATTCTCCGAGCATATGAGAGTTTTTCTTATGTCCAACATCTTGTCCAAACCCAGCTGGCTATTATTTTTGTCAGAGCAGTCAAGGATATAACAAAGATTCACATTACACTCAGGTTGTGTCATCATTATAGTGATATATTTTATTTTTCCATGTAAAAGTCTGGTTGAAAATGGACTTAAACTCCATAGTAGTCAGTTTTGACAATTTCAGCTCCTCGTTCCAGGAGTAAGATCATACAAGGGGGCAGCATTATTTAAAAGCCTTTTTTTCTTCTTAATTTGATCCTGACTCTGGGGACAAACACTTGTAAAAATACTGTGAGATCAAATGTTTCGTCACCTGCAGAGAGAAGCACGATTACTTCCTTAAATACATTAATATTGATTTTTTTCTTGCAGCAGAGCACGAATCCATGGATTGATGCCTGTGTGCTACAGACCTGCGGCAAAAAACATGCACACCACATGCATGGACACACCTCCAAGATGCACACTTGAGCATTTATTATGCGTTAAAGTTACTCTGCATTAGACAACAATCTAAATCTCAATCTAAGTATGTCTAATTACTGCCAGCTATGTGGAAACTGGACATTTATGGGCACATTTAGTAGATCAGCACTACAAATTGTAAGGCAGGTGTTTCTGGTAACAGCCATTATTTTAGTCCTGGAAATTATTGATACATTCAAAGTACTGATCCCAGCCAATATTTCTGGAAACACATCACAACTTAAAGCCACGTTTATCTACACTAATACAGACTGGGTAAAGTGTTAGGAAGGAAAGGATACCAGATCATTGGATGGGAATGAAAATGGTCATCTTACAGAGGGCTGCATTCAAACACACCCTGGAAATCAAAGTGAACAAATGATGTGGCAAGCTAGTGCATTTTGCAAAAATTTCATTGCAGCAACATTGAATGGTACTCTAGTTTGTATGGCCCCATGTGCTGATATGCATGCCTGACAACATCTGGGAATGTTCCTGATGTCATGGGGACTCTCTACCCAGACATCAACATCAGTGTCCTGCTGGAGGTCATTTGTAGCTCTTGCAGTGCTCTTCCTGTTTCTCCTTGCACAAAGGAGCAGAGAGCAATCCTACTGATGGGTTAAGGACCGCCTGGATGTCCTAGAGTAACTGTGTGTCTCCTGGAATCTCCTCCTTGCTCTTGAGGCTGTACTGGGAGACTCAGGAAACCTTCTGGAAATGACATGTATTAATGTGCCATTAAAACACCCTCTGGCTATGGCCCAATCAGTAATCATAACTCTAATACCTCAGTTAACAGCATTTGGTTGGCATTTAAATTTCTATCTTCAAGCGAGAATAGAAATAGAAATGCTTTACATTGAGAAAATCGTTCACCATAGATGTAGTGATGAGACAAGCAGGCATGTTATTAGTAAAGGTGTGTTTGGAGATATTGGGTGTTAACACCCTGATTTACCAAAGTTCACACTGCAAGTGCTCAATATTTCTATGTCAGGGCTGTTAGAGTTCAACCGTCTCACCTAATATACCTAACATACAATGCAAAGTATGGTAGAGCCTGCTGCTATCACACGTAGGATTAAGAAGTCCAAAAAATGTGTAGCTTTTAAGTCTTTGAGTTAAATTAAAGATGGGCTTTAACCTGCCGTCCAAAAATTGTACTGCTCATACACAGCAAAATCGCCAGTGTTAAATTGACACTGTGAGTGTTAAATTTAACACTAGAAAAGTGTCTATATGTGTCCACTCTTTTGAGTGTTAAATTAACACTTTTCAAAGTGTTATATTTTTAACAACGAGCTAGTGTTATTTTAACACTGCACAGAGTTAAAAATTAACACTGAGTAACACTGACCAGTGTCAAAAATATTCTACACTGGTGTTAAGTGTTAAAAATTAACACCGAATAGTGTTGGTGGTACTTTACACTAGCCCTGGTGTTAAAAAATTCAACTCTGAATAGTGTTAATTTTCTAACACTAACACTAGTGTCAGTCAAATCATTAATACCACCAGATTACAATAAACTCCCATTAATCTCTGATATCTCTACTGCTACAATTAACCCCCAACATCCACCCATTACAAAGAAATACAAGACATTAACGTTCCAAAATACTTTGTATTCAGATACACCACAAGTAAACAAGTCATACAAAATTACAGTATGGGACAATGTACATTTTGTCATCAGTGCCATTTGAAAATTGCCTATCATAAGGTCTATAGTACACCAGATCATCTACAGAGATCAGTGCAAAGACATCTAATCCATCCTCAATAACAAATGCATTTAAGTGATCATTGAAATATACTGTTGAGACCTTACAAGTTAGAAGATAAGTATTGAAATCGCTAACAATTATACTGACAATCTTACTGAACAAAGGCATCTCATTTTCAACACCAGAACAAACATACATCCCAACTTGATATTCTGTACCATAACTTTTGACCCAGGAAGTTGTAGAAACAATAGAAGAAACATCAAACATTTTATTCAGTGCTTCACTGCCTTTTAAGCTGCTGGCCAAGACTTCATTAAATACCGGATTAGTTTGTCGGTATACCGACAAACTAATCCGGTATTTGGATGTGGTCAGAGAATTGTCGTGTTTTTCCCTACTAAATGTGTAAAAACTCTGCCATTTGAGTCCCATCATGGCGATGACTCATTTTGACAGAGCTGCTAACTCTCTGGGGTTATAATCCAGATGATTATTTGAGATGAAAAGCCTCCTAATTATCCAAGTATTAGACCGCCATGGCTGCTGCTAATGCCTGGATGAGGAAATATGAGCAGTCCTCTAATTTCCCATAACAAGAGAACCATCATGTCAGCCTCCATCATTCCTGACAGAAAGAACCCTGAAGACAGAGTCCATGCTGGGTACAATTAGTCACATATCCATACCCAAAAGGATGAAAGGCAATTGGATGAGAAAAAAAAAAGCAATTTCCTTATGTAAGCACCACGTAAAACATGCCTGGGCATCATGTAAGGCTGGGGATTTGTCAGCTCTTTAATTCCCTCCACTTCAAAGTGGCAGTGACAGACATGCGATGGAGCTGAAGAGGATGGAGGTCTTTATCTGTACAGTGACTTGCACAACCCAACATCCCTCATGGCCTTATGGATTAAAAAGAAATAAAGATTATCTGAAGCACCGACAACATTTTGTCCTGGATATGAAGTGAGGTAGACATGGAGAGACAAAACAGTACAGACAAAAGAGCGGATGCCTGTGCACAAGCAGGACACTGTTGTGTGCTGTTGATATGTCACAGTTGAAGCAAACGTAGTGTAAGGACTATTTATCATTTATTACTATCATTAAAGTGGAGTTAAATTTGTCTGAATCTGTTGAAAATTATTATATTTCTGGGCTGATGTGACCCCTTCAGCACATCACTGCTGTTTTTTTTTGTAGCTTTAACACATAATAATCTCCTGAACATTTCATATGATTGTTGGGTTATCTTTAGTGTCGGGCCTACCTTACAATAAAAGCGCCTTGAGGCGACTGTTGTTGTGCTTTGGATCTGTATAAATAAAACTGAATTGCATTGAATCTGCAGAAGACATAACTTATAGACATTACAGTCCTGTTTTATCTTTTGTCAAACACATTAAGAGTATATTAACACAGGGACAGTTACAGAGAAGATACTTAGATTGGGGGATTTAAATAGAAAACTGTTTTATAGTATTGCTTTTACTGTATCACAGCTGATTCTATTCTTGACCAACAGAAAAAAAGACTCTTTAATGTTAGAATCCACAAAACATAGCTGTGTGTAGTGATTTTAACAGACTGTAGTGGTAGACAAAGGGAAAAACACCAAGCTGCTCAGTGGAAACTTATTGAAAAAGCACAAAGCTGGGGATGGGAATAATAGAGGCTCAAGTTGGAGGCTCAGTATACAGTAGCAGATATTTCCCCGTCGCAGAGTTATGCAGGAGGGAAAAAAAATAATGGCATTCTTAGATTTTTGTGAGCAGTTTGAAGCCACATGACAGATTGGCAGCCTCTCCAGGGTGTGCTCTGCCTCTTGCTAAAAGCCCCCCAGCAATCCTGGCTGGATAAGTGGTTAGAAAAAAGAAATGATAGAAGCATTACGAGACTACAAGTGCATTTGATTATGTAACCCTGTGATTAAAATGATGAATAAATAAACCTTGTACCTTGAAGGTCATTACATTTTAAAAGGGTTGCCAGTTTTACAGTGAATCCATAAAGTATTCACAGCACTTCACTTTTCCACATTTCCTCATGTTACAGCCTCGTTCCAAACTGGATTCAATTCATTTTTTACCTCAAAATTCAGCAAACAGTACCCCAGGCCTGACTGAGGATTGGTGTAGAAATGGTTGTCTTTCTGGAAGGTTCTCATCTCTGCACAGAGCAACACTGGAGCTCAGTCAGCGTGACCATCAGGTTCTTGGTCACATTACGGACTAAAGTCCTTCTACCCCGATTGCTCAGATTGGCCGGGTGTCCAGCTCTAGGAAGAGTCCTGAGCTCTTCCATTTACAGATGATCGAGGCCACTGTGCTTATACCCTTATACTCCAGATCTGTGCCTCAGTATATAAAAACAAAAACATGTGACTCTCACTAAACAAATGCCAGTGAACTGCTGTGAATACTTTCTGGATGCACTGTAAGGAAAAGTTCAGGGTCATCTGATCAAGCTCCGACTTTACGAAAAATGAAGGCTTTAAGTCTAATCCCAAAACCCTTAAGAGAGGGTGTCTGTCTCCCGAATCCAAAGTGGGATTTGGTTCCACAGAAGAGGGGCCTGAAAGCTGAAGGCTCTGCCTCCCATTTTACTTTCATGAACCACATTAGGAAACAGTCTGAGAGCAAAGTGCTCTGTTATGGTAGAAATAGATCCAATTCATCAAGACTTTATATTTAAAGACAACAATTTTCAATTGAATTCTGGATTAACAGGGAGCAAATGAAAAGAAACTAATATGGGAGAAATATGGTCTCTCGTTCTAGTCCTTGTCTTGCTGCAGTGTTTTGGATTAACTCAGGCTTTTAAGGAACTTATAGAGTGACCTGAAAATGAAGTACACTAGTCCAGCCTTGAAGTGATGAATGCAATAATTAGTTTTTCAGCATCAGCAAACAGTCCTACATATTTGTTTAACATTGTTACGACTGATGCCATGAGGTGTTGTTTATCATGTAAATTTTGTTATCTGATTATAGTTTTCACCTGTTTATCTTAGTTAGGGAGGTAAATTATTGTAATTAGGTTTGCTTACTTTGATGAGGTAAATTTGATGGATATTTCAGATAGTTTCCCTTTGTTTGTTGTTTTGGTATAAAGTCCATCTGGAAGTTACATCCAGCTCCATTTTTAGGGCTAATTACAATAGCCTGTTTTATCTGAATTTAGAAGCAGAAAAAGATTTTTATGTCTTTAAGACATTTCTGCAGTTTAACCATTTGCTGTGTATCACCTGGCTTCACTGATAGATAAACCTGCATAGCAACGAAAATGTATTCTGTGCCTTCTAATAACACTGCCCAAGGGAAGCGTCTATAATGTAAATGTAAACCCAGACACTGACAGCCATTAACCCTGATAACTGCAGCAAGTCGCCATACAAAAACATGAAATCAAAAGCTGATTAAAACAACCTTTAAGCTTATAATAAACCCTTTCAGTTTTTTCACGTCGAGTTGATCCAGTGAGCTCGACTATTATTTTACGTTGCATTTCTGCTCACTGAAAAACAGGATCAGGCCAGGAGTCCTGACATTTTTGAGTCACACAGGTGCAGAGATCTGCTCCACATGTGCTGTGTCATCTGAGAAAGATTAAACTACAACAAAGTGAGACGAGGATTATCAGTGAAATCCGCACCCAACCCGAATAGGGCAGCAACATTCATTTAGATGAGGAAAAGGCAAAGACAGCTTGGATTTGAGAGGTGGCATTAAGCTCCTCGTGGACAGAAGAAAGAATCCTGAAGTCAGCTTAAACTGAACAACTTTTATTTCCCGTCAGACACACAAATTATTTTCACACTTTATGAAGTCTTGTATGTAACTTGTACGTTGTCTCTTAATCATGTACAAATATAACAATGCCTCACATTCTTCTACTTTTATTTAGATAAAAAGTCTTGAAGTTGTCACCAAACCGAAAATGAAAGCAGGGCAAAAAGATGTAGCCGGTCTCATCCAACCTGAACGTCACTTCCTGTACAGACATTTGTTTTTTTTTATGTTTATTTGAGCGCTGATCAACAACTCTGACCTCTCGCAAATCATGCAAAGTTATGATCCATTAGTGTTAGATCCTGTAAAGTGCTACAAGTAATCACAGTATACTGTGTCTGACACACCAATTCAACATTTCAAATGCATGACACTTCACAAGCAAAACAGGCATTTATGTTTTGTAGCTTCATAACGACAGTTTTATCTTTTTAACGCAACTATAACGCCAGTGAGTCTGGATCTTGAGCTTAGTTGGAATTATTCAAAATACGTGTTTTTTCAGTAAAACAATCAATAAAGTCGCTTCCTGTTGTGAAAAAATGTTCTTTAGGGTGTAAAAGAATCTCTTCTGAAGTATTTACGCTCTACAAACCTTGATTGACATGTTCAAAACATGACACGTTTTTCCCTAAATAACGCACTCACGTATGCTTTTTACAATCAATTACGTCCATAAGCGATCTGAAGCCTGCTCGTGACTTCTAACGGTTTTGATGCAATTTGCATTTCTGACAGCTGTCTTGTTGTTTTGGGAAAACAGAAGAACTATTTGCCCACAGTGAAGGACTGCAATCCAGTGATGGCTCTGCCCAGGATCAGGGCATGGATGTCATGGGTACCTGGAGGAGGAGATAACGCAGGGGTTACTCATGTGGAGGTGGGGGCACAGATGGCTGCTGCTGGGGATTAATGCGCTCCTACAAAACGACTCACTTAGTGATGAGGCAATTTAGTTAAAATGGACTTTTTTTTTGTGCATAATCTGCTCAATCAAAACCAAACCTCGTAGCGCACTTAAACACATATTCAGACTGTCAAACAAGTCCTCACCTTCATAGGTGTTGACAGCCTCCAGGTTCATGACATGGCGGATGATGTGGTACTCGTCGGCTATCCCGTTTCCTCCCAGCATGTCTCTGGCCTGCCTGGCGATGTCCAGGGCTTTACCGCAGCTGTTCCTTTTCAGCATGGATATCATCTCTGGAGACGCTCTGTTAAGGAAGCAACAGACTTGTTAAGCATTGTTTTTCAATGAAGTGTGAATGAAGTTGTGTTTGTATCTTTTTACTGTACCCAATACCTTCACATGACTACACTACAGACACCCAAAATGAGACTGAACCTTAGGTAATCAAATATTTATCATTTCGATGACATTCAGGCTCTACTCTTTTAGCTTTCAGCCCTTTATTGACTCACGACACTTCTGAGACGCACTGAGGGATGTTTTTCCCCTCGTCACCCTGACAGAAAGAGACCACAGCGACTATTTAGTTTGAAGGATGGCAAGAGGTGCTAAGAGTCTGCTGCATCCCATCTAATGCCCTTTAGTTAGAGGATAGAGGTGCTTTTACTTCTTCTCATCAATAAGTCTGCCCAGCTGCAAACAGGACTGCAGGCCGATGGCGATTTCTGTCAGCATGTCAGCCATTTTTTTCTGCATCAGCTGATTTCTTGCCAATGGTACTCCAAATTGGATTCTGTTGTGGAATAAAAAAAACAAAAACAATGTTATTAAGAATAATTAATACACTACATTAAGATAAGTAAATTAAATAGAGTTTAAAAATGTGGATTAAAAAAAAATGTCATTTGTTCATCTGACCTGTCGAGAGTGTACTGACGAGCTGCATGGAAACAGAACTCTGCAGCACCCAGAGCACCCCATGCGATACCGTAACGGGCGTTATTCAAGCAGCCAAAGGGACCCTACAACAACAAACAGTAGTCATGAGTGACAGAAACTATTCAATTAATAAGTAATAAGTTAGTGATCGCATAAAACAAAGGGATGAAATAACATTTTCTAAACATGCTACTATACCCACCCCCAGGCCGGATACTTTAGGCAGCAGATTCTCCTCAGGAACCTCCACCTCGTCCATGAGGATCATCCCGGTGGCCGAGGCTCTCAAGGAGAACTTCCCTTCGATCTTTGGTGTCGAGAGGCCCTTCATGCCGCGCTCCAAAATAAAGCCGCGAACCTTCCCGTCGTCGCATTTGGCCCAGACTACGGCTATATCTGCCACTGGGGAGTTGGTGATCCTGAAAGAGAAAGCAAATGAAACAATATCAAGACACATGACAACTTTTGTTTGTTTTTTTATAAAGCACATAGAACACCTATATTTTATAGTATCATACTGTAGCTTTGTGGATGGTTGTTACCATAAGAAATCAACCAGTTTTGACCAAGTACAAAAAAATGTCACGATTTTTTTTCTTCTTTTTTTTTTGGGGGGGGGGGGGGGGGGGGGGGGGTGTAAATTCATTGTGCTACAAGATGTAAATTGCACATAAAGTTTTACAGAATTAAATTTTATTTTAACTGCTAAACAAAGATAGGATAGGTATGGCCCTGAAAACAATAAAAACGACACTAGTAAACTTTAGTATTAAACACTACACTGTTACTGTTTTAGCTGTGAAGAGCTCCCCCGTGTGTACATCTAATGACACAACACACTAAGTAGGAAAATTCTTAGAGGTTACAAGAAGTGAAAGAAGATCAAAAAACAAACCCACACTCACACACACACACACGCGGTTAAAACCGATTGTACCAGAACAAACAAGTCAACTCTGTTTATACTTTGCAATTTACAGAGAAAACATTCAGAATATTATGAATACAATCAACATGTCATATATTTACACTTAGAAAAACATGATAAGGCAAAGATGGACACATAGGCATTAATGGGGTGCATCTCTCAAAATAACTTCCAAACGCATTATTAATCCTTCAAGCCCTCCTGTCAAAGAGCCAATCATCTGCTTTCTTGCAGCCAGGCCAGCAGACACATGCACGTGGTTGAGAATTTGCACTGCATTTGTTCGGTGTTCTTGTGGGATGAGTCAGAGCTATCGTGTGAGCCCTGGCTGAATAAAACTGAGTAATACTGTAAATTATGCACGTGTCGAACAAGTAATGTCGGTTTTGGAAAATACTTTTAAACCTTATTTTGGGTCAAAGTTACCACCAAACAACTTTTCAGTAGATTGTATACAATTCTACCAGGATTTCTATGCGGGAACCACAAAACTGCACACTTCCAGTAATTTAAATATGTGGCGTGGGCTTGTTAACCCAAAATAACTGGCAAATGTATTTTTAATATGGCTGCTGTGTGGTTAGATGTGTCCTAGAAGGACTGTGACACTGCTTACCATGTCTTGGAGCCAGTCAGAGTGTAGGTGCGACTGGATGGATTGTATTTGGCTCTGGTTTCCATGCCTCCGGGGTCACTGCCATGGTTAGGCTCCGTCAGCCCAAAGCAACCCAGGATCTCTCCACGAGCTGGGGCAGAGTGGATCACACAGTCAGTAAGACGTATACCTGAGCGCTCATGAGGTCTGCATTGGAGTTTCACAGTTAAACCGTCAATATCAGAATTATTGTTGATAAAGTATTTTTACTCTTTTCCCTTCTTACCCAACTTGGGGAGGTACTTTTGTTTCTGCTCTTCTGTTCCATAGGCATTAATGGGGTGCATCACCAGAGATGACTGCACGCTCATGGCTGAACGATAGCCGCTGTCCACTCTCTCCACTTCTCTGGCGATCAAACCATAGGCCACGTAGCTTGTCCCAGCACAGCCGTAACCTTAGCATTCAACACAGGAAGAAGAGCAGCAGTGACAGTGCATAAAATGAGGACATATCTGTGTAGATTCTCAGTCATCCAGGTCATAGAAGCTTAAAGAGCTTGGAAAGAAAGCAAAATACAGTAACTCTCTTTCCAAACACTTTTTAGACATACAAAAAATAATGTTAAGTATTATATAAAAAGAGGAAAAAAGTGTAAAAGGCTAAAACGTTTGTTATTGAGACTTCCCAAAAGCAAACATTGCACACAACTTCAGTGTGCACAGGTCCACAGTCCATGCTGTGTCATTAATGTACAAAAAAAGAAGAAGAAAAGCCTGTTTTGCAACTGAAGTACGATTAGAGTTTACAGCTTTTCATTAAAACCAACACGTGACTGGACTGACCTTTAATAGTTGGACCCAGGACACCCATCTCTCCCATCTCTGACACGATTTCTCTGTGGAACACTTGACATAAAAATGACAAAACCAGACATGATGTGCAGTTATGTAGCCAACACGTGTGTAATACAACACTAAATGAGCAATCTAATTGCATATACATGTGGGTAAATAAAAAGCTCTCTCTCACCTTCGTTTCTGTTCGCCATCAGGATTCGAGGCATGAGTTTCTCTTGACAGTAGGTCCGGAAGGAATCTCTGATCATGATCTCCTCCTCAGTTAACTGACCCTCCAGGTCCAGGGCATCACGCCAGTCGAACTGGACCTTCGCTATCAGGCATTTAGAGAAGCAATTTAATACTTAAAGTCTAAAAAAATGGTTCTGGGTTAAAGGTACAATTTACAAATGTTATTCAGAATTTTTTCTTAAAGTGAACACGTACGTGCTTTAGGCTTCTGCTCTGTGTTCTCTGCATCTGTGAAGGAACAACAACAACAAAAACACGCAACAGAAAAACATTAATACTATGAACTAAGGATTTGTGACTATTTAATATATCCTAATATACGATAAAATATTGTTTTTTTCCCTCTATAAAAAAAGCAAATGGAAATGCAAGTGTCATTTCGAGAACACTATCTGAACTGAAGGTATATTTATTTCTGTATCAAGCGCAGCTTCAAACTTAAAACCATTGTATTTCTCCCTGTGGCTGTCAACTTTAAATGATAAATCTGAACATCATGCTGATCATAACGACACGTACTAACCGTGTGTGATAGGTGCTGCAGTTCCCTGTGCTCTGGAAGCTGTGATGAGAGCACATCTGTGAGGGTTGACTAAGAGACGACACACAGCGCTTCTCAATGCCATGACGAAAACGGGTCTAGAAAATAAGAAGACCATTAAGATCCACGATTCTTTATCACTTAGGCTAGTCAGGCTAACCAGTGCTACATTAGGTAACTTCTGTAGCTAAAAGCTAACAGCGCTAGTTCACTACTAACTTGGGAATTAATGTGCTAATTTCCAAATAGCTAAAATAAAAATGTATTCTGTGTTGAGAATAACTGTTAATACTCCAATGACAGCCGTAAGACCAAGTTTTACCTGCGTCAAGTGGAACAACTTATCCTCGACCTAGCTCTTCTTAGGTTCCCTGGATGACTTTTACATGACTGGACGTAAACACATTCAGTCTACGTCATCACGCAAAGGCCGTGACAAGTGTGGCATAATGCCTTAACCATACGCCTCTGACTGAACAGTACTCCACTATTCCCACATAGAATCAATCATCTTTCTAATGAAGGTTACACACATAATATCCGAGACCAAAAAGGTAACACTACAACCGCTCGGCTTATTTGTGGCCATTTATTATCACTGAAAATGACCGACTTTAAATGACTCTTCGGCAGCTGTAGCGCACTCTGATTGGCTCATTAGCGGGGGAGTGGCAGTTTGTGCTCCCGTTCCCCAAAATAAAAGCGTGATCGCTACAAGGAAAGATCATGTCAGCACCCTAATTCCAGGAAGTGGACGCCAGATCATAATTTCGTTTTTCGTTTTTGTTTTAAGATTTTTTTTTACAAATGGATTTTACTATCAATTGAGGAATTTTAAAATAGCGCAGTTTAGTAATTGTCTGCTCCCTAATAACATTTCCTTTCAATTCGAATCAGTTTTACTTGAATAATGCCAAATCACAACAACAGTCACCCTTTATAAGGTAAAGAAACTACAAGCACTTGGTGACAGTGGGAAAGAAAAACTTTCTTTTAACAGAAAGAAACTTCCAGCATAAGCAGGCAGGGAGGAGCAGCCATCTGCCAAAATAGGTTAGAGGTAAGAGGACAACACAGTAGTGAGACTGCTGTGAGTATGATTAAGATACCTTCAGTTTATGTCTCTTTTGATTTCAAATCACAAGATCTGTTACACCACATATTTACACTTAAATATTGTTTGTTTTATTTGATAGCATCTTAGTTTCTATCAGATTTTTTAAATCAGTGTCAATGATTATGCATATTCTTTATTGTTTTTATCTCTTCAAATAGCTGTTCAGCACTTAGTTTGAAAGCGTTTTATAAATAAAGTTATTATAGGTTATACAGTAATACTTAAGCTATTTTTTTGAATCCATAGCGTCTGTTACGTCCCTCTGCAGCCCCTAATCATCTCAATGTGTTCAGCTGGTGCTAATTGGCCACACCTAGGCAGGTGTGGATAAAAGCATACCTGAGGCAAACTTCCAGGGAGCTCACTTGTCTTTGTCTTGGTGGCACCAGCCATTTTAAAGATAAAACCTCTTCTCACCTACACTCTGGTATTCGTCGGTTTTTTTATGTTGTGGCTTTTGAGCCGGGTAGTAACATAAGTGGGGGCTCGACCGGGAACGATGCTAAAAACAATAAAACCCTAACTTTACCTAGCTAGTCTTCAGTGGTGTACAAGGCTCGAGGTAACTTTAAACGCACCCAGCTGAAACACACTAAAGGGACGTTGCTCAATCACAGTGAACACCATCCTCTCACCCACTTTAAAAGTCAAACAAACTGATATTCAGTCTCCACAAAAATGTCCAAACAATCCTGGACGAGCCCCCACTTATGTTATAACCCAACTCAAAAGCCGCAACATAAAAAAAGATGAATACCAGAGTGTTAGTGAGAAGAGGTTTTTTTCTTAAAATGGAATACCAGGTTGGTTAAAATGGCTGATGCCACCAAGGCAAAGACAAGTGAGCTCCCTGGAAGCTTGCCTCAGGTATGCTTTTATTCACACCTGACTAGGTGTGCCAATTAGCACCAGCTGAAAACATTGAGGAGATTAGGGGCTGCAGAGGGACATAACAGTCTCAAACAATAAAAAACCCGACTTATTAAAAAGAAGCAACATAGCCCAATTCAAAAATCTGTCTTAAAACAGCTCTTGTCATTTCTTGTCTCTTCCTATGCCACAGTACATTTGATAATGTTATTGTTATTGTTTCATGATATCATGTAAGGGTATTCCCCTTCCACAACGCTTTTGCTTTCCATAGCTAAACTGTATTTCGCTCAAAATACTTGAGTGATTTCCTGAAGTAAATTTATTTGTGTCATGGATCTTCCTGCATTCTCTGGATCAAGGGGAGCTGTCGTGACTCATACACAGTGCAGAGTCTGAATAGGTAATGTTAAGACTGTAAGTTGAATTATGAATGAATAAATTGCTTTTTATAATTAATGTTGTCTTGGATTTCATCGGCCAATGAATGTTATGCTATGTCATTGCTTTGCTGCATTCTGGTCCAATGAATATGATTTTTTTTCACTGTGAATTGGTAATAATATCCGAACAAATCATCAAGCCCTCGTTAAATATTGAGATGAACTGCATTTGCTGCATTGTTATAGACTGAACAAACCCTGTATCACTAACGGTACCAGAAATTAACCCAGTCTCCGGGAACATGAACTCCCGCCTTGGGCATCTGATTGGTTGAATATCCTGTCCATCATGGCATCCCTGATTTTCATTGGTCAGCGCTCTCCTCTGAGGAATCCCCCTTTAAACGTTGGCAGAACGGTCAAGATTTTGGAGCGGACTTATACAAAGCGAGCAAGTTGAGGGAAGCGCAGCACACGGACGTCTGTCAGGGCTGGAAATGCGCTTTAGTGGTCGTACGTGAGCATCTCTGGTCCAGAAGAAACATTCCATAATCATGGAACTGGAAGAGAAATCAAAATACGGTAAATATTTAAAGCCTGAAACGGAGACGCTCACTTCATTTGTCCAAAGTCCTTATCGGCAGTTAATGTAAAACCAAGTTTTATTGCGTTTTTGGAGCGGCGAAAGTAGGTCTCACAATGGTCCCAGCAGCTTTGCTTAGTAAAGTACCTTTCCTCATTCTCGACTTTTAATTTTTCAAGTTAGCACTTTCTCTGGCGAAGTGTCGAACCCGTGTATTGTCACAAACTAACGCAATGTAAGCTAGCTTTTACTTCTGAGTCAACGTTTTCGGTTACGGCACGGGAGCCCTGTTCTGCGTGTGTGTTGTGAAAACACAGGATGCCTGAAGTATGCTGCTATATATTGTCAGGGTGCACAATGCCCCAGTTTGTGTTGTGCTTGTCCAGTTGCTGCCACATTCCTCAGACTGCTATGGCAGGCAGCTCAGCTAACCCAACGTGAATATAGAGCACAGCGTATTAGAAAATTCCTCAAACAAGTGAAGAGGGTCTCATTTTGTCCACCGAGTGCATTCAGTCTGCTTTGGGAAGGCTATCTTTAGTTTCATTTCAAACGCAGACTGCAACTACAGTATCAGTGCTTCTCTGTTTTGGCTGTTGTAGTTCGTAATCAGGTAATGTGGGTGTAATTATGCCCCCACTTATCCCAAAATACTTGTTAAAAATGTGTTTTTATTCTTGCACATAATAGTAATTGTAGTACAGCTTTCTGCTCAGTGAAATCAGTACAGGGGAAATGGTTATCTATGAAACGAAGAGTGATTTAAGCTAACAAAAAACATCAAACAAACAAAGTTATGCAGCGAGGTGTTTTTTTTCTTCCATAAAGTCTGTTTTTGGATCAAGAACATGTGCCTTTTGTACAAACTTCCAGTCTCTTCACATGCAGCTTGCAGTTTATACTGTTATCATCAACATGATCATAGGGAGGAATGAAAAGCGAGGCCAGATACTTCTGCTTGCAGTTCCTCCTGCTCTTCCCTGGACACTCCCTTTCCCACTTTGCTTGCCACATGATGGCTAATTGATTCAATTTACCTTCCACAGATTGCAATGAATATTGTGTATGTGTGTGTGCCTCTTTGTACAATGTCAGTTTGCTCAGTGTAGTTAGTTGTGAAAGTGAGTAAGAATGCCTACAGCCTCTCGAATTCTTTAATATCTTTCAGTGAATCTTCATACCAGCTAAAAGAAACAACTAAAAAAAGAAGAAGAAAAGAACAATAACCTTAATGTTCCATGTGGCAGAAAATGTCAGAACACACTATAGGATCTCCACCAGTTTTATGCGTTGGAGTAATTTCAGGCTGTAATATATGAAGAAACCTCAATGACAGGACCTGAAACAACCATGCAGCCTCGCCCTGGTGCAAGTTAGGCGTAATTACAAGTCATATTTAGTAGTGTAGTTTGAAACCTGATCTCCATGCCCCCCTGATCTCTCCGTCATGTCATGTTAGACTATGCTGAAACTACATTCAGATTTTTTTTGGAAACATTTCATCCATTCACTTTCTTTTCATTTCACTTCGTGTGCTGCATTGACAAAAAAACAAAAACAAAATAAAAATACATCTATTATTGCAGCCTTCTGTTTGCACTGAACGGTGCCTGATCATACCCTTGCAGACCAATCTGGGTTATGTGACTCTGCTAACAGGTTTGTGGTTTTGTCAGCTGCTTTGAACTGCGAGAGTGTGAGGCACCAAGAGTGAGTTACTGGGTAAAAACTGAGCTATGGTCTTGTATTTATTCTCCCTGGCAGTGTCTGTGTTTGTAGCTCACGTCTTAATCTCACTCACAGTTCCTGTTATTATCATCACAGGACATTGTTCCAATTTGTGCCTGAGTGTTCACGTCATATAAACAAAGTTTTAAACAGCTTCATAGAGACTTACTGTCGTCAGCTGGTGGTATTTATAATGATGATTTTCTAGATAGGTGTTACAAGCCTAAGTTGAAATGAAATGTGTGAGTTTCACTTTGCATCATATCTGTAGCAGAAATCTCTTCCTTGCATCTGACAGCAGAGAATAGCAGTTGATATGCTCATCAGATGTAGTTAAAGTTGTTGTGCAAGTGCTCATTTTTGATGAGCTTAAAGATTAGCTGCTGTCTGAAAATACTTCAATTTTCAAAAGAAACCCTCCTCTTGCAAAAGTGGAGTCCAAATCTTTGCAACCATTTCCCAAAGGATCCAACAGTTTGCTTGCATTTTTGCGTGTGGTCATTGTGTTGCTTTTTCTGTAATACCGGAAATAGATCTGAACTTGGACTGAAATAATCCACACCCTCTTTCTGTACTGACAGACATGTGGGACACAGACAGGAAGGGCTGTGACCTTTAGCTTCAGGATTTTAAGCTAGTGCAACCAGCGGCAGCCCTTGGTAACGTTTTATGCAGCTTGAGAGCAAGACAAGCTATTGTTAACATTTCATCTATTTTTACTTTATGCCAGCTGGAGCCTTTCCTAGCCACCATAGAGGAAGATCTAGGGTACACCCTGGACAGTCTGTCGCTGGGCTAACACAGAGAGAGACAGACAACCATATGCACTCACACCTAAAGGGAGTTTAGATTTACCAATGAATCTAACCAGAGAGAGTACCCAAAGAGAACCTACGTGGGGAGAAAGTGGCAACCCCAAACAACAACAAAGATGGGCAGTGTTTCCAATATTGAGATCAGCATATGTCTGCTGTAGGTTTTTACCCATTAAAAGGGAGTTTTTCCTTCCCACTGTTACTAAGTGCATTCTCATAGGGGGTTGCCTGGTTTTCTCTACATTATTGCAGGGTCGTTACCTTACAATATAAAGCACCTTAAGGTGAAGTGTTGTTTTAATTTGGTGCTATAATAAATAAAATTGAAAGCACTGAATTGTTTCTAAAGAATAAAAGTGTAAAATCTTATTTTAGGAAATGTCCTAAATGAATAGCAAGTATATCAGTCAGCTGATAAACAAAAATATAGCTCCACTTGTGTGTTTTGTGCTGCAAAGGGTCAGAATGTCCTCAGAAAACACTCTGAGAAGCTTTCATGTAACTCCAGGATGTGTGGGAAGGTATCAAGAAAATAAAACAGGGAAGCTCAGGAATGTTGGGACACACTAAAGAGTAAATGCTGCACCTGAATAAAAAAATACTGCTGAGAAGAAACAATGGAGGACATGAGCTTTAGCTTCAGTCACAACAATAATGCAGATTGGACTGTAAACGTCTTTGTGAAGGTTCATTGAAAACCAACATGGCCTTTCATTAGTAAGTTACAGCGCTTCTACATGTGGGAAATGTTATACTTTTTTTATGCTTCCAGTAAATGCTAGTGTGTCTTGCAGCACACTGGAGAGTATTTATCAGATTAAAACTTCAAATAAAAAATGTGCTCGCTTCATTTCCCTCACTGCATCGCCCCACGTGTTGTAGCAGCTGTCTGCAGATGGAGGTCATTTCTAATGAGTTACACATGACTGTTCGACCAGTTCCACCACACTTGATTCTAATACCTCAAATAAGTTTCCAAGGAAAAGAGCTGGATCGGTGTCGCCGTGCCAGTTATTGCAACGCGTTTTTGCTGTTTAGAGAAGTACAGGAAACCAAAGGCTCGCAGTGGTAATTCTCTTGTGCAGTAACATTAGCCAAAAAAAAGAAAAAACTGGATGGAAACTTTCATTACAGCTCCCCTTTTTTCTGGTTTCTCTGAGTGTCCGTGGAAAGCATTCGTGGCATTTAGTCTGTCTGTGGACTCTTTGTTAAAATGATGAGTTCGTTTAACACGCTCTGATTGCTTTCGGCTGTCGGAACAAACAGAAGTGGAGACCAAAATCATACAGGCAGAGAACAAAAAAAATCACTAGCTTGTAAGATTTATTGGGTTTCCCCAGTGCAGTAGATCCGTGGGAAGGAAACATATACTATTTTAGTTTTTACTCAATACTGATGTGTTTAAGCTTGTGAGCTGTCACGTCGCTGCAGGTGACCATTTTACAGCCATAAATATCCCAAACACCTGAATTCAATTAGCGAGAGCATTTACGCAAACCACCCCCAGATGGAGAACTCCTCCTCTGTTTACTGCAAACACATGTTCCTGATCACATACACAAATGAACTTTAGTCTCCTCCTACTCTTTCACACACCCACACCTTCTTTTACTTCCAGCCTCTCTGTAGATGAGTTAAAGTTGCCTGCAACTTTACGCGGAAACAAGAGGGGGAAAGCAGGTCGACAGAAATCATGTTTGGAAGTGCTGGGGAGGTACTGTAGGGGGAGCACAGGTCAGAAAGAGGCTGCTTTTTTTTTCGGGATAAACAAAGAAGTGTTTAGGGATGGGAATGTGAAATAGGTTGGGTGGGGCATTGGTTGTGCGGCTATTCAGGAACAGGTTGAACTGGTTTCCGACCAAACTACTTGGTTCTCCCCTTACTCAGTCATTTGTGGCAGCAGATAGGAAAGGTGGATGAAGTGAACCAGATAAAGAAGCTGTGAAAAGAAGGAGAAACATTTTTTTTGCCCAGGAAGGAATTTCAACATGCCTGAGGGTGGAGAATATTATGGAAAGAATGGTACTGACTTGTTTATCTTTACTTTTGCCTCAACTAGGCACTCTTTAAAAAAAAAATGAATCTAAGACACGCTTAGCCAATCTAAAGATCACTGGGTAATCTTTAGATTGGCTGTTTACCTTTCTTGTATAGTGCTCACACCTAAAAGTGCAGCGGCAGCCTTGAGACTAGGGGTGTGTTTGTGAATGTTTGTGTGCCACTGCCGGCAGTGGATGTGTGTGCACACCGATACAGGTGTGTGGCAAGTCTCTTATCAGTGTTTTCTCCTGCACTATTGTTACAAGGTTGAATATAGATAACCACCAGAGGTGCAGATCTCTTTCTTGGACTCAATCTGTGTATTTATACTGAAGAACAGAACAAAGTTAAAAACTAAACTTGTTTGAAATATGTTAAAGTTAGATACCAGAACACATACGGAATACAACATCTACGCTCACTATAACAGGAAGTGGTGACTTCTTCAAAAGGCTGTAACTGCTTGTTGCAACATAACCCCACTGACCACATTCATAAGTCACATACTTCAGAGTCACCACAGCTGTTGTGTTTGTCTATACTTCAAGACTCCATATGCTACACATTATTAATAGTGTATGTCTGGGCACTGTTATGATGTTGGTCTGAAGCTGGTGGAGATGTCTTTTTGTGGCATAATTGTCACAGTAATGGCAACAGGAAACAGTCCCTCCCAACGCAAGCTAATAGCATTTAAGTTTTCGTTAAGCATGAGCCAAACTGCCCTCCTTCGGCAAACGTTGTTTTTATACCGCTGATTATTCACTGCACTGAAATGCTGACCTTTTTTTTTTTTTTTAACTCTTTAGTCAAAGCAAAGCTATGGACCCACTGATCAGGTCAGCAACAAACCAATGGGTGGTGAGAGTGTTGAAGTTGCCTCCTTCAGCACTGTTTCGCAGAAAGTTCTTTGTAATCTCATAGAAAGGTGATATGCCTGGCTGTGAAAGACCAACTGCCTTTTGTTTGTGAGTGTAAGACAAGAAAGAGAGCTGGCTGAAAGGATGTGTTAAAGCACAAAAGCTGAGCCGCTACACCAAAAACCATAGACGATGGGTATGAAATGTGAAGCTAGCGTGCTGCTACATTAAAACTGTGGTTGCAAAAGACATTTCCAGTTCTATAGAAGTGTCTGGGAAAAGAGCCCAGACCACTGCAAACACTTTCCAATTGAGCTTTTGTAAATCTTTCTTATTTTAAGTGTAAGATAGGAGGATTTGCCAGGATATCCCCACTGAAGCACCAACCCTCACTGTCAGGTCTGTTCCTTGCTTGTTTACATCAGGCGTCAGGTTTGGGGTGCTTCTTGCGACAATTTAGCATTAAAAGTATAATTTGGATTAAAGAGTTTGTGGATTAACCATTAGAGAATTTGGACTGGAACTGGAAAGTGAAATTTGCTTAGATAGCAGACACACTACCGTCAGATAACCTGCAGCAAGCTCAAGTGTCTGCTTGAACCTGCAACTTTAGCTGAAAGAACAGAAAACATAGTCCTTATTATAAGAGACAGCATGTTGTAATCTAACCATATTTAGACAAAAGAAAAAAGTTTGCTCATTTTATGAACTGGGAAGTTGTTTGTCTACTGATGAGCATGATAGCTTTGTTTTGACATAGAGCTGTATTAAAACAACAATACTAGCTCCGCTGGTGGCTTTACACATGGGATGTTTGCTCCTGCTGTATTATGAGTTTTATATGAGCTCCCGGTTAGTCAGCAGGGAAGAATTTGATGAGTTTCTGGGCGTGTCTGGCCTTCAGGGGAAGTCATCTGTGAGAAAAATGGGAGGAAGACTCTGGTGCACTGCTCCATGGCCTTGATCCAGCTCTGGTTTTAACATAAATTAATGAGCAGCTATTATAAAGATGTTTACTTAACCCTTTAAACCCCAGCGTATCGTATTTGATACATGTGTTTTGTGAGGGGTTTTTTTGTGTGACATCTATATCATCAGCGTGACTTTTTTTTACCCTCAAAAATGATGTAAATTACATGACATTTTAATGACTAAATTTCAAAAATATGGCTTATGTATATGGCTTCAAGTGTGTTACAAATTAAAACTCATGTATGCAGATTAAAATTTGATATATTCTTATATTTTGTCTAAAGGTAAAAAAAACACTCCATTATTCAAGTCAAAATTCAAGATTTTTGGCAGTTATTTCATGGTTCAGGTTTTAAAGGGTTAAACCTCTCAGCGAGCCATGCTTTCAGTTGCCACAATGCTAAGAGCTCATTGATTGATCAATGCATTTCTCTCCTTTCATGCAGGTGAGCCCAGGAAGCATGACCCGAGCTTCAGGGGCCCAATCCAGAACAGGTGAGACAGAGATGTGGCTGTTACACTGTGCAGATGACTACAGAGGACTCCATTAACCATGTGAACTCTCTCCACTGTAGGGGCTGCACAGACATTGTTTGCTGCATTCTGTTCATTATTGCCATACTTGGTTACATTGCAGTAGGAATACTCGGTAAGGAGACAACACAGAAGCACAAATATCCAAACTGAAAGCAAGTTTCATAACCTTTATATCTCTCTTTTTTTCTTCTTTTCTAACCCAGCCTGGTCCCAGGGTGACCCAAGAAAGGTGATCTACCCCACAGACAGCCGAGGACAGTTCTGTGGGCAGGCTGGCACTCCACTCGAGTGAGTTGCTTTCCGAAGTATAGATAAAATGGTCTCTGCTGCACGATTTTTCTTAATTTGAGTGTGATCTTTAGGGTATTTTGAAAGTTTGAAAAGGGTGGAGTGCCTACTACGGGCCGGGGACGAGTTCCTGCCCCAAATGGAGGAGTTTAAGTATCTCGGGGTCTTGTTCACGAGTGATGGGAGAAGGGAGCCGGAGATCGATAGACAGTTTATTGAAATTGAAACAGTTGAAACGGTTTATTGAAATGTGTTAACATACATGGATGTATATAAGACAAAAGACAGAGTTTGTACAACTCAAAACAAGCTTGTTGGTGTTCGGTGTGTTGTCCCTAAAGATACATATATAAATTTATTTTTGTCTGTTTCTTTCATGTTCATTCCTTGAGTTAGGTGCCTTTTTTATGCCTTGATGGTTCATAGCCTAGTGTTAAGTGGCCAGAGAGTCTGGCTCCTTGGAAGCAGAAATGAAGGGTGGCTCAAAAGTTTTGGGTGGTTCTTTCGATTCCTCAGGCTTTTTTGTGTACCACCATCTAAAAAGATATACAACTGGTTTGAAAGCTTAGCTAGCTAACTTAATTAGGCAACATTAATACAATCAATTATGGCTAACAAGTTAACTCAAAGGTTTTCCTGGCATGTTTACATTAAGTTAGTTCCCAAAAAGTAGATTCTGTTCATCTGGACGTAGCGTTTTCAGTGGGAGAAACGTTTCGTCCCTCATCCAGGTGACTTCTGCAGTCCCAGCTGAAAAGAATCAATTTTTGGGAATTTCCTTACCTGGTACTATTATTCATTTGTGTTATTAGTGTTATTATTATTATTATTTGTATACTTTTTTTTTGGGGTTGTTTCAATAGCCACACCATGTATTTTTGGAATGTGTAAAAGTAAACTGGAAAGTACCTAGCACATGTTAGCCAATTGAAAGGCAGGACCGCTGAATAATCCCTGCAAACACTGTTGTGACAGCATTGTGTTGTCCCTGGACAAAAATAGTTAATTAGAAATTTGTGTACATTTCTGTGCACTTTCTTTGGTCTTGTTCCCAACAGGAAGAAGCCCTTTTTGTTCTACTTCAACATCATGAAGTGTGCCAGTCCCATGGTGCTGCTGGAGTTCCAGTGCCCAACCACACAGGTGCCAACTCCTCTGTTGATGAATCTTTATAATATTTATTTAAACAAAAAGAAAAACACAATATACACTATGTGCTTTGTCGTGAAGGCTTAAAATTATGAGTGTAGAGTTGGGGCAGAGTTGGCTTTTTGCTTTTGTTTACAGATGAGGAGAAAAGTTACTCTCCCAGCCCCCTATCAGCAAGTTTTCTTTAGAAAAAATACATTTGTGATTGGCCAAAATAACAGAATTATTTCAGAAAACAAAATGAACAGGGTCAGTGTTTCTAGGCCTGGAAAAACTGACCTTTTTATTGAGCCATAGTACAAACCACTGCTGTGCTTTGCAATCCTCAATGCTTAACAACATCAACTGAAAACTGAGGGTTATTTTCCAATTTACGCACAATTTAAAAACTCCAACATGGGTTTGAACTGTTCTTTTGGAACATTTTATTGTCAAAAACAAAAGAAATCAGTTTAAGCTTAAAGAATTATTGACGCTAACAAAACAGGAGATGGATATACAAAGATCACAGCGGTTCCAGGTATCACGGGCTAGAGTGAGAAGTGTCATAAAGAAATTCAAAGAGCCACACAGTAGAAAACAAGCCTGCCAGTAGTATGAAATGAAAGCTTTCAAAGAAAAGACTCTCACCAGTGCACCCCCGAACAACGATAACTAGAACCCTGTACAGGAATGGATGGGAGGAAAAGCCTCACTTCTGTAGAAGAGACGGCTAAGAACAAGCGGAAGAAGGATTATTATTACATTATTTCTTTGACTGCTTTTGTGATGGGAATGTGGCCTGACTGTCCTGCTGTCCATGTTCATCTTTAGATGTGTGTGGAGAAGTGCCCTGATAAGTTCATGACATTAATCAAAGCATACGCTGTCAATAGTGACTTTGCCTACTATAAAAACTTCTGCGAAGAAGGAGTGACCAACACAATGGTGAGTTGTACTTGAAGTCTTCTGTACTATCTCGGGTATCGATATATTCGAATGCTTTCTACAGACCTTCACTTATGTTTTGGATATACTGTGTTTTTAGGGTGTTGCAGAAATCCTTAAGCAACGTCTCTGTCCTGCAATGCTGCTTCCCAGCAAACCCTGTAAGTAGAATCTCTAAATATGTGTAAATGATTCTTTTTCAAAGGAATTTTAGGGGAGTGGAATATTCATGCAATGATAGTATCATTGCATGATTCATGACCTTTGACCTTTACAAAAAGGCAAGCAGAGAGACCGTCAGATTTATACACACAAACAAACAAACCCATCTTACCCCATTTTTAACAACTAGACAACATAAATTGGATCTGATTCAATCACATCATTTGTGCTGCTTATCTGCACTGTACTTGAACTTCTTTATCTTTCTGCACTCCTTCCTGGCTGAAGAATTATAAAATATTTTAGTACTGTAGTTTAACAAATATCTAGTACAAATTATTTACTATTAGCTGAAAATGACACATCTTTTTTTTTAAAATAATTAATTTACAAAAAGAAGCCCCACTATGAAAACATCTCACTACACATTGTTACATCCTGTGAGGCTGTGGGAGTACCTCTGCCTGGCGTTCTTTTCATTTCACCTGGATCAAACTGTTACTGGCCCCCCACCCTCATCGCCTAGCTTTTATGTGGGGACGTAACACACAGAAAACTGTATTATTCTTTACACATGTAGGGAAACTCATTTCATTTGTTTGTTTTTGTATTTTTGACAATGACACGTTTCTCTACTTTTCTTTCAGTCACCCGCAGGTGCTTCCCAGCTTTGGGCATGAAAGGAGGGGTGATAACTGTGGGAAACAGCTCCACATTTAATGATGGAAATGAAACTAGAAACGCCCAAGACCTTGTTGCTGGTGTACGGTGAGTATACATCAGTAGAATTTTGCGACACAGCTAGTTTTCAACTACATTACTCTCTCTTGGTCTGTGTCAACCGGCCACTACAAATAAAGTGTGATGAGAAATTCCTGAAGCAGATAAACATACAGGAATCTCTCCACAGGAATGCCACTGTGGTAATGGAAGCTCGTCAGGTGGTGATGAAAATCTTTGAGGATTTCACACATTGCTGGTACTGGATCCTCTTGTAAGTAATAAACTCTCCTTTTTCATCCTTGTCAGCTCTGTTTGTATTGCAAAGAGATTTTCCTTAAATTGACCGTACCTCCTCTTTGCAGGGGATTGGTTATAGCCATGATCATCAGCCTCGTCTTCCTCATCCTCCTCCGCTTCCTGGCAGGGATCATGGTCTGGGTCATGATTGCCATGTTGGTAGCGGTGATAGGCTATGGTAAGGGACAAGGTGGAAAATATCATTGTGGTTCATAATGGCTTAGTAATCTGGTCCTACCCAGAAAGCAGGTCCAGACTAGCTGGTCAGTAAGTAAATCATGAGTGTCAGTATAACCGTGAGCATGAATTCAGCACAGCAGGAATATTAATGCAGGGTTGGTAACTTTTGACTGGGGATAAATTGTGAAAGTCCTTGTTGTCAGAAAACTGTAGTCAGTGTGGAAAAAATGCAAACTGAAGGAATTTGCATGAAAGGAAGATGCAAAGTTTGAGTGAAGTGACCCACAGCTGTGATGTTAGATTTTCTATTTGAATAAAAATGTGCCATTTGTTTAATTGAGTGTGAAGAAAAACACAGCGTCACTTCCTGTCATATCCTATCCTGATCCTTTCACACTAAAAGGAATGAGAGTATGAGACACCTTTGGGGGAAAGACATGTCTCATGCAAAAACAAACAGCTGGCAATGCTGAATTTTGCATGTGCTTACCAAGCGTATATTAAAAAAACACACATTCATTATTGTGGAAAAAGAATTTTCTCCATCATTACCAAGTCATTGATCATTTCACAGATTACTTCAAAGTATCTCTAAACAGTGCTGTTCACACTTGGCAAGCTTAGCGCAGAGTTCAGTTTCAGTGTCTCAAAAAGTAATTAACTTTTATTTTAACTGCTTTAAGCTTTTCTTTTTAACTCCTACCATCCACGTAACCCTCAATCTCTGCTACCTTGCTACTCTCCAGTGTACTACTGAAGAATCACTGACAGACTGATTTTACAGTCAAAGAAAAAGCAATGCAAGTTAGTATTTTTATGGCTTTAACAGACGACCATAAGACCGTCAACTGAAAACAAATCTGTTCTAAAGGAGTGGAATTGAAAAATTAATGTGGAGTGTTAGCAAAACAACTAGTTAAACTTTGCAGACTTGTTGAACCAAGTAATTTCTCAGATAGATTAATCTGAAAGTGCTGATGTTGTCTCCTCTCCATCAGCTCATCCACAACGGCATGTGGGGAAAAAAACCACAAAAACCAAAAAAACAGAAATTAATACTCATTTGAAAGAGAGGTGTGCTGCTGTTTCCAATGGGATACAAGGAAAGTGTGCTACCAGGGATAAAAGAAAATTGTGGCCACAAGATGGAAAGATTGATGAAAATAGGCTAGGCTAATGTGAAGATAAACATCACTGTAAAATGATCTGCGGCAAATATAGTAAGAATGTTCTTAAGAATGATCTAGTATCCTACTTGACCTTTGATTTTACTTAATTGGCTTTTTTATTGACTGAAAAGAATAGTTTTTTCAGGGTCAGCAGGGGGCAGAGAGAGAAGTCTGCTGAGGTAGATGTCAAAGTTATCATTGTAACCGATTCACAGTTGATCTGACTCTTGAAATGAAAGAGATCTCCTCGTCTGTTTGGAAGCAAACCCAAAAGGAAATAAGGCCTCTTTTTCCACCTGATTTCCCAAAAAATTTATTTGCTTTTCTGTGTGCTTCCTGTTGCTGATTAGGTATCTTCCATTGCTACATGGAGTATGCAGCCCTGAAAGGAGAGGCCGGCGCTAATGTGACTATCAAGGATCTGGGCTTCCAGACAGATTTCACAGTCTACCTGCAAATTAGACAGACCTGGCTGGCCTTCAGTCAGTATACATCCTCAAAATCTCCATGGATTATCATCCACACTCAACATATGTTGATTAAAACTTGAGACACTCACATGATTTTTCTCTTATCTCCTTATATAGTTATTATTCTAGCCATTGTGGAGGTCATCATCATTTTGCTGCTCATCTTCCTTTGGAAGAGGATCCTCATTGCCATTGCTCTTATTAAAGAAGCCAGCAGGTCAGCCTTCATTTTAGAGCTGTAGCAAGTAGGAGAGAAACAGATCAATAAAACTTAGACGTTATATTGTTTATTTTAGAGTGACTCACAGTAATGGATTTAAGCGCTGCATTAAGGGTGCAGATAAAGAACCTGATACATAACTGTGAAGGTTGATGTTTGCATTTGCTTTTACGACTGATGCTGTGATCCTGTTTTCAGAGCAATTGGACATATGTTGTGTTCCCTTTTCTACCCACTGTTTACATTCCTCCTCCTGGCTGTGGTCATTGCCTACTGGGGAGTAACTGCTGTGTATCCTTTCAAGCTATTGTTCGTGGTAGTGTTGTTATTTAGGGTTGATGAGGAAATGAAAAATACAACTCTGAACTGTTTTTTTTTTTTTTTTTTTTTTTTTTTTTTTTAAATGTTCTTGAAGAATTTAAACTTTTAAACTGACTTAAAAAATTAATGTGTCTATGAATGAACTGAATGAACAGTTGAGGTAAAGATACCTTAGACAGAGTCTGTGCAGGGATGATGAACAGGGCTGGTAAATTCACATTAAAAGCTAAGGTTGAAGTTTGATCACGCATACTCTGCAGCTGCGTGATTAAAGTTCACTGCATTCATGAACAAATAAACCAATCAAAACAGAGGAACATGCATATTATTCTTTATTATTAGTAGTATTATTATACACTCATAATTGTCAGTTTTGTTATCAGTTAATGATGGTAAGCCTTAACAGAACTGATCAGTTTCTTGTCCACGTCCAATCAGCCTATCTACAAAATCTTCAATGAGACAAATTGTGACTACTCAAGACAAACGTGTGACCCGGCTGTAAGTTTTTCTCCTCTTTATTTGTGTGTTAAATTTTCATCTCACTTCACTTCCATGCATGCCGCTTGGACTTAACGTTTTGGATTTGAGAAATACATTTGCGGCGTCACTAAATTAACCGTGTCTTTGTTCAGAACTACTCGACGAGTCCCATGAAAGCCCAGTGTGCTGACTCGAAGTGCCTTTTTGCTTTCTACGGTGGAGAGACCCCTTACCACAAATACCTAATTGCCCTGCAGTTCTACAACGTCTTCCTCTTCTTTTGGTGTGCCAATTTTGTCTTGGGACTGGGACAGATGACCCTAGCCGGGGCGTTTGCTTCTTACTACTGGGCTGCCAAAAAGCCAGATGACATTCCTGCTTTCCCAGTGTTTTCTTCTCTTGGGAGATCTCTCAGGTTTGTATCTGTGTTGGGTGAAGACTTTTAGTAAAACTGTCCTCTGACATTTGCTTTGCCGGGTCCTGAAACATACTTCCTGTTTTCATTCTTTAATTGTTTTAGGTATCACACAGGGACTCTGGCATTTGGCTCCCTTATCCTCTCCATCATCCAGATCATCAGGGTTTTGCTGGAGTATCTGGACCACAAGCTAAAAGGTTTGCTACATTTTATGGAGTCATAAATTACTCCATAAAAGTGACCTATTTAAGTCTAACATCTGTTAAAGGTTGATTGCTCTCATTCACAGGAGCCCAAAATAAGTTTGCAAAGTTCCTGTTGTGCTGTCTGAAGTGCTGTTTCTGGTGTCTGGAGAAATTTGTCAAGTTCCTGAACAGAAATGCGTATATTATGGTACGTGTTTCAGTTATTATTTATTCAAGTCTCTGAGCTGGCGTGATTAAAAGCTTGGTACTTATAATGTTAAATGTTATCTTGATGTAATGACTGCATTTGGCCTCTAGTCGGCGATCTATGGGAAAAACTTTTGCACCTCTGCCAGAGACGCCTTCTTCCTCCTCATGAGGAATGTGATCAGGTGAGTGTAAAATCATCACCTCATCAGAAAGCATTTTGTTAAATGTTTAATCGTATAAAGCTGACTGGAGTAAATGCCTGTTTTTAAATCCCTGCAGGGTGGCTGTGCTGGATAAAGTGACAGATTTCATTTTATTTTTGGGCAAACTGCTCATTGTTGGGCTTCTGGGTGAGTCTGCTTTTTGTTTATGTAATTTTTTTTTCTTCATGTTGACCATATCAGACTAAACCAGCATTTCCTGGAAAGATTGTGTCGACCCATCGCTGGATGACCGATTCAACTCACAGTCCAGAAAAGTCTGCATAGCAGATGAAATCCTGCAAACTTACTGCAGGACCTGCTGGCTCCTTTAATAAGAGCAAACTTGCAAACTGTGGTGTTTTAGGATTTGTTTATATTTTGGAAGTAGGATTTAATTGGAGCTTTAAATAGGACTGGATCGCTTCCACTGATTTTATAATGTACAACGTTATTTATAGCTAATAGAAATTGTAATCATCAGCTCAGACTGTGTAGTGTACATGGGAATTGTATTTATATATTCTTTGGGGTTTCTCTCCACAGGGGTCTTTTCCTTCTTCTTCTTCTCTGGGAGAGTGAAAGCCTTTCAGAATACAGCTCCAACCCTGAACTACTACTGGGTACCCATCCTGGTAAGCAGGACTGAATTTCTATTTTTTTCTTTTCTTGTCTTTAATTGTTTTGTTGAAGGATAATGTTTGTGTGGTTGTTGTCATCTCTATCAGACTATGGTGGTTTGCTCATACCTCATCGCCCATGCATTCTTCAGCGTGTACTCCATGTGCGTGGACACTCTGTTCCTGTGTTTCTGTAAGTGACACATTCTCAGTCAGTTGTGACATCTGTATGTAATTCAAATTATCCACGCAAACGTCCAAACAGGTTCTTACGTGAAAGGGGAAAAAAAAAAACTGTGGAGGAAGGGCGTAATGTTAGGAATGAGCGAAATGAAAACTTTTCTCACTTTGCTTCTGGTGTTGGGCTGTCACTAATTTTAAATTGCATGAAATACGGTGTGCTACATTTCAAAATAACAGCCTGCTCCTGTTAGCCTGAAAAATGTTGCTGCTTGGTGATGAAGTGATACTTTGGGTGCTTTTGCTTGCTTGCCATTTGACTTTCTTTCTCTTTTTGTGTCTCCTTTCCTATTTCTCACTTCCTAATTCGCCCCCTCTTATTTCCCTTCCCACTTGCCCTCTAACACCCTGGTGTATGCATACATTTTTTTCACATTCACCCATTAACACAAAATAATCAAAAACACGATAAGGTGAAGACCTGGAGCGCAATGACGGCTCAGCTGCGAGGCCTTATTACATGTCGCCAAGTCTTCGTGAGATTCTGTGGAAGAACAAGGAGGAGGATCCATCTGAGCCCTCCGCTCAGCAGCAGCAGCAGCAACACGATGAAGACACCCAGCTGAAACAGGAGGCTCAGGAGGAGGACACGGCTTAGAGAGGAGTTTGTGGGGGGAAAAACTCAGATTTTCCACTTAATTACAGGCAGAGAAAAATCCAGAAAGTCTTTTTATTTTGAACCCTTTCAAAGTATGAGCTGGGACTCTGTCATCTGCTCCCTTAACTTCTCTCAGATACTAGTACAGCTACAAAACACCATGCCTTAAAATGGCAGGGATTCAGCATTTTGCTTTAGTCCACTTTGTGCAGATGCAACCCTGCAAGTTTCAAAATGAATGAAGGAAGTTTTTCAGTTCAGAGTGATTTCAGCATCCTCCTGAGGTAATAGGACGTTGAACGTTCCCTAAATGGATTATCTAGGCTTGGTTTCGTTTGCCTCTGGTGGTCTTTAAAAACTGTTACATCCGACACTAAGTAGCGTTTTATACAGCAGCGGATACCACATTGTCTTCAGTAGAATTTCACAAACTCACAGCAAATACTGTCGAATACTATTTGTTATATTTAGAAAACACATTTAAGAGTGAAGCACGTGGCTTCATTTTTTCAGTGGTTCTTTTACTCGCAAGGCATCACCACAGCGATCCAATCTGCATATTTGATCTTGTGGATTTTGACACTGGATGCCCTTCCTGATGTAACCCTGCTAGGAATTTGTCTCCTCCCCAACTGGTGATCTTTTGCTTGTTAGGCAAATATTTTAACCAAAAGTAAAGTAGACTGCCTAAAAGTAAGCCTAAAGCATGGCTTGTTGCTAGGAAATAATGGTAATAATAAATCGAACAAACAAACACAAAAACAAACAAAATCACACTACTGTAGTACAGTATAGGACAAAACTCTGGTTACAGCTGGTAACCAAACCCTGTAGAAGCTATAATCAGAGTTTTTTAAACAAACTACTTTCTTATGTAATAGGGTAGTTTAATAGAGTTGCATTTGTGTCTTAAACCTGCTTTTATCCTAGCGGCAAGTAGGGGGCGGCGACTCAAGTTATATGGAAGTCTGTGGGAAAACAAGCCTACTACTTACTATATTTATGACCGCAGTAAATGCAATCCTCAAACTGATGATGTCATCAGTGGCTAGTGTGATATCATGATGAGTACAGAAAAATGATTAAACGACTAATTATGGTCCAAGTTACTCTAACAGACTTGAAGAGATCCACCCTCACACTTCATATCTTGTTTAAAAAAACAAAAAACAAACAAACATTATACGATGGGAAGGGCCAAAAGTTGGGGTTCCAAAAACCAAAAGGTGATGTCATAGTGGCCATGCTCATGTTTTATATACAGTTTGTGATTGTTTCTAAAATAATTCAAATAAATCAGCACAACAGACATTATTCGTCACTATGGAGGTGGGGCTTAGCGAAGGGTCAACTTAAGCGAACAGAAGGGCTTTACAGCAGGCAGGAGTTTGGTATGTGTTTAATTGTTGTATGAATTTTGTGATACGAGTGATGTCACCTCACACTCAGAGATTTATTGACACTCGCTTCATCCTGTTTAGCGTGCTGAAAGCTGGCAGATGTTTTATGGCTATTGAAAATGTGAAACTTCAGTGAACATCTGGGTAAATGGCTCCCTATGAGGTGACTTCATATTTCTAACTCGGCGTTGCCTCCATAAAACATGCTCTCACTGCCACTAGCTAATAGAAACTTGAAGCCAATCATGTGCCTAATTGACAGCATTATTAATGTTTTGCACATTAGTGTTTACAGTTGATGCAAACAGAATCTTTTTTTAATACACTCAGTGAAGCACTTTAATCTATGTTCACTCTAAGCCATAACACATTTGTCTCTGTTTAATGAATGCTGGTGAGTCTTTTAGTCGTGCAATTTTTGTTTTGGTTTTTTTAAACTGTAAATTAGCGTAGCTTTGCCTTTTAAAATATTTTTTTTAATGACTGTGTGTTTTGCAGTGCAGTTGGTTTAATAAACACAATTTAACCAGTGATATCTGTTTAATAAAAAAAAACGGATGGTTTTTTTTGGGTTTGTTTGTTTGTTTGTTTTTGCAGAACTGAAAGGTTTTCATTCAGATTTCCTACCTGTCAATATACATTGCAAAATCTGATGCTCATTTAAACTTATGCCAAGTCCTCGAAAGTATCGAAAAGCATTAATGTCCTTTTCTTTGACCTCTTTCCAGTGGAGGATTTGGAGAGGAATGACGGCAGCCCGGAGAGGCCCTACATGATGTCCGAGAACCTCCTCAAAATCCTGAAAAAGAAGAACAAGACTGACCCAGCTCAGTAGTTTTTTGTTTTTTTTTTTGTCATGTTTTACTGTTAATATTTGAGTAGTACGGGAAGGTACATATAAAGGGTCATCTGCTACAGTTTTGTAATATGATCGGTTTTTATTCTTGTATTTTTTTTTAAAAAATATCTATAAATATGTATAACTTGTGTCATATTTGAATTAACAGTTAACCATGTAGGCACCAAAGCCATTACCCCAGCAGTCAGGTATACATAGTGCTTTTATACCACTTTGCCTAAAGCATCTGGTGCTGTGGCGTTCCTGTCATCAGCAGCCATATGGAAATATAACCGAAAGCAAAAAAACCTTGTATCTTGATAGATGTGCTGGTTCGGATGAGGGGATTTTTTTTGTCATTTTTGTGAAGCTGAACTGTTTTCAAATAAAGCATAGTTTTCTATAAAAATCCATGTGACTCTTTATGTATTCATATACCGAAGGCTTTAAGGTGCTCCCAGTATTTCAGCATTGGTGTCATTCTGATAGACCTGATGTGACTCGTGTCTTTCGGGTACTGGGGATAAGCTCAGGTTAGTTTCCTTTCTAAGCTTAAATGGTCACACTTTCTGTTCCCTGCTGGAACTGAGAGTGTGACCCCACCCCCCACCCCCTCAAAAAAATTCTATATATTGATTTTGAATAAATCCTTACAAAACTAACATATAAATGTCACATCTTTCCTTTTAGCTTTAAACTTAGAAAACATAGTTACAGTTTGTAGAAATCCATAAAATCCTAACTGCTGTTCTACGTTTGACCATGAGAGGGTGTGCATATCCTCACTACAGGTCATTCAGCGTGGCACAGTAAAATCACCTGTAGTGTGTAAATGCTGGCTTTACGTAAGTGTCTAATGACTAATGCGGGAAAGTCTGTCAGGGTTTGATAAAAATCAACTTTCTAGGAGTCATATCAACA
The DNA here is from genome assembly GCF_057381915.1 of Diplotaxodon limnothrissa. Classification (NCBI taxonomy): domain Eukaryota; kingdom Metazoa; phylum Chordata; class Actinopteri; order Cichliformes; family Cichlidae; genus Diplotaxodon; species Diplotaxodon limnothrissa. Next base: position 8,144,111 of record NC_140599.1, on the reverse strand, counting down.
ACTCTGCAGTAATGGAATATGGCTGAATACTTTTAAAATACTCCGTTACGGTTCAGAGACAGGACCTTCAGTCAGAGAGCTGCCAGTAGACACACTTCTGGAAATGTTTTAATGCAGAGTGTTTTCGAACAGGTAACAGGATGCCCTTGATTTTGAATGAATACACTGCTAAAAAAAATTAAAGGAACACTTTGAAAACACATCTGATCGTTATGGGGAAAAATCATGTTGCGTATCTATATTAATAATTTTGGGGGGAAATTTGTAGGAAGGAATAGGATGCCACAATGTTTGATGAAAATGACAGTTATCAAATTATAGAGGGCTGAATTCAAAGATAAAGGAGGGAACAAAATGACATGGCAGGCTCGTCCTTTTTGCTGAAATTTCACTGAAACTCAAGAATGGTTCTCAGCAGTGTGTATGGTTCCCACGTGCTTGGGCTCCTCCCAGATCTGGCCCAGGGCAACACTGAGCTTCCAAACAGTTTGACGTGCAACCGAAACATGATGTCGCAGAGTTCTTCTGTTGGATTTAGGTCAGGTGATTGTGGGGTCCAGTCAATGGAGTCAGTTTCTTTATCCTCCCAGGAACTGCCTGCATACTTTTGTCACATGAGACTTGGCATTGTCACACACCACGAGGAATCCAGGACCCACTGGACCAGTTGAGGGTCTGACACTGGGTCCAGATATTTCATCCCAATATTTAATAGCAGTCAGGGTGTCGTTACCTACCCTGCAGAGGTTTGTGTGTCCCTCCATGGATATGATTCACTGTCAGTGACCTATCACCAAACCGGCCATGCTGAACAATTTTACAAGCCACATAATGTTCTCCGAGGCTTCTCCAAACCCTTTCATGGCTGTCACGTGTGCTCAGGGTGAACTTGGTCTCATCTATGAAAAACAAAGGGTGCTATTGGTGGACCTCAATAATTCTTGTAATCTATGGAAAATGCCAGTTGGACTCCATAATGCCGGGCAGTGAGCACAGGGCACACTACAGGACATCAAGCCCTCAGGCCACCCTCATTAAGTCTATTTCTGATTGTTCGGTCAGAGACATTCACACTAGTGTCCTACTGGAGGTAATTTTGACTTGATGCTGTACTTGAACCTGTATTTTTTTAAGCATTGTACTTTGTTTTAAAGAATTCAAAGACTTCTCAAGCTGTGTTTATGGTGCATGCACTTTGTCACGTTGACTCTGAGCCACCGCCTCAGTGTCGCTTCCCTCCATTTTCAGTACAGCTCCTCTGTGACACTAAGTAAATGTTTGAATAATGCCAATACTGAGTGAACTCCAAGTGTCACACCTTTCCTTCAAACCTGTCATCCACTGCAGCGCTACATGCTAGAGTTTCCACATGGACGATGAGTCATTCAAGGAAAGACATATCATACATGGTCGGAGAGACCACATGCAAAGAGGATTGAGATGCAAAATTCAGTGATATGAAGCCATGACACTATAAACACCCGTGACACATGCTACGACGCAGAACCGGAATACCATCTGCTACCTTCAAATCCATGCATCATTCTGTTTCTGAGTCAGCATGCACAGAGGGCAGGTTTGTGGTATTTCTTGGCCAAGACCTCGCTTATGTTACATTACCCATGACCGACTGATTTGATCTGCTCGTGGTTTGCGTAGATGCAGCGCGCTGATTCAGTAACCCACCTGACTTGTGGCATAATACATCATGCTCTATGAATACTTCCAGGGAACCTGGGTGAACAATGTTTAAGACCTCTGATCCCACAAGATGCTGTTTTCATAGCGGTTTCACGTCAGAGGTCCTGAAGTGGTCAACAAAGCTCGTTTTTTTCCTTCCAGAGAACACCTGAACAGCCCGAGAGTCATTTACAAGAGTGGTGGAGTCCTTAAGACTGACTGGTGTGCACTCACCGTCTCTGTGTGAGCCTTCTAACCCTGAACAATGTAACACAGCTTTTTGGTAATCCCTCAGTCGTTTCTAGTTCAAGCGCTTTTTCCCCCCTATTAAAAAAAGGCTGAGTAAAGATAATGAGGGCCGACTTCCTTGTTTTGTGTGTGGGATGCAAGCTAATATATTGCAGGGTATGTAATTTACCATTGTAAAGTTATAAATGCATAGAAACTATGAAGAACCACTTTACTGAATCAGTTAGCTCTTATAGAGTAACACCTTTGTAAAGGTAAGCTCAGTATTTCACTGTTATAGCTGTTCTAAATGCACAAGTTCACCATTTGTGGCTATAAAAGATTGAGACTAAATCCAAAATGGTGAACATGCTGTCGATAAACAACACATGTCCATTCCAGCTCCTGTCATGAGGTGATGCTTAGGGTGACATTCAAAAGGTATTCGTCTCAGGTGCTATGCAGATAAGAAACAGTCTGTCTGCATTCCGTACTGCTGCTGCACCTTTTGTGCGCAAGTCAACCTCTGAAGTCTTTGAATTCCTAAATCCAGAGTCTTCTATTAACTACCTGTAAATGTGTTTCTTTATGATGGGTTGAGGGACCCACTGGCCAGCTTTTCTTTATCCATTACTGCTTCGCAATATCATAAATCAATCAGGTATCTGGAGTCGAGAAGCAAATGCTGCTCTTTTGGCCCAATCATTAATCAAGACCGTACTGTACCCCGTATTCCAGATCAAAGCTTTTCCAGGAGAAACCCAGCTGCCAATCTCAGCAACATTGGTTGTTCTCTTTCTCAAGCATCACCACAATTCACTAGTTCCTAGTAAGACATCCAAATTGTTACTAAATGCAGTTGTTAGGAACCCTAACCCAATGACACTGAATGAGTGTAAATACAAAGCTTCCATTTCAGAAGCTAATAGAGGAAATCTCAAGTTTAAATTGTGATACAGTCTGCCAGACATACTTCAGCATGCAAGAAGATATGCATAGGTCTGAAGAAGTCTACAGGGGGCTGTTTTGTGAAGCGATGAGCTTGAACTGGATATATTTGGACCTGTGCATCACCACTTAGTGAGGACAAGTCATGTATGACATCACCCCAACAGTCTGCATGGAAGTGGGTAGACCCAGTTGAGAAAGGATTTTATTTTCCAAGAATGGGTTAGCTTGACTGCATCACATCATTTTTATTTATTCTAACAGCAGAAAGAGATTATTGCAACACAGAAAAAATGTATTCATACTAAATTGTTATATCTCAAATGAATTGCAGCACTGTAGTGGCCTCTAATAATGTAAGCTAACAAATGTTTAGCACTTATACTTTTAGATCTGTCTAAAAAGTTTAAAAAAGCAATTATTCTATTTTCTTCTTTTTTGACTAAATTTTTTTTATGTTATTTATTTATTCATTACATTTTTATCTTGCATTAATGTGAAATGCGGCTATTTACCATTGAGAAATGGTCACTAGTTGTCTTTTGTGAAGTTTTTTTTTTTATTAATGTGTGCTCTTTTTTCATATTTTAATTCATCATCAGATATTTTTTGTGTCCCAAATTACAATTTAGTCCTTCACTTCAATGGTAAGAAACACCAGTGGACATTTTAGGTTATTGTCTAATATTTTTAAGAGGTATTCTGGCTGAAAGCTGCTTCATTTTTCAATGGGCAAAAAACCCAACCAACCAAACAAGCATCAAACTTCAATTTCAAAGCCAACATTATCTGTACAAACTTTGGAGCATAACATTTTTTCAGCAGCTCGGAGTTGGCTTACAATGATTTGAGATGCAATGACCATTTTTCTCAAACACACTGATTATTTGATGAGACAAGATCAGTTTCTAACCTAAATAGAATAATATGAGATGAAAGAGATGACAAAGAGAAACTGATGCTTCTTTCCTGTCCATATGTAATCGTTTTTGTAGGCTAATACTGTTTTAAACAGTCCAGACAAAAACGTGTAAATAAAAAATAGTGTATTTTCATTTTTAAATGTTGTTTTAAATCATTTTACATTAAATGTGTCCATTTAGTAAGGTGCCAAGGATAGACAAACAGCGGGGCTCCAATTCTGTGACATTCTGCTCCTTTTATACGTCATACAGGGTCCAGTCTTGTATTCTAGATAGCAAAGCCTATATTAGCATGAATATAATCCAGGGAAACAATTGACATAAATTTAAATTCACATCCCAAAAAGTAACTTTCTTATGTCAAAATCACTTTTCTGTGAATGAATTCTGCACATTATGGGGCGATCGTGGCTCAAGAGTTGGGAGTTCGCCTTGTAATCGGAAGGTTGCCGGTTCGAGCCCTGGCTTGGACAGTCTCGGTCGTTGTGTCCTTGGGCAAGACACTTCACCCGTTGCCTACTGGTGGTGGTCAGAGGGCCCGGTGGCGCCAGTGTCCGGCAGCCTCGCCTCTGTCAGTGCGCCCCAGGGTGGCTGTGGCTACATTGTAGCTGCCATCACCAGTGTGTGAATGTGTGTGTGAATGGGTGGATGACAGGTTGTGTAAAGCGCTTTGGGGTCCTTAGGGACTAGAAAAGCGCTATACAAATACAGGCCATTTACATTAGCATGCAGAGTTTCTCAAAACAAAGTTTCTGCTTTAAGGAACTGAGCATGTTACAACTGGCCCGTGTTAGTAGTGCCTCTGGCCTCCCAACAGAACATGACGGCAGCATCATCAACAGTGACTAGAATTTGGTGGATGACGTCTAAGGGTGTCGTAAGTGTTAAAGCAGTGACGTAGCTTTAGGGAATCTCTGGCTGGAAAATGGAAACGTGATCTGCTCCGAGACAAAGTAGAATCAGGAAGTCTCTCCTATCAATTGTTTCACTGCTTTTGTTACCACAAAATACTTCAATACGACTTGTATGAGATAGCACCCATGAATAGTTGTGACCCAAAACATCTGGCAACGCTTGATCACGCATTTGTGGCTGAGTGTTTCAGGGAGTCCCTGAAGGAGACTAAACAAAGACAACGTGATGCTTTTGTTGAACAATAAAAGAAGGACGTGACTGAGCAAAATGCCAAGTACAGAAAAGAAGCACCAGCTTTTCACAGAACAGTTGGCTCTACGAAACGCTGGAGCCAGTGGACTGACGGAACACGAGCACACATACGCACTTATTTCCTCATAGTTCATAGGTTAGAGAACAAAAATAACATGGGGATTAAGCATACATATATTTCCATACAGATCATCAACAATAAAGTTGAATATAGCTTAAAAATCAATAAAATACATACTTAATTACATATAACTTGCTTTCTTTTTAGCAACAACATATCAGTGGAATCAGTGACAGACAGAAATCTGCAGATGTCCTGATCTTATGACAATATCAGGTGATCCTGATAACATTCTCCTACTTTGAATTTCACACATTTTTCCATACTTGTGTTTTCTGTGTAACCCTTTGGAACAGTCAGTAACCAACAAGCGCTTTGCTTATATGCTTTATGTTCACAGCGGAAAATGATGTGACATGTGCTGAGTTTGACATTAGAAGACTGTGTTTACATTCACCTGCTAAAGGAGAGGCTATGGACTCTGTTCCTGAATGGCCTGTTTTGGAATCTCACAATTAGCTTGAACGCCCGTCATGGTCTAATGGTGAACTTACAGAGATGTGTAGTTACTGGAGATTACTGAGGAAGACTTTCAGGCAGATGATGTAGGGGACAGCTTCTGAATATGATCGTGCTTAGTAACACCCCACTATAAAAATATCCATGCTTACATGATCAAGTTGGAGACTCTGGGCACAAATGTTTGATGGGACCTATCCAACTTTTCTTCTTTCCTCAATAACAAGACCTATACACACATAATAGCTCTGAATCATTACGGAGAGCAACTTTTCCCCCTTTCATAACTTGAGCTTTGGTATTCTACAAAATAATAATTCTATTATGAAGAAATAAAAATATATACCCATGTTTTTGGTTATAAAAGCACCAAAACCTAAAATTTGCTGCTTGGGTGTACTGCCAAGTGACATGATCCAGTGTGCACAATGCCTATGTGATAATCCAGCCTAGGTATTAGCAATAAAAGCATCAGTTTAAACACTCATTACCCAGAATGCACATTTTCTTTTTGGGTGATTAATACTGTAGCATTTTAAACAGGCTTCTAGTGCATATACACTATAATGTGTCATTTGAAACTATTACAATTGGGTCACTACAAGTCTTTAATCCTCTGAAAAGTTAATTCTTTTGTTAGTTTGGATGTAAGTTTGGGGTTTTGCTTTGCTCAAATGTATTATTCCTCTGCAGTGTTCTAGCAGATACCTGAATGTTTTGTGACAATTCCTCCCAACTTTGACTAATGCTCCAATTCGAGCTGATGATAAGCACCACCGCGCTTCCATGTGGGTATTTTTGGTGATGCACAGTCCTGTTTTTGTGGCAAACATATCTTTTGGAATTATGGACAAAAAATTCAACACTGGTCTCATAAGAAAGATTTACCCACATGCTCTTTTGAGACTAGATGTTTGTTTCCCCAAAGGTTTTAAATGCATTTCTTTTGCTTTGTCTTTCCTCGTTACCACATTGCTCACACGAAGACTACATACATTGTTATTACATGTAGTACATGACCAGTCCACACCTGGAATTCCTGCAGCTCCTGACCAGTCTTTTCATCAATTTTGGAGGGACATCCAGTTATATTTCCCCCCTTGTTGATTACTGTGCTTACTGTATTCCACGGTATAGATAATGCCTTGGAAATTATTTTGCAACCCTTTCCATTTCAGCAATGAGATCCCTGAAATGTTTTTTAGGCTCTTGCTCGGCCGTAGGAACCAGCAAGTCAAGGAAGGCCTTCAAGAGCAGTTGAACTTGACACAGTTTCATTAAAAGTCACTTGAACTGATGGCAGGTGTGCACTTGTATGTATTTATTTAAATTTTTACTTTTTAATTATTTCATTTGCATTTTTTAATCACTCTCTTATATTTAAATGTTCATTTGCTATTTCATCTAGGGTTTGAGAGTAACGAAATTTCTATTCTCTGTATGTCCTGTACATGTGGCAGAATTGACAAATAAAGTTGACTTTGACTTTGACTTATTTCGATCCATAAAAGATTTTAGTTTGCTTTGCAGTTGAATTGTACATGTTACTGGTTGCAGTATGTGTGGAAAACGTCCTGAAACCATTTTGGCTATATTTATTTATTTACATGTAAAAACCAGATAGACTCACTTTAGCAGTCCGTGCTCTCTAAAACGGATAACTGTGGCAAGCTGGTAGCATAGCTAGTTAGCTACAGCTTCTCGTCAACTTGCGTTTTGCAAAAAATAGTCCCACAGAATTAGTGTGTTTTTCTTAACCCCAAATAAACAAAAATGTGTTTATAGCCATAAACACTGTATCTATGTTTTATTTAACTCTTAACAAACACATGCAAGCAGGCACCTGTCCTTAAAGGGGAAAAGTAAGGCGGAGTCCGATGCGCCCCCTCCGCTCACAGACACACCTCAGCACTCACTCGGCTCCAGGAGTCGCCTCCTGTTTATAAAGCCGAGGAGGTTCGGTTAGTCAGGGAGACTGTCGACGAGGAGAGTCCGCAGAGGGTGTTAGAGGACTACTGCGGGTCAAGATGCCGTCCGCGTTGGTTTAAATATATGGAAACCACCCTACGCGTTTGTATATCGGCATCAAATGTAACGAAGACGGTCCGCTGAAAGTCGGGATTTACCGCTAATTGTAAAAGGCGTGCGAATGTAGTTCGAGACGAAATTATTGGAGGAAAAAAAAACACACACACACACACACACACACACACACACACACACACACAAAGCATAGGAATAAGTTATCACACGAAGATGAAGCCCTGACCCTGCTCTTCGGGAAGGCTGGAAGTTCATTTTAGGTTCAGGACCTGTTGAGATGAAACTCAGCGCTCCTTGAGCGACCAGGCGAAATGGGAAAATGGGAGATAACAATGGTAAGTCATCAGACATGTGCTGGAGGTGGCTGTGGGCTGTCACAGGCTCGTCTGTGAAGCTGCACGAACTCTGCTTCCTCCTCCCAGGCGTTACATTTGAATAGCATTGCTTTTTAAAACGTTTAAAGACCTCCAGAATGTGTTTTAAAGGTGTTCCCATCTATCATAATAATCCCACTCCTGTCAAGTAAAGGGGCTATGGTGGTAAAAGCTGATTTTGTACTATTTGAACGCTGTCACGGTGCCAGCTGCAGTGCTTGCTTGGGGAAAAAAGTGCAACTTGAATAGCAGTCGTCATTTTCATGCCTACACATGCTTCTGTGACTCAAACGTATCGTTAGGCCTACAGAATTTCAAGTGTGACAACATGTTTGCTTCCCTGGTTATGTCTCGTTGGGTCCTCTGGATGAGCTCCATCATTGAACCCCAAAGCAGCTTGTTAACCTCAGTGATCGGCTGCACTCAGAGTCAGATAATAAATATCTATGCTTTCTCACTGTGAGATGGATTTGGCAGTGCTTAGTACCGCCAGCACACTGGGGACACTGTGAGTGGAAAACAGTTTTCCATTTGTGCTGCTCTGATTCCAGTTAGTATGAAGGACAATGGGGCTGGAGTGTTACTGGTTAGCAGACATGGAGGCTGAACGTTTGCCACTGCAAAATGACTTTTTAAAAATGATTGACTAAAAAGCATGCAAGACCTCCCACCAGTTTAAATGAGATGTCCGGAGCCTTTTAACAGTCTGTTACTTTTATCAGCTTTGTGTCTGTGCAAAGCCCACCTCATATATCATATATGGACTGAGCTTATGGGACGCTGTTTTCAGTACTGAGCTTTCAGTCTTGTTCAGCTGTGTACAGTAGTAACAAATTTCGTGTGACCCAGATTGCTTGGCACTGGCTATGAGCATCTAGAGGTGCAGTACAGAGTTAATGTGTAAAGTTTTCTCAGAATGTGAAAGCAACATGTCTTTGGTTTCAACATCAAGAAACTTTTTATTTATTTATTTGAGCTTATATGTCCTAAATTCAGGATATCTCAGCCTCAGCTGAAGCATTATTTACTTACGAGATGACAAGATTAAGTAGACATAGAAATGGATGAGAAACCGTTCAGTGTTGTTACTGGTGACATTTGACAGTTGTCCTCATATTGCAGCTGATTTTCAGTCTTGAGTGTTTTTAAAAAAAAAAAGAAAGAAAAAAAGATGTTTTCGGTTCCCTTCAAACAACCTTTGCAGATTATGATGCAGCTACTCTCTGCTGCAATGATAATATTTAAAAAAGTGCTGACTATTCAAGTTTTTTTTTTTTTTAAATTTTTTTTTTAAACCTCCATTTCCCTTTCTTAAGTGCACTGAGTTTCAGGTGTCTTGTTTGAACTTTATGTAATGATAAACCAGTATGTTTCACTAAAAACATGACACCTGCTCTTGGCACTAACCAACTATAGTCCTCCAGTGCACCATTTTATTATTTTCTTGATTGCTCACTGTGATGGCAACTTTGTGCTCAGTGAGAATTTTGCTTTGATGAAATATTTTATGTGATAACTTATGATTTAAAAGGTCTATTTGTCCAAAAACATTTGTGTGTACCTACAAAATTCTAGGAAATTCTAGCTTTCTGCGTTGTGAAAATGAGTACTAAGTATTTTCTCAAGCTAGCACAGCTTGTTTGCGCACCGATAGTAGACTTGGTTATGACTATAAACAAATATTATGTAGTTGCTGTGGTTCATGTGGGATCAGTGTGGCTTTTTGTAGTGCTCGTTTTTCTGCAGGATCATCTGTGTGTTTGGGTGTGAGGGCTTGCTATTTTTACCTTTTTGTGTGTCAACCTCTGACACTAATGTTGTGACCTGAAACATTCTTCGGTATATACAGTGTGTGTGTCTGTGCATGTTTTCAGCTCTGATGATCGCTGCCTTTGTTCCCAGAACCCAGTGCAGGAGTGGGGCGAAGAGACGGAAGACGGCGCCGTTTACGGGGTCACCCTGCGTCGAGAGCCCGTCCCGTCCTCCGCAAACGCTACTGAGGGGAGCCCATGCTCTGGTTTCGTGCAGTACCGAACCTGCAAGGTACGACGACTGAAGGCCGCCACCCTGGACCTGCTTGTAAATCACCTCCTCGACTTTGGCTGCCAGGAACAGGACTACAGCAGGATCTTCCTCTCCACGTACAGAACCTTCACCAGCCCCACGAAGCTCATAGAGCTACTCTTTCAGAGGTACCGATGCTTGTTGTACATGCAAAGTTGGCTGTTGTGTTGCTTGAGTATCTTTTCTTCTGTTGTTTCCACCTGATGAAGCAGTGGCCTTCAGCCAGCTTTGATGTAATAATCAGTAGCTTGCAGGTGCTCATTAGCCAGAGGCTTACAACAACAGCTATTATGCACAGAAAGGTTTTAGACTGTGGTTAGCAGCAGGTTTAAGTATTTATAATATGCAAACAAAACAATAACAAATGAATTTTTGTTTATGTTTTTTATATCCAGAGACAGTGTTTTGTCAGATCTGGATAATGGCAAATGTTACCGGAGGTAGGTAAAGTGTATATGAAGCGTGTCTCTATTATGTTTCTGCTGTGTCTCCTTGGCTTAATGTGTCATTTAAAAATGTAACGGCGTTTCTCCTGCCTTCTCCAGCCCTCTGTTGGCCTTTGTCCAGACGTGGTTGGATGAGTACAGCGAGGACGTCAGGGACCCTCCCCTACACCCGGCGCTTCGGTTGCTCTTGGATCACCTGAGGATCAGCTCTGCGGTGCATGACAGCATGCGCAGCCAGCCCAACTTTTGCTCACTCGCCGGGCAAGCTGAGGAGCTGCTCAGGACATTCCAGAAAGAAGGTGATCCTTCGCTGCGTAGCATGACCCAGCAATTATGGCCACGCACAACAAGTTGTTTCATAACTTTACTTCGAGGCCTGATTGCACTTTTATGATTATTGCTGATGCTGGCTCTTTCAGAAGTGGCATCAAGTGGCAGTTCTGCTTCTGCAGATCTTGAGCAAGATGATCTGGGGTCTGGTGATGAAGATTCAGGCAGTGAAAACTCTCAGGATCAAGGTGGCATCATGGATTTTTCTGCTGCAGCCATTGCTGAACAGCTCACTCAAGTGGACTCTGTATGTTAGAGGAGAACTTTACACCATTTCCCCCCATGTTGTATTATAATGATCAGAGCCTGATTTGGTTTTCTTGATGTTCCAGGCTCTCTTTGCCAAAGTGGTCCCATACCAGTGTCTGGGCTGTGTATGGTCCCAGCGAGACAAGAAGGAAAACATGTCGCCCACCATCCGAGCAACCATTGCACAGTTCAATGCAGTCACCAACCAGGTCATGGGGTCGCTGCTCTGCCAGCCTACAGATGGCAGTCCCACTTCCTCCCCTCTAGCTCCCACCTCGCCAGCGCAAAGGGCTTGCATCATAGAGAAGTGGATCAAAGTAGCGCAGGTCAGTTGAAATGCTGTGGTTGTGTTGCATCTTTTAGGCGTCTGGATGCTAATATTGGTTCTAAGTCACAACACAAGAAGTACTAATGGGTTATTTTTAAATGATGTGCATCCACTGAGTACAAGTTTATTCTACAGGAGTGTCGTCGCTTGAAGAACTTCTCTTCTCTCAAGGCGATCCTGTCGGCACTGCAGTCCAATGCCGTTTACAGGCTGAGGAAGACCTGGGCGGCTGTCAGCAGGTATGGTTGGATAACTGCAGGTTCAAAGGCCACTTTTGCTTTTGCTGTTTGTGTAGTTTGCTACATAATCATCATTTAACGAGCGGTTTGAACCCTCATTAAGGTCAATTTATGGAGCAGGTCAGCAAATGCTGGGCTGTGACCCATATTATAGGTCGGTCATGAAACGCTGCAGTAAGCAAATTCTAAGTTCAAAGATGAGTGAGACACAACTTTTTGTGGTTTTCCTTTAATGGTGTAAACAGGCAGTAATATGTCAAGTTTTAACTCCTGCCATCCAGTATAATTGTTAATAATTAAAATATCTGATGGCTGTGGCTCTTTATCATTGTCTTTGCAGAGATAACGTGGCTGCGTTTGATAACCTCTGTGCGACCTTCCCTGATGAGAATTGTGTTCTGACCAACAGAGAGTTCCTGATGGAGGTGAGACTGAAACTTCTTACATATGCTTTAGTGTTTGCACTTGTACTCGTCCATTTAGACTTGTGCCATGTTGAAAGCTTACTTCAGGGTAAATGACCTATAATACAATACATTGAGGGGGGAATACCAATGATCCCTTATAACCAACACCTGGCGTCAGCGGGCAGGAAGAACTCCCTTTTCACAGGAAAAGGCCTCTGGTAGAACCAGGCTCTGGGAGGAGCAGCCATCTGCTCTGAGCAGTTTGGAGAGAGGGGACAGGGAAGGAAGTAGAACATAAATTTTACCTGCTGCTTGATGAGAAGTTTACATGTTTGAGTGGTGCATCATTTGACACCAGGTGTGTAAATTTCCTTAGAGCAAGGTTTGATTCTGATACTATTCTGAAACCTTGATACTCACAAGGCATTACTGGGAAACGTGGTAATGAACAGGCAAAATAAACCCGCAGGTGCTCAGAGCTATGCAGAGATAGTGGTAAACATTTGATTGGAATTTCTGTTTCCTGGTTCATTATCATTGTTTTTAATGTTGTAAAGTCTAAACATTTAAATTCTTCACCTATAAATTTCCACAGTGAATGCATAGGGTTGATTCTTGAACTCTGTGCAGATCTAAGGTTAATGTTTACCAGTGCAGAGAAGTCAGCCCGAGCAGCTGTGCATAATTTTCTCTCAGCAGTCAATTGAGATGATTTGAGGTTAATTGAAATCACTGAGATTAGTTTTCTCTTGAATTGTTTACATTGTAAATTTACATTAATGCTAAAATTACAACACAATCTGAAGTTTTAAAAGCTACAAAGATTGTTTCACATGCTTAAAGTTTGGAGAATATTAGTTTGGAGGTGATTGTTTTCCTGTTTCATGTTTGTTTTTGTTTTTTTGTTTTTTCACTCTTAAGAGAGTTTAATTTTTGAGTTCATATGTACAGAAATGTTTACCGGTGTTTCGATGGCAAACTAGAACACAATGTTTTCAATTTCTCTTCTTTTAAGTTTTGTCTCCTTGCGGCAACTGTGTCAGCCGTATCTTGTGTCTGGCTACTGTAGAAGTGTTCAATAGAGAAATGGATTAGATCACCAAAACTTTCTGTACATAGCAACCGCAGCTTCACAATAACATGCTTTATTCAGTGAAAAATGACCTCCCCCTCCACTTTTCAGTGTTTTATTCAGCCAGTGTTTTTTATTGATGTAAAAACAGTCACTCCCTCTTATAGGGAGCTTGAGTCTGTTTTGAGAGTCGTGAAGCTTGCAAGCCTCTCTTCCTTTGAAAGCTAACTGTTAAACAGGATATCTGAGTTAATGTGTAATAAAGTCTAATATTGCACCAAAGAAACAAGTAGAGGCTGTACTGTTTCATAAGCTGGCACACGGGCCGGCATCTTTTACATGCTGCTTTACATACATATACTGAACACTAAGAGCACACAGACGGGAGGGGAAATGATCCAAATAACACTGAACTGAATATAGCTTTGTCTGACTCTGTGACAGGATGGAGGTCCCACGCCTGATAACGTTTCTCCAAGCATATTGAAACGGTGTCCACTCTCCAGACAGATGGTAAGCCATTCTTCAGGGTGGGGTGGGGGGGTGACAGGGTTCTGACAACATGCGATGCAACCAGTGTCATTTATGGCTGAATTTGACGTAAGCTGATACTACAACGTCATCCTAGGACTCTCTTTTCATGTGATGCAGAATTTGTTTTCAGCTTTTGAAAAGGGATTCATGCAAAAAATCCCTGTCCTACATTTCAGCAAGGCACAAGAGAGCTGATTTCCCTGAGTGTGGGTGGAGTATCTATCTATCATGGCACAAGCCCCAAACTATGTTTAGCTCCACTCAGTGCTGAGCAAGTTTCAAATGGCCTCAGATCACCAGGATTATAGGACAGTAATAATAGACCTGGCTGGGGTCTTGTATGAGTCATATGCACATTCTCCTGGGTTGTAATAAGACCTCACAGTGCTGCTAACAGGTCCTGTCTTGTCTGAATGTTGTAAATTTTAACCCATTAGCCACAATAAAGCAATAAAAGACCAGCTATATTGGCACAAGAAAATATAACTGTTTCCCTATTAGCTGTGTGCTTACGTGTCGTCTGCCTGCAGAGTACATCAAGTGGAGCGGTTCCATACCTCGGCACGTATCTGACCGTCCTCACCATGCTGGACACTGCTCTGCCAGACACTGTGGAGGTACTTTTGTCTAACACGTCCTCTGGATATTATTTCATAGACTTAAGGGTTCAAAGTGTTCACAATGTGTTGGATACACTCAGTATGTATGCAACACTATATACTTTGAAACCTGATTAAATGATGTATGCGCTGCCATCAGATGCTCTTCATGGGAGATTATAAACATATAAACTTCAGCCTCAGGAAAACTCCATTTTGCCCATTTATATACAGATAAATAAACTTGGTTCTAGTAGTAACTGAGAGACTTTTTGGCTCATTCAGCCATTTCGGTTTCCCAGTTACTGTGTTTTGGTGTTATCATCTTGGCCTGGGAAACTACTTTTATCATGGAGAACTCCGTTTTCAGTGCATAAATCACCCCTGATAACTAAACTGGAAAAACATAAGGGTGTATCATTTAATTTAGTGCTGCTATTGTGTCACTTCGCAATTACAATATAATAAATGAAATACTAACAGTGTACTGTTTTTACAGGGTGGACTTATAAACTTTGAGAAGAGGAGGAGAGTAAGTGTTTTTTATTGTCACTCCTTGTTTTTGTTTGGCTTTGTTTTTGACTGCTGGGAGGGGGGAGAGGGGGAAGGCATAGTTGTGCATATAAGACCGTCAGCTCTTTGTTAACTGAGTTTGAACATTTACATTCCTACACCTTAGTAAGTGTCAGGCTGAAAGCTTTTTTTTTTTTCTTTAAGATTTGCACAGACTGTGATTAAAACACAAAAGCTGTGTAACCATAAAGAATCTCGTTGTTGTGTCACTATGCGGAAGCAACTGTCAGCCTGGTTTATCTGTTTATTCATCAACATGCCTCTCCTTGCCTACAGGAATTTGATGTTCTGTCACAGATCCGTCTGCTGCAGGCTTCCTGTTCCCAATACAGTCTCGGACACCAGCCCCGCATTGCTGCCTGGCTGCAGAGACACAAGCTGCTCACTGATCAGGAGAGGTGAGCTGAAACACCCTGATTTTAACATGGACATGAAAGGAAGGCCATCAGAGAAGACATAATATACATAATACTGTCATGTGATTGTTAAATCTCCATTTGGATGAATAAAGCTGCTTTCCTTTGATATTACTCCACTCAAAGGATCATTTGATAATGTTTCCACTGACTTTTTGGTGGTAGAAGAACAAATCCTTTTGTATTCATAAGCTAATTATTGGATTGGATTATTGGAATGAACCCGAGGTGTTATAGGAGGTTTTTTTTTATTTTTATTTTTTTAAATAAACACGCTTATTCTTGTAGCTGATGTGAAATGGCAGGGGTGTTTCTAGCCACACTCTAAGAGTACTCTCCACTCTTTTTATATATTAAAAAAATATAATATATATATGTATTTGGCAACACTGATTATATAAATAATCAGTGTTGCCAAACCTGCTGCCCTTCATTACTTATGTGTGTCTGACATTTAAAATATGCATGATGGCTTTGTCTCATTGTGTCATGTTGTAAATTGGTAACTCACCCTAGACATGATGCAGCTGTGTCAAATGTCCTATTTACCTGAGATTGCTTCAGTCAAAGATGTCTGACTTTGTAAAATGCCTCGACTCCCCCCTCTTGTATCTTCCTCACCTTCTGTGCACCAAACTCTGGCGCTGACTAACATGCGGAGGAGAGGATGTGCAAACTGAGAATTGAGAATGGGGGAATGTTCGCTAGCACCTTTCAGAAAGTCTGAAAGTCTGCCTGTGCTTTTTTTCGAGTTCTTTTTCTGAGTTTAATTTTTTGAGTTTGGAATGAAGTGATATGTCAGTAAGATGTCAGGTACCCTGGTGCTCAGTAACATCTTCTTATTACAGCTACGAGCTGTCGAGACGCCTGGAGCCTCCTGTGGACTTGTGTTCGCCACCTCCATGGAGCCAGCGCACACTCTCGATGAAACTCTCCTTGTGAGTCTCATGCTATAGTCCAGTTTGCATATTCAAACATGCACATTATACTAAGCACAAAGAGCTGCACGCAAAACTTAGAGTAAAGCCACTGTTGGTTCACATTACATGTTTTACCTCACTATAAGAACAATGAGATGTTTAGATTACAACTTGTGGTATGCAGTAAAATGGAAGTGAATCGTGTGATGTGTATACTCTGGTATTAAACTACATTGTTCAAGTAACTTGAATGGTGCGGGTGTGGCATTTCTAATGAAAGCTCATTCTGTCTTCAGTCTCAAGATGGCGAGTGACGGCACTAAGAAACCGCCTGCTGACCAGATCAGTCTTTCATCTTCTGGATCCAGTGGGTCTGAGATGGAAGATCTGTCCTCCCCAAACCCAAACTGTTCCATCAAGCTGCAGGTAAACGGCCGTGTTTAGCTGCGTGCATCATTGTAGTAATTTCCCCGAATGTTTTGTGTCCATCCTTTGTCATTGGCTGCATTAACAGTGGAGCCTTTTGTTGAAAGCTTTGTCACGCTGTGCCTTCAGACTGGGTCTCTCGGTTTTAGAATAAGTCACTGTTTACACTGTACAAACAATTACCCTTTTTAAAGCAGTCAGACAAACCTCTGAAACATGGGAAGTGTTTTTGTTATAAAGTGATTCTATGAATTGATTAGCTTTCAGAAGTAAAATGCACTGAATGTCTTTTTAAAAACTGAAAAAGTTACATAATCTCTACTTCACAAAAGGGCAATCGAAACTAGCGTGAGCTCTCCACAAGTGGAGTTTGTATCGAGGAGGTGCTTAGCTGAGCTGGAGTAGTGTTTAATGGGCTACAGTCCTCTGCTTCACCATGGTTCAATAGCCTAGCTTTCCCCTGCAGACCAGACACTTGTGAAAGGCTTCAAATACTCTGACACAATAATACTCAGCAGTCTTCTTTCTCTCATTTCTGTCCCCCATCTTCTGTCCTCTGCAGTCCTTTCACAGCTCTTACAACAACGTATCCGAGTCCTTCTCTTTGTCCTCGTCCTCCTCTTCCTCGTCCTCTCCCAGCATCTCAGCTGCTTCGTCTGCAGACTCCCCTGACTGCCAAGCAGACCCCAGCTCTGCAGCCTCGCCCTGTGGGGGGGCACGGCCGAAGCCTCAAGCAGCCCACCACAAGCGCTCGGTGTCTATGACCTCACTGCCCGTGTACAACCGTCAGGTGGATGACTCTTGCATCATCAGGGTGAGCGTGGATCTGGGCCACAACAATGGCAACATGTACAAAAGTATCCTGGTGAGTTCATCCTCGCGTTGTGATGTATGATGTTCAGTAACTGGAGAATTTGACAGTTTGTTTATTTTCTTGCTTGTTTTTTTTAAAGATCTCTAATTACACTTAGTCATCTGTAAACAAAAAGTAAATGATATTTACTGTTCTACACATCGTACAGGACATACTGGTGGAATATTTTGTAACCATGCAGCTGTCCTCTGAATAAATCCTGGACTCCACCTGAGTCTCACTTCTCAGGATCTCATGCGTAGCACCCAACGATTTCTATCAGAAGTTATCCCTTTATAACAAAAACACTCCTTCAGCCTCCTCATCAACTTGAATCGCCTTTCTGTTTTCAGTGCAAGGCAACGCATGCATAAAACCTGAACTTACACTGTATTATTTTAGTTAGTAGGCCTGTGTCGCTTTCCCTCATTGGGTCTGCTGATATTTTACCCTCCCTTGGTAGAATGAAGTGAGCTGGCTGGGTCTTTGTATACAAATTATACAACTTTGAACTGCAGCAGCACAATAATTTGCCCCACTTAGCAAATCTGCCCCTTTATTCAAATCTTCATTCAGTTCGACCATAACGACTATCAGAACATATGATTGGCCTTTTGCGTTTACTTCACCTGTTACTGCTTTTCTATCTTGGGGTGGAGTGTGAATACCTACGATTCAAATAATTTGCCTTATATCGTTCATATCTGCAAAAGTAGAGGTAACCTTTAGAAGTGAAACCAGCTTCAGTTATATCCTTAAAACAAGTGCTACAGCGAGTAGTTCATTCTCAGTGGATGTGATCAGGAGAACTGATCCTTCTCATCATTTGTCACAAAGTCAGACTTTTATGGTAACGGTAAATTCAGATTTGAGGGCGGAGAAACTTTGTTCCAACTGCTGAAAATAAGCTTTTCTGTGAAGGTCACAGTTGTGAGTGGGACAGGGCTACACCTTAAGGCTCAGAATGCTTCTATTGCTATTGCAGTGCTCTTTGAATGTGTAATATGAGCCAAAGAGGTAATGCTCCTTAAACGCAGTGGCCCATGAACTTCCGTCTTCACTATTGTGTGTGTGTTTATGTGTAACAGCACTCGTTATTCTTTGTTTTTCATAGCTGACCAGCCAGGACAAAACTGCACAGGTGATCCAGAGGGCATTGGAGAAACATCACCTTGAGCACATGACCTGGCAGGACTTCACCCTGACACAGGTCATCTCTCAGAGCAAAGGTCAGAAGAGAACTCCTTTATAAAAAAAATTGCTTAACTGGTGACAGGAAGGAAAATGCTCTTCTGACAGTGATTTTGTTGTTGTTGTTTCTCTTCATCTTTCCAGAGTTTCTCATACCAGACAAGGCAAACGTCTTCTATGCTATGTCTACAACAGCCAACTTTGACTTTGTTCTGCGCCACAAGCACAAAAGCCAGAAGAAACCACTGAGAGCAACCGCTAGTCTCGGACGATTCACAAAGTAGAAACTTTAACGTGCAAATTCTCTGACTGCAAAATGAACTGAGCTCTGCTGTGCTTCTGCATAATGGCCTTTATTTTTAGAGGCTTCTTGAGGAAGATGTGTGCTCTGTTTCAGTCCTCTTTGGCTGCTGAAAGGGCTTAAAATAGGACTAGAAGACTCCCCACATAGGACGTGTGAGAAGGGGAGAGAAAGACCCATTTCTTTGCCTCCAAAAATGTCACTTCCAATAAATCCCTTGACCCAAAGATGCACAGAATAATGCCTTCCTCTCTTGAGCAACACGTGCTGGCTTCAGTGGCCTATCTATATGTGAACACTGAGCATTGACTGGCTATTCCCCTGCACAACTGGGTGCTGTTAATAACTGGCGCCTTAAAAAGGGAATCGAGGGCAGTTGCTGCGTAAAGGCGGTGAAGTCCTGGGGCCCCGCAGCAGGCTGTCAGCTCTGACATGGCTCAGTGCACTGAAGTGTTGGCACGCCAGTGCCGTGTGAGAAGTGGGCGGGGCCGTTATCATCAGGGATCAGTGCGTACCCTGGGAATTTCAGAAATTGCTCCTCCGGTGTTGCTGTGATACTCGCTGTGTGCAAGTGGCAGCTCCGACTGGAAGGATTACATTCTTAAGATTGGGTAACAGAGGCAGCAGATATTTTTGATGGACTGGAGGGGATGTACATGTGGAAACTGCTGCTGAGTGCTGGGGGGTTTAACTGTGATTCTATGAATTGATTAGCTTTCAGTGTTAGCGCTTTGGCTAAGTGAAGTTGGCTTGCTAAACTTCTTTTTTTTGATCTATTTATTGTTACAGTGTCTCCTTTGTGATTCACTCTGACTGCACTTTCATGTAACATATTTTTGACTGTTGGGTCGTCTCAGCCCAAAATACTTTGCATTTCGAAAGAAAATGCTTGTACATAATTTAATTTCCTCATTTTTGATGAATACGGAGAATATTTTAACTGTAATTGTTTCTGTTTTTTGTTTGTTTTTTTTAAAATACTTGAACAAATTGTTTCTTTCGTTTGAAGACTGCATTTGCCCGGTGCATAAATGGCCTGGTGTGTTTTTTTTTCTTTTTTTTTTTTTTTTCTCCCCCCTCCTCCCTCAAGCCTAATGAGGAGTTCATGTACCGTATATCTAATCATTTCAATTATGTCAGTTGCTGCAAAACTTGTGATAGTGCATGACGACCATATAGTTAAAGATCCAGAGAGTATTTGCAAAGATTAGTTGCACTATGAGTTGACACGCATGGTATGTGTCAAGTTTAAGAACTTCTGTCATCTCACTGATCTGTTCTCTTGATCCTCTACATTATATTCTGAAAACTACAGAGTTTTTCTTTTCAACTTTAACCTCCCCCCCCCCTTTTTTTTTTCATTTAATGGCTAAGAGCTACAGTTAAAAAAAACAAGGGACTCTGCTTTTTAAAACCAGAATTCAATATGCAATACAGAGCTGTATCTCAAGCTTCATATTAAACATTTTTGTCAGTTATATTTTTCTCAGTGTCTTCTTCTACCAAATGTGGTGTAGCCAGAGGATGCAAATCTCCTGTTCCACCACATTCAATTGTAGTTACATAGCACCAAATCACAACAAAAGTCACCTTAGTGGTCAAAAGTGGTTAATATTGTAAGGTAAAACCTCCTAAAATAATCTAGATAAAACCCAACAATCAGACAACCCCATATGAGTGAGCACTTTAGCAACAATGGGAAGGAAAAACTCCCTTTCAACAGGAAGAAACCTCTGGGAGAGCCAGGCTCAGGGAGAGGGAGACGAGACAAAAGACATGCTGTGGAAGACAGCAAGAGATTATTAACTCCCCAACATCCCAAAGGTGCTGTAATGGATTGAGATCTGCTGACCGTGGAGTCCATTTGAGTACAGTCAACTCACTGTCATGTTGAAGAAACCAGTTTGAGATGATCTGAGCTTTTGTGACACTGTGTGTTATCCTGCTGGAAGCAGCTGTCAGAAAATGGGTGCACTGCAGCCATAAAGGGATGGACATGGTCAGCAACTATGGTAAGCTGTGGTGTTGACAGATTGGACTGAGTGTGCCAAGAGTTCAGCCTGAACTGATGATACAAAATTTAATGTTCAGGCCAAATTTCACAGCAGAAATCCAGACTTTCTTTTTCTGTTGATCAATTTTTGATGAGCCTGAATTAAAGCTTCTGTTTCTGACAGGAGTGGCACCCAGTGTGGTCTTCTGTTGCTGCAGCCCATCTGTTTCAAGGTTCCACATGTTACATATTCAGTGATGCTCTTCTGATACCTTGATTAAAACTGGTCATTTGAGTTACTATTACTTTCCTATCAGCTTGAAAAAGTCTGGTGTTTCTGTCCTGAAATCAAAAAAAGCATTTTCACCCAGAGAACTGCCGCTAGCTGGATATCTCATTTTTTTGGACGATTTTTTGCAAGCCCTAGAGGTTGTTGTGTGGGAAAGTCTCAGCAGACAAGCAGTTTGTGAAATACTCTGTCCAATACATCTGGGACCAACAACCATGCCACAATCAAAGTAACTTTCTTAATGCTGTGTTTGAACTTCAGCAGGCCGTTGTGACCATGTCTACATAATTAAATGCTCTGAGCTGCTGTCGGATTAGATATTTGTGTTAACAATAAGTTTGACAGGTGCACCCGAAAAAGTGGCTAGTGAGCTTTAAATCAAATTAATATAACCTAAAGGTGTTCCAGTAAGGTTTATTTATTTATTGCTAATGAAACAAGAACTAATTAAAACAAGACATAGACTAATTGACGTCTTTCTAAAATCAAAAATGCATCTTTCCACTATTTTCATCTTTTTTATTAGATCGACTCATCAGTTCCTCCAAGACTTACCTTTTAAATTATTTTCAGAATCTAAAAAGCAAGTATGACCTGTAACACTTCGAGCGAGGAGAAAACTGCAAATAGACCACGCATTAAAAGATAATTAATCATACTTACATACTTTATTTAGTTTGAAGTGGTTTCCGCAATGTTTGACGTCACTGACCCCTGCAGGCGCTCGTGCGTGGTACATCAATGTCGTTACTGCTCGCGCCTGTTTCTTTCAAAGGTTCAAACACACAAGTTAAAATAAGTTACTGCGATTTTTCCCCCACCCACACAAATATGGCTGCAACAAAGTGTATCTATCTCTTCCCAGCTTCAGTGGAGAAGAGTCAAGCTGCTCACCAATGTTACCAAGTGTTAACTAGCTAACAGTAACATCTTTTGTAAACGTACAAAACCAAAATAGTTACACAGTAACTATGGTATAGCTTTCACCACTAGATGGCGCCAGAGCACTATCTGCTCAGCAAAGGGCGAGTTAATTTACGAGCAAACTGCATTGACGTGGAGTAGCCACTCGGCTGTAGCACTGGCTCACTACACTGAATATCAGGACAGTTGGTTTATTATACACTTTACATCCATCCATCCATCCATCCATCTTCATCCGCTTTATCCGAGGCCGGGTCGCCAGGTTAACACTGTTTTTTAAAAATTAAATATAAATAAATAATACAAATATATCTAAGGGCTCAGCCCAGGAGCTGCTCGGTGGTTTACCTGATCACAGGATAAGCACCGGATGGTGGACCATCTACCCAAACAAAGAACTTGGCAGCAATAGATGCACACCCAGCAAAGGGATGTGGGTTCTGGAGTCATTAGATGAGACCTGCCTCACACTTAGGGTTGCCAACCGTCCCTTAAAATACGGAATTGTCCCGTATTTCGAAACAAAAGTACACGTCCCGTATTGAGCTAATAAGGGACGCACTTTGTCCCGTAATACAGTGAGAATCAAAAGTAGTCTATAACTTTTAATGGAATTAACGCTTTGTTTGAAAACATAATTCCCAGCCCCTCTCCTGCTTTGTGACCAATGAGCTGACAGCACACTTATGACAATTCGAGTATGACAATTCAGATTACCGCTCATCTCATTGGTCGAGGAAAGGTCGCTTACGGAGAAAATACCGGAAGACAACAGATGACCACAACAAGAAGCATGGCCAACAGGGAAACAAACGCCGACACGGCGGTGCAAGTCTCGGACGACAGTACACCTAAAGCTGGGCAAACACTGTGCGATTTTTTCAGTCACGTTATTCAGCTCCTGCTCAAACTGCACGATTGACTCGCAGGGGTTAGAAGTTGGTAGGTCACGATGCAGGGTCTCACACTATACCGCCCGATGCTCTGATGCGACCTGAGTGCTCACACTGTGCCTCCATAACACGAAGGTTATAACAGAAAATCTGTCGCGCTCTCTCTCTCTCCGTCTTACAGACACACACACCACCACCATCAACTTTGCTAAATTGCTAATGAAAAACATGATCAGGCAGCTGTGATTGAGCAGCAGTGTAAATCCAACTGTTTTCACGGTTGTTGTGGTCGTGATAATTTTGTGATGCCACATCGAAAAGGCTCGGATGAGCTTTCCAAAGTTCTACAAGTTGTGCCTCCATCGCTTGTGTCCAGATCACAGGCTGCACAGCCGTGCTGCTCCATCTTTTACACCAACGTTTACGTGTTTGCGCGCGAGCAGTGTGAGCGGCTGTGATGAGACCCTCACGAGCGATTGATGATCGGGAGCTGGTCGTGAGGTGTTAATCACTTCTCGTTACCCCACGTATACTACACGATGCACGATGAAGGCCAAAATCGGTCAAAAATCGGCTCAAAATGGGCCTAAAACCGCACAGTGTGAGCCCAGCATTAGAGCAGCAATGTTTGTTCCCCTCAGAGAAAGGGAAGAATGGGAAAAGGAAAACACCTGGCTGGAAAAAGTTAATATGGGCATGTGCAATGAATATCAGCGCTATGTGGCCAGAAGTGTGATAATATAATTTATTTTGTGTAATAAACAACTGCAAGGATAGATGATTACAACAAATAGATGACTAATACATAAAAGTAATACATAGATGAATAATGATGATGAGTTAAGATGCGTAATCATGGGAACAAGCGGGTTTACAAACAGGAGCAGCTGATTAGCATTAGAAAAGCTGAAATAATATTTCAACTGAAGCCGATTGTACTAAATGCACTAAATGTGCACTGTTACAAGAATGTTTTTCTTTCTATTGTTTTCTATTATTTTAAGTTAAGCAGGACAGAGTGCTTTTAAAGAAAGATTTACTTATATTCTCAAAAGTTAAGCATGACAGGCTTCTGTTTAAGAAGGAGACCTGTTTTATTGTGTTAATGTTGTCATTTTGAGCTAAAAATAAATGGCTAAATGATCATTTGTTTCACATGTGTTCATATCACAAAGAATACACATCTACTTAAATCAAATTCAAGTCAAAGGGTTAAAAAAATAATTTCACACACAAAAAAAGAGCTAGAAAATTCACCACACTGGGAAGGGTGAAGACAACTGGGTCGCCCGGCCCTGGCCACGAGGTGTCCCTTATTTATTTTTCAGGGAGTTGGCAACCCTACTCACACTGTGTGTATGTGTGTAAGAGGTTGATGCACAGGTCAGCAGTTCTGGAGGAGAAACAGGACACTTTCTCATGTATTATGCATGCCTGTGATGTCCGGCAGTGAGCTCAGCTGGGTGCGTGAGCTGCATGTAGCCACGGAAATAGTGCATCATCCGTGGCCTTCGCTCTGACTGATCAAGAACAATTCTCATCTGACTTTGGAGCAGTGCTGTGCAGAGGCCACACGAGACGTTCTATGAGGATGGACTAGACACAGAGTCGTTGTCAATAAAACCGATGATCTTCACCTCTCTTGACCATGGAGTGTTTGAGGAAGTTAGAGGGTTTCAGTTCATGTTCACGCACACTCTTAAACTGAGGTGTGTATCCTGTTTTTGGCCCGCTGTGGATACATGTTATGAACATCCGCATGGTCAGAAAACGATGAGACTAATTTCTTTTGCCATTGCTTATAAATCTGCAGGCTTGTGGACTTATGTTTTAACTTTTGCACCCACATCTGTGATTCACTCCATATACATTCCATAGAAGCAACTTCTTTTTATCCAGTGAAAGCCATTAGATAAAATCATGTCATGGTAAGACACACACACACACACACACACACACACACACACACACACACACACAAAATCAACCAGCAAATAAAACTTAGCAGGTTCTGTTGCGGTCAGGTAACTGATCCAGTGACCCCTGTAACTTGTGCATTTCTTTGCACAAGGTGTAATGATATCACATCCTGTGTGGTGGGTAAGGGGGAAGTGCAGCAAGTGCTTGCTTACGGTGGCCAAGCTTGTGATTCGAATTTTTCTTCTCTTGCATCAAGATGAAGTGCAGCATGTGAAAGACGACTTGTCCTTATCTTTATGAAATTCACTGCTGTTTTGTTTGTACTCGTAGGGAACATGTGAGGCTGTGAAAAGCTGACTACTACCATTGGGCAGGTTCCTCACCCACTTTAGAGGGGATGCATTTCCTTTTTTTAACTGCTCAAAAGCTGAGATAAAGTGCGATGATGCTGCATGGGTTGTTGAGGTCAGCGTGCTACAATTGTGGTTTTTAGCACCTCTGCGGATGTCACAGTGTGCTGTAGAAGCTGTAACAAAGCCAGCTCGAAGCCTCGTTTGCATGTGTGGGCCCTGCACGCTGTTGATAAACACAACCTTGTTCCTTATTCTCAGAGGAAGTGGGAGGCGGGGTGGGGGGGTCGAGAATAGTCCACACACTGACCCTCGTGCGCAATTAACACGTGTGCATTAGAAAATAATCACACAGACACCGTGTATACAAACAGCGTATCAATGTGAGTGACAGTGAGTGTGATAATTTGCACCCGAGCACTGTTGGGCACGCTTGGTAGGGTGCAGATTGGTTACGGCATACGTGCACATGGCTCATGCATATGCATAAAGGGCTAAACATGACGCCCTACTTTGATGGCGACTCTGCACGTTTAAATTCATATACAGATGTTTTGACGCCCACGAGAGTTATTCACGGTTTTCCATTCTCACCTCTGGAATGAACGAAGGATGCTGATCAGAATTTTTAACCGCTTCCTCGCCACGGCTGATGATGCCACAGTGCAGCTTCTTTGTCTCACGCTGGGAGCTTGTGAAGCGGGGTTAGTTATAAAGTTCTCTTTTGAGAAACTTTTAATGAAGCTGTGCTACTATGGAGCGATACTGTTGCATCTCTCTTCGCGCTGCTCTGAAGGGTGTAAAAATGTCTTTGTCTTTAAACTAAGTAAGACGATATGTGAGATTCAGGCTTGCCTGATGTTTGTGGGTTACCTCTACTTCTGCAAGTGATCAAGAATCACCATCTTCAGCGGTTTTCAACTGATTGGTCTCGAAGATCTTGGTGGATGTAAGCCAAATTTTAATGGATCTCTAACGTGACCTCACTCTACACCCCTACAGTGTTTTATCAGTATTCATTCAAAACTTTTCAAGCAGTTTTCAGAATGATGACACCCATGCATGCAAATGCTACAAAAACATAACCTCGTTGGCTGAGGTAAGAAAAATGTTTTAGGCGCTTTTTAATCAGCTAAATGTAGCTGGAGTCGGAGACTGTTCTAAAGCCTTTCCAAAACTTGGTTGTTGAACACTTAAGGTGGATTTATGCTTTAGTGGGAGATTTATGCTTTAGCTATGGTCTACCCATATACATCTACACCTGATGTGTACTTCCCTAGAAATGTAGCTACATGTCAGGTCAACGCATGATTGTGATTGGCTGTACCGATGTCCTGTGCTGTTGGTTCCTCCTGTGCATTCCTGGATACTTTTTCACTGCAGTTTTTGAATTTGTCAGTGAGAGAATGACAATCATCCCCTCAGTATAAGCAGTAGCGTCAGTATAAGGACTTCCAAATGTCGGCAAATTTTAGTTTACTGAAACTATCCGAAATATCGGTCCTGGGTTCAAGTCAAATCATTGGACCTGTTTTATGTGGAGTTTGCATGTTCTCCCTACATGTGTGTGGGTTTTCTCTCTGGGTACTATGGCTTTCTCCCACGAAGACATGCAATTAGTTGGGTTATGTCCACTGGTGATTGTAAACTGGTGGGAGGTACACTCCTGCCTCTAGTCCTATGGCAGCTGGGATCCTGATAAGGATAAGCGGAAGAGAATGGATGGATGGATGGGTCAAGAAATTATACCACCACCCTGAACCCTTTTTTTTCTAGCTTTTTGTGTGATTTTGGTTTCCACTGACTGACATTTACACAATATGTGTCAAGATCTTCAGCTTCCAATGTGTGAGTAACCTCATCTCAAGCACACAGCTCTGGCTGTGCGCACATAAGCCCCACATGGCTTTGAAGCTGCATGTTTGTTTCTTCATTCAAGTTCAGAAGTGGCAGCGGTGGAACTGATTTTAAATAAGTGTCATCTGACCTTGTTTTCAGTCAGACTCAATAACACCGCTGAGGTACTCCAACACTCTTTTCTTTGTGACATGCTTTCAGATTCCAGGAAGCTTTGAGCATGAGCAAACATCCTGCTGAAGCACAGCTGACCTATCAAAGTCCAAAGGTTTGTAAAATGAATAAATAAACGTGAACAGATGACACGTGTGCATTTAAGTAGGTTATATCTCCAAAAGAAAACAACCCCCTGAAAAACTAGTGTGATATCACACTGACTGTGACGCTTGGACTCGGGGAAACACAAAAGAGGACAGAAGAGTAAATGATGCCTGTGTTGACTCAGCAGTGATGAAATTAAATGAGAAAAGAGGGGGTGTAATTATTTGAAAGTAATACAGAACGCCTTAGAGTCTCACTGCATTTATTCTGGTATATGTTGAGCCATCACCTGCCGCTCCTAAGATGCATCTTCCTTATTCCTATCATTGCATCTTCATTAAGTCTGAGGCCTGGCGTGGCAGGGTAGGCCTATTGTGTTTACTGTAAGTTTCTGGTTTGAGTGCATTTCTAAGAGTTATTTATTTGTCTCGTCTATTTTTAGGCGGGCGCGCTTCTGATGGATTTATCCGTGTCTACGTGTGCATCTGTGTGTATGTGAATGGAGATGTGCGAAGAGCAGCCTTCTGTAGTGTGAGTCATGCAGTGACGCGAGCAGCTCCAGTCACTCACACGCCTGGCTCGAGCACATGGCTCTCAGACAACACACTCCCTGCCTTCACGTGCTGTCCTGTCCCCCCCACCCTTCTCCACTCCACTCCCACTCTCTCTTTGAGCCGGGTTTTTTTTCCTTCTTCTGAAGAACCCACCCTTTCCCTCAGCTCTGCCTGTTGCTTCACAGACAATGGCAGCCATTCTCCCATTCCCACTCCCTGATTTAAGCGCACGCTGATAACCTAGTTTCTCCCGAACAACAACAAGCTTTACGTGTGTTAGTTTAACGGGAATAGGAAGTCTGTTTTGTGGCTGGAGCTTTTTTTATTCTCCACGTTTTGTTGCAACTCATGGCAGAGTCCTGCTCGGGCTGAATATTAACGGCTCAGGCACTTGCTGCTATTAATAAAGATTTGTCAGTGCAGGAGTTGCCTCAGAGCAGAGAAAAGGCTTTGCCACGAATCCCAGTGGATTTTTCGGAAGCAGGAGGGGGCTTCTTAGAAGAGCAAGAGGAGTAAAAGAGGAGGTCAAATATAATTTAGGTGGGGGCGGCTTCCACCCTGCTCACATACAATACTTTGGAAGCTATTTTGCTGGTGTAAAAAATACACACTCATGAAAAAAGGGTTCTGTGTATACATCCAAATGCTAAACAGTTCTCAGGCTCTATCACTGCTATTCTAGGATTTACCCTATTTGCTCAGCGCTCAGGCAGAAGGTCACTCTGCAGCCAAGTGTTTGAGCTGAAATGTTAATTGTCATCACCGCTTCACAAGTGGAGCCCAAATCCTCGACCCACACTCTCTGAGGGGGATTTCAGCTGAACTTTCCCACAAGTAGAAGCCTTATGGAGACACTGCCTCTGTGTGAACGAGTGTGTGTTCAACCCTGTTAGCCCATCTCCCTGCGCTCCGCAGCGCCAGACATGTCAGCTATACCTGGGATCACGTAGATCTGGACTACAAAGAGGAGACTTTGATTTTTCATCCAGTCTGGTCATTACACTTCCAGTAAAACCTGCCAGAATCTAAACTGCTGGCACATTGTGTTTTTTTGGTGGCCAGCTTGTGTGCTTATTGTACTGTAAACAGCAGGACAGCAAACACAAACAACAGCTGATGGTTTTCAATCCCCTCTGTCCTATTTGCTGCCACGTCCACCTGCTAACCTAACTAGCTTTTCCCATGCCCTCGGTTTATATATATGTATGTGTGTGTGTGGGGTGTGTGTGTGTGTGCTTTACATAACTGCCTGCCATGGCCCCAGTAAAGGTGTTACTGTAACACGTTGAGTCCTGGCTGCATGTGAGCAACCACTCACATGGGGCCTGCTGTTTGCCCTCCCCCCCCCCCCCCCCCCCCCCTCCAGGTGTTTGGATTAGAGGAGGAAGGATTGAGTGGCTGGGAGGAGCAGGGAGGCCCTTACTGTAAACTGACTCCTTTGCTGTCACTGTGTGCACTTACAGCTCACTTCTGCCTGCTTTACTTCCTCCTTTCCCCTTCAGCGTATCTGCCTCAGGGATCTCACTTTTTGTGTGTTTTTTTTCGCTACTGCGCTCGCTTTCTATTCCATCTGCTTCTGTAATCACAGCTGTTGCTTTTACTTCCAGCGAGGCCTCAAGCGTTCTCCTAACCTTTTCTTGGCAGTCGGCGAGAGGCAGTGCTACTAAATGCAATGCTGCATAAATGTCTTTAGAAGCAGGCAACAGTGCTTCAGCAGTTTATACCAAACATGTGGTAAACACAAGCTCATTTCAGCCCCAAATACTTAAAATTATGTAACAGCAATTGAAGTGATTTTATTGTCAAGACATCAAAGTGGCATGATCAGAGTTTATAATGTGAAAAAATGCAACTGTAAGGCATGCATATGTTTTTGTTACTGGCTTTATGGTGGTCATGGATTTATCAGTGTATATATAAAAGCGTGCCATCGCTCACTATTTTAGCATTTTGCTTCTCCGTCTTAGTTTTCGGATTCAGAAGTGACCTTATTTGGACTGGAAGGTACAGATACAGATGTAACAAGGTTGAATAGCACAGACAATATCATTTGTTGCATAACTTCATTAAAATTGCTCAGGAGTGCACCAACAGCACAAAGAGAGTGGAGGGATTTCATTGATTCATGATAGCAGAGGTGAAACACAGCAGGTGGCTACAGTCACCTATATCTTTATCCACCTGCCATTCAAAGCGACTACACCATTAAAGCAAAAGCTCCAAAAATGTTTCTTCACTCTCAATTAACGTGAAACAATAATTTTTAGTAAAAAGGTTTCTTTAGGCAATATAATTGCGCAGGTGACTTGTTGATGGTGGAGCAATGTAATCGTGCATGGACTGATTTGCACATTTAGAACACAGAAGAAGTCCGAACATGAAGGAACTAGTTGCCAAAAAAAATACAAAGTCGCCAAATTGGGATTTCTTTGGCTTTAAACCAGATGAAAGAGATAAACCTGATTATTTAACCAAAGGGGTGTGCCGCTTGTGCAGACGTATAGTGCCAGCAAAGGACTCAAACACAACTAACTTGCATGAGCATTTACGTGTCCACCACCTGTTATGAGTTTGAGTAAATGAATCACGCACTCTAAGGAGGGTGCATTTGTTCGCAGCTGGAAGAGGGTACCATTAAAACAGCCCCATTGTTTTTTTCGTTGACTGCTTCTCTTAGCTTCGACGAACATTATAAGCAAACTTACTCATTGGAAAATAAATAAATCCCTCTTGTAAAAACGATCGGTGAACAGCTCAGCCTGTCGTCGATGGTCGATAAATTTGTCCAATCGTCCAACCGTAGTATACAGTGATGCACTGAAAACCTCGTTATGATTACTTTGGTCGTGAGCAGTTTTCTGGGGTCTCTTCTTGCATTGAAGATGCCAAATTGTCTGCAAACAGTTGCCAACCACTTGCTGAGCTGTAGTGAAACTATAAAAAGTGCATCTGGAGATTGTTTACTTTCAAAAGCAGAACTTGTTGTTTTAGTGGTAAGGCACACCTTTTACTTTGAAGGTGAAGTTCCTCTGCTGCTTGGGGGTTTGCTGGATAAATTGGCAAATGCATGCCAACTAACCGCTCTAGGCCTCAGAGGTTGGAACGCATGGGAACATTTAAGCAAGAAGTCTTGATCTTACAATTCTAGGAAAAGTTGGTGAATAAAAATAATGCAACTGATGCACGTCAAACTCTAGCACTGGCAGAAGCCACATGCTCACAGAAGAAACAAGGTTCTTTTGTTATGTGACTGCTTGTATTCTGGCACTAACACGCACTATTCGGAGATTTATTCCTTCAAATAGAAACTGTAGATGCTTTTGGAACTTGATTGTTTTAAAGTTTTCGAACTCCAGGCAATGTACTAGAAACTGTTACCATCAAAACAAATTATGAATGTAAAGTACGCAGGCTCAAAGTCTTCTTAACTGGAAAATCTTATTCACCCGAAAAATGAGAGTGACTAACAGGATGCCAGTCATAGTTTACTTTCAGTTGCAGAAGAGAAAGATCAAAAGAAAGACAAGGTAAACGGGTCTTTTATCAACAAAACAGTGAAATTCACCAAATTCTCACTGTTATCACAGTTTATTGTGATAACAGAATACGAGGTGTGCTTTTAAAGTGTATACAATCCATATATTCATTCATGTACTTATTTATTGTCTTACTAACAGTGAATGACAGCTTGTATGTTGCAGACTCTTTGCATTGCCACAAACCTTACAGTTGCAGTTCCACTCTACACAGCAGACAGTGACAGTGTCTGCTAACACGTAGGGGCATGTTTAGAGGCTAAAGAGACAAATATTTTTAGAAGTGACGGAGATAAAAGTAATTGCTGTACTGTATCTGATGGATTTATAAATAGGCACATCAAGAAATTGAATGTCAGCTCTGTGTTTCTGTGAGAAGAAAAAAGACAACCCTTTCTGTGTTCATGAAGTTGTACTTTGTTTTGTTACGAAAGTAATGAAACACTTTAAACCAGAGAACTTCCTCATTACATACAGATTAAAAAACGTTTAGCCTCTTGCTGGCTTTACCAGAGACGCTGCAATTGGACACTTCCTGTATATGTTTCAGTCAGCAGTCAAAACACTCCTGGAGGGTTGTTTATGAGGTTATTGCACCAGGAAGCCACCCTCCCCCCCACCCCCACCTTCTCCACCTTCTTTTTGTTGTTTTCTCCCGGTTCATACTTTGACACACTACACAGCAAACAGGATGTGTTGCTTTGTGTCAGCCGCCTGTTTGCTCTAACTCAGCATCGATTGCCACAGGTGTAACTTCACCAGCCTGACTCGGTGCACTGCTGACCGCACGTTCCCTCATGTGGATGTTTGCGTGCACAACTTACAGGTTATCTGTGTGGCTTAACTTGGCCGAACCGGGGGACAGGTACACAAACCCCTGCTGCTCTTCTCATGGTCACTTGAGCCAAGATGGCTGTAGACAGATGGATGGACCTGTTGACACTAATCCACTATGTGAGGTAATGGAGTTAGCTCGTGTTTGTGAACTCCTTCCCTGCCACTCCTGACTTACTGACTGACCTACTTAACCAGGAACTCACGTGGCACCAAAGCAAGCGCGCACGCATTTGGTCTTTCTTTTCCCAGAAGCTATAGAGGACCATAATATATGTCTGTGGGTGTTTGCACTGTTCACACTGGTACTTCTGCTGTGAGCAGGGAGATAAGACTTTGATTTGATCATTAATAAAGTCTAGGTGTATGTACATATGCTTGTGTGTGTTTGTGTGCTTTTTCCTTGCAGTTGTGTGTACGTGTATATGTGGGTGGATGGGTGGGTGAGTTCGTGCAGTGATTCACTTCTTCAGAATGAACTAAACTCAGGGAGCAGGACTAAAATGTTGCTGTGACTATGCAGGTGTTAGTTGAAAGCCATGATATGGGGTTTTCATAAAACACTGAAATACTTAAATGCTATCAATGTGTTCCTGCACTAAAATGAGGATAATGGACTTATCATTATCCTGATGTAACTTTAACCCTGTTATTCCCTCGATATCATATTTGGAACATGAGTTTCTGAGACCCCTATCACATCAACATGATCAATACTTGCCATAATTTCAAAATATTATGGAGAAAACTCATTTTTTTTGTCTTAAATGATCATTGTTGTTAACAAAAAGTTGCCAAAAACACCCAATGTATCAAATGTGATACAAAAAATATACCGTATGATAAATATATGATAAAAATATATCATACACAACATGATATAGGACATTTTTTGTGGAATTTGTTATAAGGGTTAATAAACATCTCGGTGCCAAAAAATCAGAATTTTCTGGCTATTTTTTGATGGGTTCGGTCTTACAGGGTTAACTTCAAACACCATGGCCCCCACAGCACTACAGATCCACCAGGTCTCCTTCGCTGCAGCAAGGTCAAGAGTTTCTTGCTTTAATCAAGTCATCAGACTGCAACTCGTTAGCAGCAGCATTAAAGTGAAACAGAAAGTTGAAGTCTTTTGTTTGGAAACAAAGATTGCATCAGCGAGCACGGCGAGGCCAGTCTCACTTGTGCCAGTTAGACTCATGCGCCGGGTGTGAATGTGTACGTGCTGTTGTGCACTTGGCTGCATGCCGCTAACTGTATGAACTACTTAAAGGAACAGTTTGACCTAGAGGGAGGGGCACGTGCTCTGCATGTATTGCTTTGGCTGGCATAGCACGGGCAGGTTACTGTGCTGTGAATGGCGGTTAGGGCAGATTTGACATATAATAAATCATTTTATACATAATTTTATACATAGTGTCTGACTCTCCCCCAGTTCAAGACAAGCTAAAGGTAAAAGAAAAGTAATCATTAAGAAGGATTTTGATTAGGTCATGTGGCATTATATGTATGCATGTCGGTCTCTTGCGCAGTACCGTCTTCGAGAATATGAACGCAAGGACGAGACAGAATTAAATGTTTAATCAATGTACAAGTGAGTGCTAAGAATGCGGTGCTTTTGACAAGCAGTTTCACAATGTGGTGTGTCATGGTTGGCCCGGTCACATTCAGCAGATGTTCTGAGGACAGGTTCAGACTCTGACCACAGTGAGCCGATCTCCAGTGTCAGCACGAGTTACCCTCCGGGGAGCTACTCCAGATGTGGCCTGTCTTACCACATTGTTCTCTGACCACACTGTGTGGGTTTACTACTTGCATTTACACACACATTGGCCACGTTATTAGGTACACCTGTTGCTGCTTGTTAATGCAAATATTTAATGAGCCAGTCACAGGGCAGCAGCTCAAACATTTGAGTGCATATATTTGGTAAAGTTCAAACTGAGGATCAGGGAAGAAAGGGGATTTAAGTGACTTTCAGCCTGGCACGGTTGCTGGTGCCAGATGAGTATTTCAGAAGCACAAGGATTTTCTCACACAACCATCTCTAGAGTTTATAGGGAGTAGAAAAAGAGAAAATAGAAGGAAGGAAACAGTAACTTAAATAACCACTCGTTAAAACAAAGCAAACACCGGTGGTCTGATGAATCATGGTTTCTGCTGAAACATTTGGATGGTAAGGTCACAATTTGGCATAAACAGCATGAATGAATGGATCAATCCTGCCTTGTATCAACAGTTCAGGCTGCTGGTGGTGTAATGGTGTGGGGGTTACTTATCTGCCACGCTTTCGGCCCCTTTGTACCAAATAAGCATCATTTAAACATCACAGGCTACCCGAGTATTGTTGCTGACCATGCCAACAGTGTGTACACATCTTCTGATGGCTGTTTCCAGTAGGATAACAGACCATGTTGCAAAGCTCAGATTATCACAAACTGGTTTCTTCAACATGACAATCAGGTCTCTGTACTGTACTGTACTGGTCTCCACAGTCACCAGATCTCAATCCATTAGAGCACCTTTGGGATGTGGTGGAACAGGAGATTAGCATCCTATGGCTACGCCAAGTTTGGTAGAAGAAAACACTGAGAGAAATATAGGTGACAAAAGTGTTTAATATGAACCTTTAGATACAGCGCTGTAAAGCACACTAAATCCTGGATTTAAAAAGAAGCTTCCTTTGTTTTGCACTTTTCTAGTTTTTAGTAATCAAAACGAAAAAAAAGGAAAAAGGACAAAACTGCATAGTTTTTAGGATATAACGTAGAGGATCAGGAGCAGAAGGGAATCAGATATGCTCTCATTTCCTTCCCAAGTTCAAAAACATAACACATACCAAGCGTGTCACCTCATAGTGCGGCTAATCTTTGCAAATACTTTCTGGGGCTTTAACTGTACAAATGATTATTATCAACTAGCTCAAGCTTTGCATCGACTAAAGTCACTGCGATGATTAGATCTGCGGTACACAAGCTCCTTTAAACTTCACAAAACAAGCCTTTTATGCCCCAGGTACACCCAGGATTCACACAAGGCAAACGATTTGTTCAAGTATTAAAGCAAAATACAATTAATCTTTAAAATACCACAGCCTACCTGAGTATTGTTGCTGACCATGTCACAAAGCTCAGATCATCTTAAGCTTTGTTTCTTAAACGTGAAAGCCAGTTCACTGCACTCAAATGACCTCCACAGTCACCACATCTCATCATTACAATAGAGCAGCTTTGGGATGCGGTGGAACTGGATACAGCTAACAAATCTGCAGGTACTGTGTGATGCTGTCATGACAACACAGACCAAAATCTCTGAGGAATGTTTTCAGCACCTTGTTGAATTTATGCTGTAAAGAATGAAGGAAGTTGAGAAGGCAAACGCACTTCCAACCCAGTTCTGACAAGGGGTAATTAATAAAGTGGCCAGTGAGTGTACATCTGTACTTATCCAGACAGGATCTCTATATGAAATTGCTTTTTAATGCCGAGTGTAAATAGTGTTGTAATGATACATCACTGACCCACTCAACGCTTCCATCAAACTGCCTTCTAGGGGTTTTATTGCATCACTTTATTATTTTGTATCCATGCACCGAGGTCATAGAGTTGTTACAAACATGATAAATATGTGACATTTGCTCATTGCCCAGATATCAGCCATGCCTTGGAGCTAAAGTGCTATAAAACCCAATACAGAACAAACACCCTAATAAATGGCAGTAACATAGCTGTCATTTGTTGTCTATACTTATTATTAAAGTTTAATTTTATGTCACCCACAGCTCATAAGTAATGTCAGAAGTGGACAAAGCAATATGGGTTTAATGTGCACTCATTTTCACGGCTCCCCTGTTTGAAGTTAGCTGCAGTTTGTTTATCTCAGTTCGTTAATCAAATCAGCTAATCTCTTATTGCTATTATTTCCATTATGCAAGTTGATAAGCTGGCTATTCTGTAATGAGGCCATGAGGAGGAGGTTGTACCAGGCCTGTGTGAGCTAGTCCGTGTGAATTTATATCAATGATTGTTTCCTTTTATCTAAAAACTGCTCTTCTCTGTGTTTCAAATGCCACACACGACATGAATTTCATCTAAACGGAACCTGAGTGGTGATATTTGGCCAAACTCCTGCTGTGAAATCATACAGACCTGCTGTCTCTATGTTAGAGATAATAGAAGATATCTCTCCAAGGTTTTTCAGATTACTGAGTGAACAATAACCACTTAGAAAAGAACAGATGCAAATGCACACGGCATTAGGTTTCCATATGAGGCTACTTTATTGCTTTATTGGTTTGGTTACAAGATGTTAAAGTGTTTTTATTTCACCCCAAATATGATCAGTTTCAGATCCTCCCACAGCACTTTAGTTGGATAAAATGTGTATTTTTTTCTCAAAATCTTTAAGTTCTTCCCTTTGCCATTTCTTCCTGCGTTTGCTTCTATGTTTCAGATCGTTGCCCTCTGTCCGTTGCAGTTTTTTAGCACTATCTTCAATCATTCTTTGATATAAAGAAGTCATAGTTCAGTCATTGTTTGCAAACCACACAGTCATTGAAACCATCATGTTTCAACCACCATGATTCACAGCTGTATGAGACTCTTTTCATTAAAAGCTGTCTTTGCTGTGCAAAACTCTGATTCAAAATCATTGATTTTTACATTTTCTTTCTTTTTTTTTTTTTGGCAGACTCGTGGAGACTTGTGTTTGGGTCTGCTCCTAGGGGAGTCCCGGGAGTCACGAGTTCGTGAGTTCATGTGTGGATGATTTTTCTTGCTGTGGATTGATTTATTCTGTGTTGAAATAGCTGAGAAGTGGAACTCCACATAAGGATTAGACAATCAGGAAGCTTTGCAGTGTTTAAAACCTACCTCACGCTTCTAATATGCCATTTATCTAAACATCAAATTCAAATTCAAATTCAAATTTTATTTGTCACGTACACAGTCATACACAGTACGATATGTAGTGAAATGCTTGGACAACTGCTCGTGACCTAAAGAAAACAAAAAAGGAAAAGGCTATGAATAAGATAGGAAATAAATATGAAAAATTAAAAAGGGTAAATTTAACTAGGAAGGAATAGAATATAAATTAAGGTTAAAAATGAAATAACTGTACAACACAAATTAGAATGAAGGGTAAATTTAACTGGGAAGAATAAGATAAAGATAAATATATAAATTAAAGTTGAAAATAAAATAACTGTACAACAAAATACACAATACACAATATAGAACTATATAAGAATGTATGAAGAAATCTAAATATAAATAAATATATACACAATAACAGCAGCTGTACAAGTATTAACCGGAAATGAAGAATATAGTGACCAGTGTTGTGCAAAACCAAAGTCCAGAAAGTCCAGTGTGTGTGTGTAAGAACTGTATGTGTGGGTCAGTACTGTGTGGTGGTGTGATTGAGAGACCGTATCGCCTGCGGGAAGAAGCTCCTCCTCAGTCTCTCTGTGTTGGTCTTCAGGGAGCGGAATCGCTTTCCTGACCTCAGCAGAGAGAACAGTCTGTTGTTGGGATGGCTGAGGTCCTTCATGATCTTCCTGGCCTTGGTCCAGCACCGCCTGCTGTAGATTGAGTGCAGGTCAGGGAGCTCGGAGCGGATGGTGCGCTCAGCTGACCGCACAACCCTCTGTAGAGCTCGTCTGTCCTGCATGGTGCTGTTCCCGAACCAGGTTAAGATGTTTCCCGCCAGGATGCTCTCTATGGTGCACGAGTAAAAGTTCCTGAGCACCTTGGAGGGCAGTTGGAAGTCTCTCAAGCGTCTGAGGTGGTAGAGACGCTGTCGGGCCTTTTTCACCACGGTGTTGATGTGACAGGACCATGACAGGTCCTGCGTGATGTGAACTCCGAGGTATTTGAAGCTGTCCACTCTCTCCACTGGACACTCGTTGATGACGGGGGTCTGGTAGTTCCTCTCCTGCTTAGTGCTGAAGTCCACTATCAGCTCCTTTGTCTTACTGACGTTTAGAAGGAGGTTGTTCCTCTGGCACCAGTTCTCCAGATTCCTAATCTCCTTCAGGTAGGCCGTCTCGTTGTTATCAGAGATCAGGCCCACCACGACGGTGTCGTCAGCAAACTTGATGATGGTGGTGGAGCTGGTAGTGGCCACACAGTCATATGTGTACAAAGAGTACAGCAGGGGGCTCAGAACACACCCCTGGGGGGCTCCAGTGCTGAGTGGTGGAGGCTGAGACATGTCCGCCCATCCTTACTGCCTGTGGTCTGCCAGTTAGGAAGTTGGAGATCCACTGACACATAGATGAGCTGAGTCCCAGATGCTCCATATATACATATAACCTTTATTAATGTTTTGATGCATGCTCAATCATCCAGGTAAGGAAATCCCCCGGAGAAGTCACCTGGATGAGCAATGAAACGTTTCTCCCACTGAAAACGTTACGTCCAGATGAACAGAATCAACTTTTTGAAAACCTTTATTAATAGACACTATTCCAAAGAAGATCAAATGTTTCTGGTTGAAGTATAATTTCTTTGGCTTGTACGTATTTTTTTAAAACTATGTTTAACTTGAGAAACATAATATGTTTTATTTATATAAGGGATTGATATAGATCCCAGCTGGATACACAACTACCTGCTGAGGTGATGAAAGTAGCTTCTGTAACTGATACAGTGGATTGATGTGATTGGATAATATGGACTATTCTTTTAGGACAGGCCGTAACTTGTTCATTGGTCTTGGATGGGGTTAGCCTTGAAGTCGAAACATGTTGAGGGAACACTAAACAGAAGATGATTTTCTTCGCCCTGCTCTGCCGTTGGCCCTGATGACTGCAGTTACAGCTCTAGTGGGTAAACTGACTGCACTTAGAAGTGTTATTAATGAACTCAAGTCATTATTCCAATTAAATCCCCTTTAATTTCCTTCTGTGAGTTTCCTCAGCGGGCACCTCATCCATCTTCACAGATTGCTGCTCCTCAAAGCCGTGGAGGCGTGGGGCGGGGGTGCGATGTAATCGAAAATGATGGTGACCTACAGAGACATGGACTGAGATACAAGGCCTGCCCTTGTCTGAGCGTGAGTGACTGGCTGGCACAATAAACCAGATCCACACGGAGGCCTAAGAGGAATCCACAGTCATGGTTAATTTCTTTGTTTATGAGGCCATCATCACTGTGGGGAGGGATGAGATGTCAGTGAAAAGGACAGTCTCTCTGCACCTGCAGCTATTGCATGTTTATGTTCATATGGATGTCACTATAAAGGGAACAGATCTGGAAATCTCCATTACACTCCTGCTTCACTCTGTAGCAAAGCATCTCTGATTGTGAGCTAAAAAAATCAGGTACAGGCTGATACAGTCACACAGTTCTGCATCACAGCTGTAGCCAGATGCTGATAATCAGATGCATCTGGTAAACTGATCATCAGCAATTGAGCACATCTAAAGAAGAGGGATTTTTCTATAATGTAATCATTTGTCATGAGCCTAATTTACATAAAAAGTTAATGGTATAAAGTTTGAACATATAGAATGGTTGCTGTGAAAATTTAGCTTCATATATCAAATAGTGTTCAAGACACATTTTGAAAAAAATCTGCAGCAATGTTTGATTATAAGTATCTCAAAAACTATTAAAGATAAAGGCCAGGAATTATCACTGGTCCTTACTATCAAAATCAATCAGGGTCTGTAATTTGGGACATGTAATAATAATAATAATGGATTGCATTCAAAGTCCTGTATTTGAGCAAATACTAACACAAGAGTTTATACTGGAAAAGACGTGATGATTTCTGAGTGATATATCATTCAATCACACAATACTGTAAAATAAAGCACGTGGAAAAGCTCCAGCCCAACAATCTGATGTTCACAAGGCATAAACTTTCTTCTTACAGTTTTCCAATTGTTCTAAATCAATTATTAGATCTTTTTAGGGTGATTTTTGTTGTAAAATACCTGTCTGTGGCTCTTAGAGCACCATGAGGGATTTTATAGCATCCACCTTTTTCATTTCTGCTTGGATTTAACTATACTTGGAAAGATGATGCCCTCAAGGCAGAAAGACCTGTTGCTTCCTCCCTAATCAACTAAAATTGGTTGAAATCTACCAATTTTAGTTTAATTAAAATTGGTTGAAATCAATTTTAGTTAAACTAAAAAATTTGTTGAAATCAACCAATTTTAGTGGACGTAAGCACAAATTCTCCATAGAGCAGGTCTGATCCAGCCTTACAGAGCTGCTAGCTGTAGGCTGTAAATCTAGTTATTCTTGCCCCAGTACCATGTAGCTTGTGGAATAGTACTACAGTCTGTAGTGAATTTGGATTTCTGTCTTTTCTGATTTTAAACAAATATTTTTTTTTCTCTTGTGAAGTCCTAAAAGAAGTTGCACCCACCCAGGTCTGTGAGTATACACAGTATTGAAACAGTATAAGAGCAAAAAGAAACTTTTCATTGAATTACAGATGGACACAACCCAACCTTTCCAGCAAGGTAGTCTGTATTCAACATTTTCTGCTTTAGATCAAAGATTTTTCCCATTTGGAACTGGATAAGGAAATAGATTTGGTGTTTTTGCACGTGTAAAGAAGCATCAGTTGCATCGCAACCCCCTCTGGAGCGGCGAGAGTGGATGCGTGTCAACAATGCAAGAAGAAAGCGGACAACGTGAGCAAAACTTGGGTTTGAGTCTCTGGATGGACGTCAGCGTGTCTGTGCATGGGAATTTAATTATACCCTGTAGAAAAAAACACGTAATGCTTCATCGGCTGACCTGTTTCGCTGTCCCACCAGTCACACGCCGCGTAAACAACCCTTTGCTTTCTAGCGTCTGTTTGTATTTCTGATCTCTTGTTTTCCATTCAAAGGCCTCGGTGGAGCAGAGCTCGTTTCCGTGCCGTCAGTCTAAAACAGAAGTTGCTTTTTTGCTCCGACTTGTGTAAGAGGCCCCAGAATGCTGTTTTGCCTTTCTGCTTTCAGATCAAATTTTAGTTATCTCACATGGAAACCCTTCTCTGAGGTTTATCTTCAGTACCATATCTGCAAACCGCAGTCATGCCGACCCCCCCGCTGCTGTTTGCCGCCCTTGTGTCACTGCTCTCTTTATATGATTCATTTTCTTTTTACTCACGTTTCATGTTGACTTGGGGCAGTGTGCAGCCCCGTTATTATCGTGTCTCTGTGATGTATGGATATAAGAAAGAATATAGGAAGTCTTCAGATCTAGTCAGTTTCACATAAGGTTTCAAAGCATGCCACCACCTTAAAGAAGTTGACTCATCAGCATTACCTCAGAAACATTTCCCTCCCACTTAATATTTTCATAACTGCTCAGTTGGTGATGCATAACCTGTGATTTAGCTTCCCTCGGTATGTAAAATCCACTTCTCAGTCATCCACCCTCTAACGACCACAGCACTGCATCTGTCAGTGGTGTGAAGGAGAGAAAGTGTGCTTTGCCCAGCATGTGACACACTGCCCCAACCAGCAGACTCATAACGGAAGGCTGTAGTCACCCATCCACAGCCATGCAGTCAGCTGCTACATGACCCCCAACTCCGTACTCACATTTCCGCCTCAGGAGACAATATAAATTACTCCTTCATCTCTTTTTCTGTCTGTTTTGTTTTTCGAGCTCAGAGATCAAATACCACCTTTGTTTCTTCCTTAAAAGGTGGCTTTGTTTGTGGTCCAAACACGCACACTGACGGCCATGCAGTAACACTGTGGAAAATGAATTTAACCTGCTGATAGATAGCGGTCACTTCTAACAGGGGTCACTGCACAGACATGACATTCCTGCAGTCAGCTCGTGGGGCTGAATCAAAGCCAGCTGAGACACGTGACTGCAGTTTAGTCTGTTGATTTTTGATCCCACAGGCTGCTGTATATGGTCAGAGTTCTTGGAGCTAGGCAGATATTTCCAGGAGGGAAAAAAAAAGGAGGAGGAGGAGGGGAAACAATTTTCGGAGTGCCAAATCTGAATTTTTAGCATGCCCTTGTTTGCTGGAGTCTCTCTTTGCTCTGGATTAACAGCCCCCACCCCATCCACCCACCATTTCACTTTTACCCCACATTTTCCGTTGCTTTGCCCGGGGTTCATGTGAGGCTCCACTGCTTGAAATCTTATTTCGTCGAAGGGTAAAAAACAAGGTGGGGCCGTGTTGAAGAAAGAGGGTGGAGCTGACCTACATTTTGCCCGTCTGCTTCCAGCGAGCTGGCTCGTGTGCTGTGTACCCACAAAGGACTCACTGACTAATATCTATTTTTGCTTCAGACTGTTTGCTATCAGGCATCAAAAGACATAACATTAGACCAGATGGAAGCTTGTAAAAGCCTTTTAGCTCGTAATGTGTTTCAATGAGATTTACATTTGAAGATAATAATAATGGCCCGTTTCCTGGCCTGTTTTCAGACAGTAATGATAAAGAGGCTTTCAAATATAGCATGCCTGAAGCTTTTGACTAAAGTGGCATATTGTGACGCTCCTATCCATCCTATATTAGTGCCAGAACTCAGTTTCCACCTCAGTACGACTCGGGGGTTGATTGCAGCTGTGCAGACTGTTGTATGTTAACTCTTTTTTCGTTTCTTGAGTGTGACAAAAGGTAAAATAACTATTTTATCTAGTGAAAACGGACAGCTTGTTTCTGATTGGATAGTGGAGCGGAACAACAACAAGAAATTAGTTAACATGGACACACACATAAAGATGAATGAACACTAAGACTATAAGGGATTTCAATAGTTATCACGGTGGCTCCATCGGTGAACTTATTAATAAGTTTAGAGGCCAGTGAGGGAACTCTTGGGATT
Organism: Diplotaxodon limnothrissa; assembly: GCF_057381915.1. Classification (NCBI taxonomy): domain Eukaryota; kingdom Metazoa; phylum Chordata; class Actinopteri; order Cichliformes; family Cichlidae; genus Diplotaxodon; species Diplotaxodon limnothrissa. Next base: position 8,101,005 of record NC_140599.1, on the reverse strand, counting down.
GTGTGATCACTCTGCATGTTACACCCTTTGGCTGGCATTAATAAATGTGACCTAAAAAAATAGATCTTTAGAAGCCTGCAGGCTAGTTCAGGCAGGCAACTCGAGCTGTGTTGAACATTGCATAATACACATAACATGCCTCGCTCTCCTTATGTCATAAAGCAAACACACCCACCCAGTTTGGCGCTCCATTTAAGCTGCAAAATTTCCCACTGCTGTGTCTGCTTGCATCACCCCCTGTTGTTTCAACCTCTTCACCCGTAGGGTCAAAGGAGACCCTGTGTTGACGTATCACTCCACAGCTTTATATCTCATAGCATACCTGTGGGGAGCGATGAGCTCAAGGGCTAGAATCTAAAATCTAAACTGTGTTCTGCAGCTATAATAAATCGTCCGTTTCAAAAGTGACTTTTAACTCTGCCAGTTTTTTGCTGGTAGCTTCCAACTTCCTGACATGCAAGCGTTTCCTTTGGGGAGTGACAGTGTTAGAGACAAGATGCCAAATACAGATAGTTTATACTGTATATGCACATTTATGCAGTTAACCATTCAACAGGAGTCAACCCAGTTTTATTTATTTATTTAATTTTAGCGGGCTTGTGTTGCCTGATTTTAAATAGCTATTAAATCCTAAATAAAGCTATAAATGATCACCGAGGTTCTCATTTGAACTGTACCAAACGTTGGCGTTCATAATGTTTTTGATAGGTTTAAAACACATGGCTGCGGTTTCAAGTCAAAGCACCTATGTTGTAAGCAAAGGTTTCACAATGTCCCTTTAGTAATGTTTTGTCTGAGGTGGCAGTACTAACAAATGTGACTGAATGTTTAAACAGATAATACTTTTGTACTCGGTGACGCTGAAGATGATCTAATCGCTCCACAAAACAGTCTCCAGTTTTCTTTTTCTTCCATGAAAGCTTTCAGATCAGACACTGGCCATTAAATATAGTTATTTAATTAAGTATAATTATGTTAATATTTATTTAAAGATTAATCTCATTGTCTTCTGTCAGACTGACTAAAATTATATTACAGATGCCACCGAATGTTTGTCGTCTGTATGCGTACGTGGGCAGTTGATGCAGTGTTATATGTTTTCATTCCTGCATGCTTTTTTCAGGAAACTGCTCACACCCATCACAACTTAGCAGTCAAGTCAGCGCGCTCCAATTTGAACCACAACATGAGCCGAACATAAACACTGACTTTATTGTGAGATTGCCAAGCAGGATCCTTTATCTCTGTGACACTTAATGTTTGGCTCATTGTTTCCTCGTTCCTGCCACTCCTATCAGCAGACGCTCGTGTCAGGCATTTAGGCCGCGCGCATGCACTCCGGCACCTGTGACTGTGACTTTCCACAAGGTCACCGAGCCTGGATCCCCTCCAAAGTCAACAGTAAGTATAGCACACGGTCAACTCACATTTCCGTTGAGCTCTAGGGAGAGAAAACCCGTCTTTGTTTTGGCCCGTGAAGCTTTGACCTCAAAAAATCTGAAGCTAGTGAATAAATTTAAAGCTGAGCTACAGACTGCCAAAGAGGTATCTGTTAAGAAGGTTAAGAATGTCTCTGCTTTTCTTTTCCTTTCTTTTTTTCCGTCTCTCGTTGCTTTTTTGGCTTGCACACACAACATGTGACCGCTGACCTAATTTTTAGCCCTGGATGGGGAATTGAAAACAAGAACAGAGGAAAGTTTAGGGTAATTTGCCACGAACGAACCCTCCCCTCTCTTACACCCACCCACACCCACGCACATACACGGACACAGCTATACACACAGCACTGTCCTGGGTCCCCCCTGACTGAGCCTTATAAAATCAAAACAAACATTGCACGCTCACCCTGCCCAAACCCACAGTAACACACATGCAGCTGTATGTTACTCAACTATAACTACAGGCATTCCTAGTATTGTGTAATACCTTCCCCAGTGCAATTCAACCTACACCACAATATTGATGTGAATGCAGATTTCATAGCTAAAATGAAAACAAAACAAAATACGGCATTCAGTGTGTGATAAAACACAAAAACACAACAGAACAACACAAGATTTTATCTCCACCAGTGTGGTTTTGAAATGTGCAGTAAGCTCAAGGAAAGACTTTTTTTTCCTCTTGTCTTTTTGTCTTGATAATACACAAACATGTTTTTGGCATTTAGCTCTGCGCACTTCCTTAGAACTGTAATACTCATCACGCATTACCAGTAAAAAAAGATTAATCGTGGTGTGCGTCATAAAAGCTTTCACAGCATCCAGTCAACATTTAGATGAGGTGAGTGCGGCTTCGTTTATCACTCCTGTTTCTGTATGTCCGTCCCCCTTTAGGAGCAGCACACTTATCTCAGTCATGTTTACAACCACTCAGTTTTCTGTAGTAGAGTTTTGTAATCATTTTATGACTTCTTACTGTCCCACTATGTAAACACATTCCTTTTCAGGCACTTAACTGCTCCAGTGTACCACAGAGTACCCAATGAAACCATATCTGAAACATCCATTCAGCCTCACATCATCGTTATAAAATTATTGTGAAACTGATGATAGAAAAGAGGCTCAACTTTTGTTGTTTTGTTGTTAAAAACAATGTTTGTTTAAAAAAAAATACTTTTAAGATTAAAATCTTTTGAATCAGTGACACCTTAAGTCTAGTTGACTTTTGCCCTAGTTTATCCTGCTGCTTTGTTCAGCAGTCACACCATCAATAAACACTAGCCCGCTTCACTCTGGTACTAGTTCATCTGGGTTTCATCCGTCTACCTATTATTTTTCAGAAACATGCAGGCTCCTTTAGATCTGCACTTCCTGTTCTTGAGTGTAACAAGTGGTTTTCACCTTGTTGTAAAGCTTCTGTATTTCCATTCAGACCTTGCTGCAAAGTTTTTTTTCTTAACCACGGAAATCATTGTGGGATGTTGTCACTCCTAAAATTACGGAGGTTTATTAAGTATTTTGTTTTCAGTCTGTTGATAACTTCCCTCACTTGCGTCAGTATCTCCTTGGATGTCATATTGAGAGTTTCAGTGAAACGATAATAGATGCAAGTTAAACACTTGAGATCAGCTCCAGATCATTTATTAACTTTAGGCCTCAACCTGGCCACAACACTTCTTGTCAGTCAATTGTTCATTAACTTTTGAGGGTCATGTATGAAAATGGCTGTAATTCCTCAACAGTTAATGCAACACTTTTGTAAAAGAGTTAAAGTTGGAAGGCTTCACATCATGACTGTTGATTTCAAATCCACTGGGGTGGTGCACAGAGGCTAAAACGTTTGGCCTCTGTGCACCAGACTTTGAAGGTTCTTAAAAATATACTGAAAGCTTTACTATTACACAGAGAAAGAACTGATACACTGTGAACTCTCTGACACTTTGTGCTCAAAGTCCCTTTGTGTTCCCGCTGTATGAGACCAGGCATCTCCCCCTGAGAAAGTGTCTCATTGGGCCACATTGGGCTGCAGTGAGTGTGTGGAGAGCTGCAGTGCGGGTGTGCCTAAAGCTGTGATGAATGCACAAACAGCACAATTTGTGGTATTTGTGTCACACCTACCGTTTATGACTTCTGTAAGTTAACCCACGGTTTTACCAAGGAAATGCAGGTGTGTGTGGGTGCTGCTTGTGTTGTTTAGGTGGGGCTGCAGCGGAGCGGGCATACTAAGCTGATTTTTCTTTTTTCTCTCTTTTTTTTCCTCCAGCTGCAGTTATTTGCTGTCCTCGCGGCCTTTCAGGAAGGAAGCCTGTGGGGCAAATGACACAGCAAGCTCTTTGTTTTACTCCCTGCAATGTTTTCCCACTCCCTGTCTGAGCCCTGCAGGCCTCCGTCATCATTCATTCTCTGAATCCCAGCCAAGCTCTTTTACTCTGACTCTGGCTGTTGTGAATTCATGCGTGCACACCTGCCGTTTCTTTCTCCCAGTTCCTCTCGTTCTGTCTAATATGAGCTGGCAGAACCTGGTGTTGCAGATAACACTCTCAGCCAGGTCGGTTGCTGCGTGCCAGCTAGGAGCACGCTCACTGCTGCATTTGCATTCTGCTTTGCTAAGGGGGAGGACTAGTAATGGGGAGCCCGCTGCACTGCAGGTGTAGGTGGCGACATGTAATTGGTGTGTCTTTTGTAGGATTTTATTCACACTGAGGGAAACTAGGACCGCAACTAGGGCTGGAATTTTTACTAAAATGGCTTTTCTAGATGTAATTTTTTCATGTTAGATGGGTTATTTTCTGTTCTCATGGGCCGGTAAAATTATATTACATTTGTAAAGCTCTGAAACAAAAGGTATCAATTAGAATACATTTTTTAAAAGGTCTGTGGTATTTTTTATGAAATGCTTTTAATTCTCACGTTTAAGCAGAGGCTGAGGCTGCAGATCAACAGAAATTTCTTTATGAGTGTGTGTGTGTGTGTGTGTGTGTGTGTGTGTGTGACCCAGTCAGCTCAGAGCTAAATCAAGGCCAGACCACTCCCTGTCCCGACTCTATTCACTCCACCAGCCGCTTCAAACCAGTCTGAATGTGGATGCACAACTGCACATGAAATGCTTCATCTTCGTCTCTCAATGTGAAAAACGTGTTTGCAAATGTAAAAAAGCTTTTTAAAAACTTCACCTAATTTCTAAACAGCTGAAGTAATGGTAATGCAAGAATGTAAAGCATTCATATACACATTAATAGTTTCTTTCTGATGTCTGAATGGATTGCAACACAACTTTTACATGAAACTGTCCCGGCTCTCGTTTTCCTGTAACAGCTTGTTAGACACGAGAATGTGACATTTATGATCTCACATGAGCAGGGGTGGGTGCCGAGGACTGTTGGCTAATACTGATAGCAGGAAAGTCAGGCTGGCCTAGAAACTTTGAAGTTGTTATGTGTTTCCATTATGTGCTCCACATTCATTGCCAAGAAAAAAAAAGTACTCAAAAGTGTTGGGCTCATATAATAAAGTCTGATAATATGAGAGAAAAACCATCTAAATGCAACATGACCTATAATATAATATAAGAAGGTTGCTGCCCCAAACTAACAACTCTGCTGTGCAGCATTTTTAACTGCTTCAGCAGAGCGACTGCCACATTGGTGGCTCTGATTACCCTAACTCACAATTGGGATGGTACTACAGCCACACTAGTGAAAACAGTAGTCGGAGATCACAGCATTGTGTGCAATGAACTTCCAAGCCAATTGTCTTTGGAAATGACAGCTTCAAAGACAGGGACCAATTCTGCATCCATTGACAGTCAGTTGCCATCTGAGAGTTTAGCATATCAAGGAAGCAATGAAACTGCGATAAAGAGAGAATCAGTCAGCAATCAGTTTGCCAGTTACATGCAATCTGTTTGTGGTAATTCAATGATTAACTGGAGACAAACTAGGAAAAATTTGCAAATCTGCTGCCAGTGCATTCGCAGAGATTCACATTCATAACTTCTATTCAGAGTCCAGCCAGGACGTTGTAGATTTGATATAAAGAATTAGAAATTCCTCCACAGATAGTGATATAGTTGCCTCCTCATGGCATTTAACTCCAAAAAAAGACAGGCACTCAGCAGCTTTGCATTAATATAGAAATATAATCATAAAACAAAAAGTTAGCAACTGTTTGGATCAAGACCTCCAATCTGTACGATACTGTTTTCAGCCAGTCCGAGTGAGACATTGAGATTGGTTTGGTGACAGGTTGCCCCCCACCAGGCAGTTGGCTTGGGATCATAGTAGCTGCCTAGAAGCTGAGGGTGTTGCACACATAACTTATAGACTTTGCCACAACGATTGACATTCAATCTAGGACAGTGCAATTGCTGGTTGCTCTTTTCAGTCAGTAATGACTGAGATGTAATGTGAACTGTCCTGGTTTAGTTAACTTATCTAACCTGTGCTTATTATTTCTAGATTACGTCAAGTCGCTGTTTTGACTGAATACTTTGATGAAACCATTAAAAGCCCGAAGTTATCCTGGCATTCATGCTTGTGATGAATATATGTAAGCTCCTTGTCATACCCTGTGTATGCTGCTCCTTCTTTATACCCTACTCACTTGTGCTTTCTAGGGCTAATGAATCTGTATAACATGGATGAGATGTGAACTGTGCCGCAGGCTATGAGTTAGTTATGCAAGAAAAAAAGGGTTTTGGTCTTTACTTGCTCTTTTAACGGCCTCAAATAAATGTGGGGTCTTTTTCCCCCGAAGAAACACTTCAAAGCAGTGTTTTGTTGTCTTTATGTAACCACCATGTGTCATAGAGTTAGTGTAACAGACTCTGTAATAAGAACCTAGACTTGAGAAATGTGCCTTTAGGGTTCTGACTGACTAATTAGGTCAACAGCACTGTGCTATTGTGCGAATTCTGAATATATACACTCTGTGTTTGCATGAACACATGTAATGTATGCTTATATGGACGTGTGTGTTTATGTAGAAACTGAAGAACATTTGCAAAGAGTCATAACTGCCCCCAATGACAAATGGAGGAAAATGGGCTTCTGTTGATTTACAGTGTGCAGACCGGGGCTTCTTCAGTCGTCTTACCTGAAGATGTGTTACAAATTTCTTGTATACCACTTCCCATCTTTCTCCCGTCAGCACAAACCAGTCACAGTAGATGGCCGCCCCTCCCTGAGCTCGGTTCTGTCTGAGGTTTCTTCCTGTTAAAAGGGAGTTCTTCCTTACCGCTGTCACCGAGTGCTTGCTGGCTTATAGGGTGCCATCTGATCGTTGGGGTTTTCTCTTTATTATTGTAGGGTCTTTACCTTACAATTTTAAGAACCTTGAGGCACCCCCCTCCCATTCCCTTCTGCTCTGTGCTCACATGCCTCTTTTACTCCTCCCACTGCCTTTCCTGCTCCACTAACCCTTTTACCCCAGACTGAGAAGGGGAGCCAGGTAACACGAGAGCCCTGTTTCTGCTTTGTTTGTCAAGAGTATCTCTGCTGCCACAGACAAACAAGAATGACACGGATGGAGCCTTAACCTTGATCGATCCATCTATCAGCACCCCCCACTCATCTCCCTCTCTCTGTGTCTCCCTCTCTCCCTGTGTTTCAGTCTCATTCTCCTCTCTTTTCCGTTGTTACGCACACTGACCTACTTTCCTGACCTGTTTATGCAGGCTCCGGTGGTGCAGCCATTCAAGTCAAATCAGGAAAATAAGAGACGCAGCAAAAAAATGCTGCCTGAGCTCTGTTATTCTCACAGGGAGTGTCACCTTGGAATGATCCTATGGGTGCTGGGTAGGCTGGCTATTATAAGGAATGCCCTGTAAGAGCCAAAATCCTATGAGATGATACTTTGTATACTTCTTTTTCTTTTCGTACGTGTGTGTGTGTGTGTGTGTGTGTGTGTGTGTGTGTGTGACAGTGCACTGTGAAAGGCACTGATGTGTCAGCCTCAAAGAGGTGCTTTGTTTGGAGGCTTAGATCAAGTTAGCCTACTGGGTTAACTCCCCCCAGTGTTGCTCCTCCCTTTGCCCTTTATGTTATTATGAAAATGACCCATTTTGCTTTAAAGGAGGGTGGGAAAGAAATGATCCAGACAGTTTCTGCATGTGACACCTGAGCCAAAGGGCAGTCTAGTGATCGATCCCTGAATATAGAATCCAAATACTAGTGCTGAACTCCGGCTAACACTCGCTTTGTGTTTAAACGGGGCTCCGTATAGCCCGTGAGTCTGAATGCGGACTTAGACAGGATTACACAGCAGCATTTTCTGTTTTAATACAATAAACGCACTGGGACTTGATCAGGAGGTTGGCAGGACAGTTGAGCTGGTGGCAGCAGTCAGAGGCTCAGACTGGCTCTGCCCTGGCTTTGTCCTCTGCATCACACAGCGCTGACTCTCACAGGTCAGATGCTGTTCAGTCCGGTCTGTGTTGCTCCTCTGCTATAAATATTCACCGACGTTATGTGGGGCACACCTGTTTAAGTTGTTGCAAATCTAAAGCGATCCCTTAACCTTTTGGCTGAACGTTTCACGTCAAGAGTGGGATAGAGTTGATATTTTTGTTTCATTTTAAAAGCCCTCAACGTCACGTGGAGAGAAATCAGAGGTTGAAAGCACGAGTCATAAGCCGCCAGAGAAGCCGTAATCAGAAGAACGCACGCACAAGTGTAATGTTTAGTGGTTATTTCATGCAATGAGCTTGGGTGTCTGTGTAGAAGTAGGCCAGTGTTACATCAGACGAGTTTTCTGGCGCCACCAGGCAAAGTGTGTCAGTGTGTTAGTGCGACGCTCCTCTCTCTGCAGATTGGTCTCGGATGCCAAAAAAGAGCAAGTGGGGACATTTAGCTAAGTACAAGGCTATCTCTGCTTAGTGAAAACAGGGTGTTCCTGCTAAACTTTTTGAGAACAGCAAGAAGGATCTTTATAGGAAGAACCTTTATAAACTTCAAGAAACACAAGAAAAATTGCTCTAATTTAACATGTTTGCGTTCTCATTGTGACTCACTCTCTTATGCCAATCACTGAGTAATTATTACCTAACTGATGACTCTTGCATAAGGTTCATGGATCATCATCTCAGTTGATAGCAGAAACTAGGCTGCCAGCTTGGATATGGTGCCTACAGACTGTGTTTTTGTACACTGCCAGCCAAGAGTCGTACACAGATCCAAACGACTGCTCACTTCAGTGTCAGCCGTGTGCAGCGGGCTGTAAAAGTCAGTGGATAAGGTGGATATGAACGTGCACGTAGCATCAATGTAGGTGCGATTGCATTAAGCCACCAAAACACAAACAAGGACAAACAAGAATTTTTCTTGATATGTTGACGGGTCAACATTATTTCTTTTTTATTTGAGTTTTCTTGAAATGCTCCCATCTTCCACAATGAACATTAGTGTCTTTACATATGTCAAAAGGAAGCGATGGTAATGACCAACCAGACCAACCACCACCCATCTCTACACACCACACTATCTTTGCCTTTTTTCTTTTCTTTTTTTTTGTCCTTGTCTTTTTCATTAAAACCATCAGCAAAACCACAAACATTACTGATTAATACACACTGAAAAGGGTGGGGGGAGCGTAATGAGGCAAATACATGTCATCACAGTCAGTAGGAAAAAAGACACAGTATAGAGGAAAACAGAACATCACCTCTTGACTATAAAACAAAACAAAACAAAACAGGATATAAAAACCAATGAAACAAACGTTACAGTGTTGTTTGAGGGCGGGGAGGGGAAACTTTACATTTATACACAAGCACCAAAAAGCCAAACATGGTACATAGACTTTTTTCTTTTAAAAACTAGAATCCAGTGAAGGCAATTCAGCACTGCCCAGTAGCAGAACTACCACGAATAACCCCTGATAATGAACAACGGAGAAAAATGGGAAACAAGGGAAGTGCCCTCTCTTCGTTCATTTCAGAATTGTTTACTCGATCGAAGAGTTAGAGAACTTCGCTGTAGCGTCAGCTTATGAGCTGTATTAACTCAGTTACGCATGTTGAATGCGAGCCATAGGGGCCATGCTTGGTCACACTACAAAACCACTTTTTCATGACAATAAAAGTAAACAGTAGTTGTGGAGGGCTCTTTTCTTAGGTGTTTCCACAAGAGGAACTTTGAGACTCAGTGCACTGTAGTGTGTTTCATAAGAATGTGACTTAATTCCTCCTGCTTTCGTTCATGCCTCCCAAGCGTCCCATGTCTGACGTGAAAGTTCAAAATCAAGGCTGCAGTATGCATCTAAAAAGAGCTGTACACATTCTCCATCTATGTTCCTGTGGGCTTTTTCTACAGTGATGGGCGTGTGAAGGGAGGGGAAATAAATACACTGGGCCAGTGAATGGTAACAACAAGAAGAAGATATGGTCGATAAAGCTCAAATGAACTAAAGGCTCATAGCCTGCAGCTGGTGAAGTCCACCGAATATTTAAAGGCTGGTTAAAGGTAAGAAAATTCAAAGATTCTTTTTTCTTTTTTTAACGAGGCCTTTGCCTCAGGGAACAACACGTTCTCCATTCAGTGCTGTTGGCGCTCCAAAATGGACGGCCGTTTAAGTGTAAACTAGGCATTAACTAACCGATTAATGCTAAAGCTCAACAATCAAGTGAGAGGTGATTCAAATCGAATGGGTCCTGTAGCCACAGTAGACAATGAAGAGAGTCGATTCGAGACAGGAGGGTCGCTTTCAGAATCCTCCAAAGATTTGTTGCAGTTTTTTTTGTTTTGTTTTTTGTTTTTTTGGTTCAATTTGTATTCAAATTTGTTTTGTAAAATATATGTTTAAAATAGATACATATATTCATATATCACAGTACTATACAAACCAAGTGCTTAAAAAATAAAGGTGATGGTGATCTTTTGAGAAATAATGGAGATGACTGGGGAAAGCATGGGGTGGTAGAGGTAGGGTCTGGGAAGAGGTATGGAACTTCTTATTGATAGTATTGTTGGTGCTTCTTTGGTCGAGGGAATGTCCCCAGTGTATGTTTGCATTTGATTTTAATTAAGGCAGATAGCCATACACGTGTATGCTCCTCTACAGTCGGATATGTACCAAAATTTTAGCACTGATAAAGCCTGAAGCGTTTATTTTTCTACATTCTTTATTTGTGTTTTTGTTATCAAAATGTGCTTTCACTGATGTACTCAACTGTATATTGTTGGATGACAAAAGTAGAAAAAGTGGACAGTTCCATTCCTCTTCTCATCACATAAACAAAAGTGCATCTGTAAGTATGGAGAGGATGTAAGAAATTACAACTCTGTACAATATATACAAATATAATACAGCCCTACAAGATGATCAGCCTCGTTGGGTGGGAGTGGAGTAGAAAAGCTAAGTTTCCTGTCCCGAGGGCTGAAAAGGGGTGAGTCAATCATAGGGCAAAAGGCATGATGGCAGGGTAGTTCTTCGATGAGAAATTGTGTCTTTGAGTCATTGAAGTTGTCATAACGACTTCAACTAAAAGTCCATGTCACCTAATCGCGCCTCTTGTTCCTTCGTCCACCTATCTCCTTTTTTCCACCTTCCTTCCTGGCCCCCTCCCCTGAGGCCGCCTGTTTACAACCTCCGCCTGAGCTCTCTTGCTTAATGTTTCGTGGGGGCGTCAGGGACAAGTAGGGATGCTGGGGGAGAGGTGGCGGCGTAGCGGAGGGAGGGGTGGTTGGGGACTCTTGGCCGGAGCAGTTGCTGCCGCTACTGCTGCTGCTGCCGGTGCTCATGGCCCGGTGTTTGAGTCTCAGTTTGTGGGGCAAAGCGGTTCCCCTCACCTCCCCCTGAGGGTCCCAGCACTGAGCCTGAGGGCCCTGGGAGGAGGGCAGAGGCGAGGCAGGTTGGTGGATGGTAAGATGCGGGTTGTGGAAGCTGCCCATTTCTGAGCACAACGAGGAGGGAAGCTCATCGTCGTCTGTGGATGCCTCTTTTTCTGGACTGCAAGGATCTCCTTCACTGGATGTGGCCTCCTTACAAGAGGAGGTTGATTGGCCTTGGTAATAAGCCTCATGCCTGGGCCCGCCCTCATAAGTAAGAACAGGTGGCTCCTCGTCTTGTGTGCTGAGGTATGAGTGAGGCTGCTGGAGATGGTGGTACAAGTGTGAGTGGCTGACACCCTCCACTTGTTTGTGGTGGAGCTCCGCAGATGAATCGCTCTCCTGATGCTGCTCCTGCTGCAGTTGCTGCTGGGGGAGTTGGCAAACACGGTACACCTGTCTCTCTCTAGCCTCATTACGGCAGTCTGAGAGCTCATACGGAGGGGAATCTAATGTCTTCCTCTCAAGCTGCTTCGTCACCTCGGCCACTGTTTCCGTGGAGCTCTCTGTAATGGGCTGTTGGCTAGCACACACTTGGCTGCCGGTGCTGCCCTGCTTCTGCACGTTCAGCAGCTCGGCATCCTGCGTCCTGGTCAAGGAGTCCACGGGATAAGAGGCACTGCTGGCACCGTACAGAATGACACTCCTCTGGGCAGCAGGCGGATGAGAGGCGGCCTGGCTGACAGTGTTGATAGAGGTAACGGGCTCCTGATGGGGTTGGGGCTGTTGGTGAAGGTGGTGCTGCTGCTGCTCTTGGCTGTGATATGTAGCCTCTAACTCCTGAGAATGCTGCTGGATCTGGTGGTGGGTGGGCACAGAGGCCAGTCCACGGTGGATGTTAAACATGATCTGGGTGGTGGTGCCGTTGGCGATGTCCATCTCCAGCCTGTCACCTTCCTGCTTGATCTCAAAGGGGATTGGCTCTGGGCTGTCTCTGGAGGAGCCGTCAGACATGTCAGAGAGGGAACCACGTGGAGAGTATTTCACCAGCTGCCTGTGGCCTTCACTGCGTCCCGACTGCTCCGTTTCAGAGGAGTCAGAGTTCACCATCACCTGAGAACCACTAGAGTAACCACTGGAGTAGTACTGAGTTGAGGAGGAGGAGGAACCTCCATTTCCTGCGTTGCTACCCGCACTGATTTGTTGACTCTTTTCAATGTAGGAGGCAGTGCTTATTAAGCCGAAGCGCAGCTTCAGCTGGAGCAGCTCTGTCTTGAGCCTCACATTCTCATCGTTCAGTGCAATGACGCGGTTCTCCAGAACCATATCATTGAGACGCCGCTTCTCCCGGGAGCGCTTGGCGGCCTCGTTGTTTTTACGGCGCTTCTCCCAGTAGGAGGCGTCCTTTTTCTCATCGGAAATGAACTCCCGCTTTCGCCTGCAGGTCATGTTGGGCTTGGGTTTGATGAGACGCCCCATACGAGTTGGAGTCCCTTGGATAGAAGGCAGAGACTCTTCATAACCGCTGAAGGTCTCAAGGCAGTTTAGGTTATTCCCTGAGTTTTTGTTTAACGTTTTGAGAGCCGATGTTAGATTTTCCATTTTTGTCGAGAGGCAGCCAGTTTGAAATGTTGCTGGGTGAACTGAGTGAAGAATTAGGCCAGAGGTTAAAGGTAGGGGTGGGGGGAGGTTGGGGTAGTGATGAAAACAACTGGTCTCCCAAGGCTCTGGGTCTAGTTATTGTAGATGTGGTATACTTATGCCAGGTAAACAGTCAAGTGTCCAAATTAGCCAAAAAGATAAAGAACAACTGTAGCTCAGCATTAGCAACCCACATTTATCCACTTGAAGGGTTATCAATTCAGTGTCCGAGCTCCTCGGAGTACTACAGACCCAAAGCAGTTCAGATCAGTCCTTTAGTTCCCTCTTTTTCTTCCCAAATTCTTGCTTTAGTTGGTTGTTAAAGGTTTAGCATAGAGCACACGGAGCTAAACTGGCAAGGAGGTGTCCCAGATCTCCACGTAAACAGCAGGATGTAGGTCGGCCTGTCTACCTCAGCGTGTCAGTCTCTTGGGGAGCGCCGCTCTCCCTCCCTCCGTCTTTCTCTGTTCTCTCTGCAGTTGACTGCAAGATGAAAGCCTGCAGAGATAAAAAACAGAAAAAAAAAAACATTTGTTAATCCACTGCTGACTGCTGCTGTTCCATCCTGCAGCCTCACATCAGAACTACAGTTATTTGAACTTTTTTTTTTTTTTTTTATCATTTTCCAGCTTCTTTTGGCATGCAAAATAATATAATAAATACATATCTATAACAGAAAAGCTTTCCTCTGCTGTTGGGATGTCTGGCCTTTACTGAGTGTGTCGCCCCTGGCAACCAGTGAATAGATGCTAGACCTCACTGTCTGACCTTTCGGCCTTGCTATTGATCCGATCCGTCTGGAACCTATGACCCCCGGCCCGGTCATGTTGACTTTTGTGATGCAATGTGAGCAGTGGGTTCATCGCCAGGCTGATGATCCTGTTTTGTTTCAACACCCAGGATTTAAAAAACACACTTGTTCAACGCTGCATGCTAAAATGTCGCAAGGTCTGAGCTAATAAGGTTTTATGTAGGCGGCTGAGGGCAAAACTAAAGCCTTGTAAATTAAATAGAAGTATATCGCAATCGAGGCAGGCACACACACATGAAATAAAAACACAGAAATTGCATCAGTCTGGGACATGCTGAGAGCATGAAAACTAAACTGTTTAAGGATTAGCTCTTTTTTTGTTTTGCCAGATGAATATGTGGGCCAGACAGAGCAAACAGTGAGTCAGTCTCAGAGCCGTGGGGTTCCCTGACACACACACCAGACTGGCTCTCCACTGAGAAACCCCATCCACGAACACTGCTACCCCCCGCCTTGGTTCATCCGCACAGGAATGTGACAGCATTCTTTTCCGAAACAACTCAGTGCCAAATCGATGATGCAGAGTGAGCAGATAAGGCAGACAAAGGCATCGTTAATGCAGGTCAAGGATAAAAAAGCTGAAGAGAGATATGGAGGTGTGGGGGGCAGCTGGGAGGTGGGGCTTTGATAAATATAGGTCAGTGGCCCCAGGAAAGAAGGGAGGCGGGAAGCAGAAACACAGGCTGGGATAACACAGAATCGTTAGATTGGGGGTAAAATGCGAGGGTGGTCAGACCATGGCGAGGAACACCTCAGCGCTCAGTAATTAGCTGAACAGGTGCACCTTTATACCAAAGTAGTACAATTCTGCTGATTTTGAGGCTACGCAGAATTAAGCAAATCAGCAATTCTTCTAAATGCTTCCATCTGTTTAAAGGCTCGGTGGCTCGGTGGTGTTCAAAGTCAGTTGGTTTGTTGGTCCACAACTTTGGATTGGAGCTAAGTATCTCAACAGCTAGGCCACATTTCCTACATTTTCTAGAGCTATCAAAATGGTTCAATTATCCCATTAAGCATCTCAGTATTGCCTGGATAGATTGGCACAGACTTTTTGTGCAAATTGTAATGATCTGTAACAATCTGTAATCTCATAATCTAGTGAGATATTTGCAGCGACTGTGCTCTGCTTGTCCTGTGGATTTCATATTGTTACGTAACTCCTCACAATAAACACGGATTTCAGCCCACTTTTTTTTAGTTCTCATATACAGAAGAAACCAGACTAACTATAAAACAGGGCCACAAGTTTTGGCTTTTTGAAACTGTCTTTCAGAGTAATCCAATAAAAGCTACATTAGAGTTACACCATATTTGAAAGTCTCAGCTGAATGGTTTAAGGGTGTCCTCGTGAGCCTCCGACATGTGGCTGCTGGGCACGGCAACGCAAGAACGAGGGTAGAGACTGTTTCTCAGCCTGTCCCACTGACCCACAAACTGGGGACCGACCGCACTCTGTAAATACGTCTTAGCTGCCTCCAACTGTACGGCCTGCTGGAATATAGGTCAGCCCAGCAGTGGAGAGGTGAAGAGACAAGGGAGGGGCTGACAAAAAAGAAAGACAAAAAAAGAAAAGAAAAAAAGAAGGATGCATGGAAAATGAGAGCATTGTGCAAATATAGACAGAGGTGAGAGCAAGTGGAGCGAAGACAAAGAAACGAAGAGGAATCAGTGAGGGAGAGTTAAAACAAAGAAAAGGGATGGAGATGAGATTATACTGTAGCTGGATGGGGGTGGGTGAGTGTTGGGGGGGGGGGGGGGGGGTAAACAGTGGCAATTGCGACAGTGTTGGTATTGCATCAGAAGAAGGATCACCCATAGCAACAAAAAGGGGGAGAAAGAAGGGGGTTAGCCAATCATATTGGACTTTGTCTCAATGTTTCTGGACCAGTGGCTTGACACGACCCGAAGCAGATGGTGAGAAAACCATGTTCCGTAACAAAAGGAGGGTCGACTGACGTCACGTGAACATTATTCCACATCTCGCCTACAGTCAGGACGAGCCAGACGCATGAATTAACTCCTCTGTTTAATTAACTCACAGTGGAGGCTCGTGCTTTTTTTTCTTTTTATTTGTCTCTCCCTCTTTTGCACCTTCAAATATTCAGGCTGTGTGAATGAGCATGAATCATAGCAGAAGGTGTTGATGCTCTTCTTTCACTACTGAGCCTGCGTTACGTTTCATGTGTGCGCCATCAGAAAGAAACAATAGATTTCACATCTCCAAAGATGCTTTAAAACCCACAAAGGCATCGCCGCCAAGAACGAAGCGCAAAGTGTTTCATTTTGCATGCGTTTGAACCACACTGCCTAACCTCTGCACACAGTTCCTCAACCTAGACCGCTCTTTCCAGTCTATCATCTAGTCTCCACAAGTCACTGCCAGGTTTCTGTGGCACTTGTGGAATGATAGCACGGTAAAAGAATCCAAGTCGCCCCCGCCCGCACAACCACAGGGGCCGAACCGCAAGAGTCTAAATGTGGCAGTGAGCTTTGGAAATAGTGAAGTCAGTTCAAAAGCCAGCACACGTGTTTCTGTGGAGCACTTCAGGAAATGGGTTGCAGGTCTGACATAAAAGGAGAAGGGTGTGTGCACATGGGTCGGGGGTGCACATGCTTCAGAGAAAAGGAGAATGATGAAACCGCTGTCCAACCCCCCCAACCAGCCACTCACCCTTAGGAAAAATGCAATTTAAGGCACATGGTGCAGTGCCCCTGGGGGGAGGGGGGGGGGGGTGTCACTGGGCTACAAGTCTTTTTTTTTGGGGGGGGGGGGGGGGGGGGTGTTAACTTTATATAAAGGCTTGGACAGCATGCCATCAAGGCAAGGCAGAGTCCTCTGTAAGCTTGTTCCATGAACACAGGCCATATCACTCTGGATACTCAGCCTCTCTCCAAAAGGAAAAAAAGAAAAAGAAAGCAGAGGGACTCAGTCCATGTGTTGCACCAGTCACATGTGCTCCATTGGCCTACTAAATGCTGTAATTCGCCTCTGTGCTGGATCCAAACCGCAGCACAATAACAAAGCACAAACCCTCATCTTTTATCATCTTACATGTGCCAGGAAACCCCGAGAAAGCCGAGAGGCCGCAAAGTAGGACAGCATGGAAACCACGCCATACTCCTGACCATGAACTCTATTTAGGCTGGATAAAGAAAGGTTTTATCTGTTTTATTTTTTCAGAACTAGATTAAAAGAGGGAGTTGGCTCAGTCGCGCAATGCAATGATGCAATAGTCGTGGAATGACATGAAAGTTTTTTTGTTTCTTTCTTTCTTCCTCTTTTCAAAAATGTACACGTGTTAAAATGAAGCTGCTCGCAGTGCCACTTTTCTATTTCTGCATGACCGCCTCGTTTCTTTGTTACGGCGGGGCGAGGATTTATTTTGGTGGTGTTCTGATTCTGCCTTCCTCGTCAGCGGCAGTGGTGCGCCTCATCCCCTCCTCTCCACCCACCCCAGGACAGATGTGACCTACATTCTTAGCTGGCATAGAGACCCAGTGTGTGCGCCAACCAATTGGCAGCGACCTCTGCGCAGCAAAGCGCAGCGCTGCTTCGCCGCAGACTACGAGCTTCCGCAGATTGCATAATCTGCCCCTTTCTTTAATCCATTTGTTATTTAATTAATTTATTATGCAACCTGGAACCTTTGTTTAACACACCGCATATACACTGTGGCCACAGCGTGACCCCCAAACTGCGTGAAATCCCTTTAAGGAACGCATCGCTCCGCTGAGGACGGGGAAGCCGACCCACAGCAAAAACCTGAAATCATTTTTGTTTCTCTTTCTAAATCTGCTGTTTATACCATGCGGTGTGTAAAAACACCCGCACGCTGCTGGAGCGGAGATCTGGAAGAGAACAACGGGTACGATGCCCACGTGCTGTGTAAACCGCACAAAGCTGTTTGGGGAGATGAAGCCAAGGTGACTTTCAAAACAAACCCAAGCCGTAGAGTTACTTGTTACTAGCCGTAGAGTTACTAGTGCCTGAATTCAGCCCCCGCTCTAGTTGAGGAATGTTGCGGCTTCAGCCGGTGCTGACCTGCGGTGAAGCGCGGCTCATGTTCAACGTTATAATATCCTGATGCGTATTTACACCAGGCGGACCCACGGAAGACCCAGAAATAAATAAATCTGAGCCAGTGAGCAGCCCAGTCAGAGAAACATGTCCCCCCACATTCCTCCTTTGTTGGACCGTCTAACAAATCGTGTTCGTGCACAGCGGATTCTCGGTCATCTTAGGAAAAGCGTGTATCCCAACTCTGCCGCAAAATTTACCCACCGCCTCAAAATCGCCTTCCAAGCGAAACTCGACAAGCTTTCCACGCGCTGCCATATTTACGAAAAATAAGCACGCGTCTATTGTAGCTGTCTGCCGAGCTACTGAGGAACACCAAGAAACATCTGACCCACATTTGATCCAGATGTTCTGATCCACACACACACATACATACACGCGCGCCTCACCTCGCACTCGGCTGCACTCATCGGAGCCCGTGAACTTCACCATTCCTCAAACGCGATCCACGCTGGCTCCCATCAGTCCGAGCCGGGGTTGTAAACAAAGGAGAGACAAGCAGAGCCGAGCGTCCGTGCGTATCCACGCGATCATGCCTCGATCACGCGTGTCGGTGTGCTCCGGTTTGTATTGTGCTTGCTTCAGACTAATACGAGCCTACGGGCCACTAAAGGGTTAAGGAGGGCTGCACAGCCGCGTTAACCTTTACAAAGAGCTGCTACACGTGACAGAGAGAAGTGTGTCCTCGGAGCCTGCATGGGATTTTTCCAGCTGTCTGCACGGACTAGCCTACTAACCCAAAAGAAAGCGAGGACAGATTTGTAGCTGCTCCAGAGCCCCGCAGCACGTAAACCCGACTCTTATTCACGCAGCTTTTGCAAAAACAACAACAACAACAATAATTATTATTGTGAATAATAATTTATTATTATTATTATTATTATTATTATTATTATTATTATTATTATAAGCCCAAAAAGAAGGGTGTATAAGCTGGTGGAGTTCCCATTAATATCAAGTATTAGCCTATATATTTATTATTATCAGCCTATTTATAGGTCTGGTAATAATAACTGTTATTAAATATGATATAACTGCACCATGTATTCAGGTTAAATAACAATTACGTGAGCCACGTGTGTTACGAAAGCAGGTGTGCGGGTTAAGCACAGCAGATTGGCTCCTAAAAGCACCACAACAAACCATGAATATTCAATTTGGGCATGCGCGCTAAGAAGCGGATGCGTTGACCCTGCCTACAACTCCGCTCCACGGCGGGCTGTCCGCACTCACCTGCCCCTGCTTCCACCAAGCAGCCGCACCTTTTTTTTCTTTCTTTCTGAAGGAATCCCATAATCTTTTTGCAAAGCCCCCCGATCCCCCCCCGGTCCCCCACACCGACTTCCTCCCATCCGCTTCCTCTCTCTGACACAGATCCTCATATAGCTCCATACACTCTCAAGGAGGCGGGGTACAGCCTCGCCTTGACATTGAGGCGAACACATCCAGGCACCAAAACAAATTGTAAACGCGGCGACCAGCTGCTCAGAGGAAAAAAGCAACTCAAGAATATATATATATATATATATATATATATGCTCTGATCCACACACACATACATGTATTGGGCATGTATGCACCAGTCAATAACAACAACTTACCTTTTTGCTTTAAAAGCGACAGGATCCACACACAGTCCGGCTCCTGCCCAACAGTCCGCTTTGCTGGCTCTGTCTCTCTCTCCTTACAGTATCTCCCTCTCTCTGTCACACACACACGCCGTTTGCCACTTTGAAAACACCAGCTCTCCCGATTAGTGCAGGTATATGCGAGAGTGAGAACACAGTGCCTTGTTTTGAGCGCGCTCCTCATGTCATGTTTGCTCCAATTCCTCCCTCCCTCCAACTCTCTCTCTCTCTCTCTCTCTCTTTCGCTCTCTCGCTCTCCCTCCGTGTGTGTGTGTCTCTGAATGTATGTTAGTAGGTCAGTTGTTGCATAACAGGACGCTTTGGGTGCCTAGTCACGTTTTTTTGTTTCTCTCTCGGATGTGGCCCCCTCCCTGTCTCTTTCTTCTTGCCTTCAAATCCTGTTTGGGGTGGGGGTGGGGTGGGGTCAGGGGTAGTGGGGGGGGGGTTCAGGGGGAGGAGACAGGTCCAGTAGGGGAGGGACTATGCTCAAAGGCAATTTCAGCCAGATGAGGGCATATGATACCCATAATGAGATTGCTAGATATTGAAAAAGCACACACACACAGACAGGCTGGTCCGGGGAAATCAGAGTCGCATCCTCTGTGCAGATACCCAACTTGACATGCCTGCCACGCAGCTTCTTGAGTGTGCTAGTCAACCTGCTTTTAAAAGTGAAAAGATCAATTTGACATTTCAGCTGAGCCCGACAACACTGACAACACCAAAGCTTCAGCAGCTGGGCAGTTTGGCTTTAACGTTGTAATTTGCACTGTTGCCCCATTTTAACCATACGCCACAACCTTCTATGTAACCTGATGTGCACCTCCTGAGAAACGTAACTACACGTGTACCGCATAACACAGGTGTGGGCAACTCCAGGCCTCGAGGGCCGGTGTCCTGCAGGTTTTAGATGTCACCCTGGGTCAACACACCTGAATTAAATGATGAGTTCATTACCAGGCCACTGGAGAACTTCAAGACATGTTGAGGAGGTCATTTAGCCATTTAAATCAGCTGTGTTGGATCAAGGACACATCTAAACCTGAAGGACACTGACCCTTGAGGCCTGGAGTTTCCCACCCCTGGCATAACGCAACAACTTGAATAGTGTGGGAGGTTGGATAAAAGGAGTTTCCAGTTACTATGTAAGTTAGGACGACTGGAAATAAAGGGGCACCCATCCTACATGGGATCTGCAAAAGTACCCTACATGGCTTCTTACTGAGCACTGGGAAGCACAAGAACTGTGAGAAGTACAGTTTTTGGATTTAATATTCTTGAACATTTGAATATTTCCTCTTTGTATTATTTTATATCAACTTTTCACTCCATTTCCAAGTAGGATGCTTTAGAGCAGGGAAACACATTTTATATTGAAGACTACATAAATTTGATCTTAAGTGAATCTTCCCATCCTGTCTGCATAAAGACATTTACCTACGCATGTAATCCCAAAGCTAGAAGTGCAGTTCCAACAGCGTGTCCTAGATTTCCCACATGATATAGAAATAGTGCTGTAGTGAGTGAAAAAAATCTGAAAATCTAAATTATAAGAAATTGATGTGTAAAATTATAGAAAAAAATTGTGGTAGCTCACATTTTTTTGTTTGTGTACCCAGTGTAGAAAAACTGAAATTTCTTCAATCACTGGTGAAAAAACAGGAACTTCTCTGGTATTTAATGTTTAGTTATTACTTAATTACTGTGGTGGGGCATAGCCAAAAAAAGCTGTCAAATTTACATTTAAAATACATTTAAAAGTACATAAAGTTATGTCTTCTCTCACATTTTCCAACGCCATCCAGTGGGCCGAGTTTTTGGCGGGCTCATTTTGACCCCCAGGCCTTTTGTTTGATACCAGTGTTTTAGAGGCTATGAATACATGATATAAGTCAGCTTTAGAAATATCTAATTATTTAATCTTGTGTAAATCTTGGCAGTTCTTGCTGACATTAACATAAAAAACAGATATGTGAGAGGTAAAGCAGCATGACATTAAAAAATCTCTTAAAAAACAAGTGCCAGTTTCTCCCACAGGAACTTACTTCAGTACTTTGAGGTCATGCTCGTGTATTTCTACCTCAGTGCACATTTGAATATAGCGTTTTAAATGTAATCCAACACAAAATAAGTCAAAGTTGACTTTCAGTAAAAAAGGCAGAGGTATTTCCAGTCTGCTGGTGCAAACTCAAACTGGAAATATGATTTAATTGAGGAAAAAACAATGATAAAAATAATGTCTTTCATTTTTCAAGTTCAGGCAACACGTGACGTGTGTGCGGCACGTGCTGCCTCTTTGGCCTCCAGCTACCTCGCCGATGGGGCAGTTTTGACTTCTTTTGTTGTCACTCAGGGAAGAACTTTTGGGCAAACCTGTGCGTGACCTTTAGAGGAAACCATGGACATTTTAGTCAGTGTTGCAAGTGGACGAACGCAAGTGAAAATCTTTAGTTTTGTTATGTTGGAGGTGCTTCCTGGCAGTCACGGTTCTTGCATTCGCAGAACTGCTCCGCGTACAGTATGTTCCCAAACGACTGTGCTCAATAATCCAGTCAAACCAGCTCACCTGGACTCATTGTAAGCATGTTGTGTAATTTTGATTAGTCCTCACCGCAAGCAGGAATGTGTGTCATGCTCAGAGGTGTAAAGTCTGGAGGAGGCTCAAACAAAGAGGAGAACAGTTAAGCTATTTGGTTCATCTTACTTCTCCACTTTAAACAACGCCCATTTGGTTTGGCTTATGAGTGGGCTGAATGGATACCTGTCAGTGTGGCATGCAGGGGGACTGGATCAGAGACAGACTCACACCAGGAAGTGTGACTAACGTACTGGACGGGACTAATCAGCAATGTAATTGAGTTGTGATTTACAAAGACAATATATCAAACACTGCAACACCTTAAAACAAACAAACAAACCACCAGCTAGAACTACAAATATACTCACTAGCCTCTTTATTAGGTATACCTGTTCATCCGATTGTTATGCTAC
Source organism: Diplotaxodon limnothrissa (assembly GCF_057381915.1). Lineage (NCBI taxonomy): Eukaryota > Metazoa > Chordata > Actinopteri > Cichliformes > Cichlidae > Diplotaxodon > Diplotaxodon limnothrissa. The sequence goes on along the minus strand of NC_140599.1, from coordinate 8,078,653 downwards.
AAAAAATTAAGGCCATTCTGAAAACACCCAACTATTACATCCCAGTACTATAGCAAGGTGTACCTGAAAAAGTAGCATTAGTTGAAAGTTGAAACCCACCCAAAACAAAACGCAGGAACAGAAGCACATTTCCCATTGTGGTGCATCACCCCTACTTTCAGGAAACACAGCAGCTGCATGTTTCTCTACATCGTTCTGCAGATGTTTTCACTGGGTGACAGGTGAGGAGTGCAGATGGGCCGCACTCTTTTTCTGCAGAAATATATTACCAGCGTCCATCTTTGTTTTGCCCATTTAAAAAAAAAAAAAATGTTACAAATTGAAAATAAGCATGTATGTGGTAATCTGGGCGTAAAAGCCTGGTGATGTACCCTTTGAATGCAGTTTGGATCATCACCGGAGCGCCTCTGTGTGAGATAGCCCTGCTGCAGACACAGTGATGCTTCAGGCTCTCGGTAAAATGTGCATTATCCACAGAGTGATTTAAATTGGCAAAAGATTGCCTGAACGGCTGCCTTAAAGGCTGACTTCTGCTGCGGATGTGTTCATTATCTCCTTTTATCTTCAAGGCTGCGCTCTTCTTTTTTATGTCAGTGTCAAAAAAAGAAAAAGAAAGAAAAAGAATGGTTTGTGTGAGTGTTCACAATGAGAAATTGATCCTCTTTCACTAAAACATGAGGAAATTCCAGCGTATTACTTTAAGAATTGCAAGTTAAATACGTGTCAGTAATCGCAATTAGGCCATCTCTTTTTTCCTCCCCTGGCTTGAAGCATGTGTACGACTTTTCACCTTTTAAATGAGGAATTCCTTTTTTCCCTCTGAGCTCTAGTTTGATAAAAACACACCACCTAAATTGCTGCAACTTTTTGCATTAGATGCTGAGATCCTTTTTCTTTTACCCACATGTTTTCAGATTTGTGAAGCTGCCACACCGCCTTGTCTTTGTTCCAACGCATCATCAGAGGGTAACCCCCTAATGAGAAGCATCATTTTCAACATGTATGAATCACCATTCTTTCGCTTTATCTCCTTCTTCAGCCGGAGGAGACAAACATCACGACGCGAGCAGAGGCACCGGCCGTGAACTTGGGTCCCCCTCCCCCATTCAAACCACACACAGACTCACTCTCTCTCTCTGTCTGTCTGCGCATCACTCCCTCTTTTTTCCCCCCTTGCACCCCATCCTTATCCCCACCCCAACCCGACCCCTTCTAGCTATGTCTGCAAGCGTTCCCATGGCAACTGTCGCACTGTCTGCCTAGCAACAGGCTTTATCCTTTCATTAGAAAAAAAGAGGGGAGCAGAAAGAGGGGGTTGTGTGTGTGGGGAGGGGAGGGGGGGGGTGTATGGGTGCATGGATGTGGGTGAGGATGATCGTGGAACGGCAGCATGTTGCAGTGGATCCATTAAAGCAGACTCCCTTTCTCCCCTCACCACACCTGCAGCAACTGCCTCTACCTTGTTCCCTTTCAGTTTCACCGCAGGCTTTCTTCACTTCATTCTCAGCCTGTTTTACTAATCAAATCTATTCTAATCCAGTGTTTGTATTTCGACATTTCAGAGGCTTATAGACAGCTCATCTTATTGCAGGGCGGATCTTTGTGTGTGTGTGTCTCTCAGCTGCTTTCTAGTGTATTTAAAAGCTTTCACAAGTCTTTGTTTTGCAATAAGAAAAAACAGTTACGCTGATTTTATGTCATTTGATTTCATGTCACTTTTCCATGTAATTTGGTTACATAATTACAATGTAAAACATCCAGTTATTGGAATCCAGTTAAATGAAATGTACTTTATTGGTGTTTATTCAGTTTACACCTTAATGATCAAATATTCAACCAAATAAACCTTTGATGTTTATATACTTTAGCTGCATTTTACTCGAAATTGTTGCCTCATGATTGTGAGTGCAAATAATCACAGTGACACACGACAAGCTGAATAAGCAGTTTACTACTCATAACAAAATAATAATAAGACACTAATTGAAGGCTCAGCTTTCTGCACGTTTCTTCTGATACATTAGTTGGCTTTAACTCTTGTGCATCACCATGTGAACTAGCTTCCAACATGTACAGGAACAATGAAAACTGCAGCCATCCACAGTAGGATTAACAAGATTTGGGTTAACGGTGAGGGCACACAGTGAAGAGATTGTCTTTGCTGCCCTCTGCTGACGCCAACGAGGCATGATTCGTTATTATTTTTCCAGACCGAGCACAAGGTGACAGTCTGGGGTAGCTACTGAGCGACAGGCATTTTTGTTGACTGCTAGCAAATGTATGATAACACACATATACTTGTACATAATGTCTGTGCTTGTGTGGGGTGGTGATTTATGCCGCATAACCATCAGTGAGGTCGTGTTTCTCCTTGTGGCTCAAGGAAGCAGAGCAGGTCATTTACAGCGTGTGAATCTTAGACAGGAAGCACTGACAGAAAAAAAGTGCTCATAAGAATGTGTGTGAATAGGCGAATGAAGCATGTAGAGTACAAAAGCCCTTTATGAGAAGTAGTCCATCTACCATTTACATGCATTTGAGTAGGAAAGCTAAGATGTTCTTCACTGCTGTTTCATAGTATTACATGAAGTGGATGAAGGAAATGAACGGCAGTGTATTCCTTCCTTGTTGAGGACTGTGCAAAAGGTTGTCAAGGTCTTCTGGTGGCCTTCGGGGTGCACATGACCTCACTATATTCATGTTAACCCTTCTTCATGACTTGAATTCTCTCCTGTCACTTATATTTCCAGCTGTTATCTTTGAGCTCTTGTGTTTTCAAAGGTCTGTAACAGAACTGTTGAGTAACAGCGGGCTCGCCCACTGTCTCTGTCTGCCTGGCTGTCAGCCCATCTTGCCGCCTGCAGGGACTGTGGGAGAGAAACTCCTCTTCTCTTCAGTCGACCCTTCTCTCATTCCCGTTCGCATTCTTCCTTTTTTTCTGCAATTCACTGTCTGGGAAAGAATTTCCAGCCCCAAAAGAGGCTGTGTTAAGTTTTTTAAGTTTGATAACCATTTATAATACCAATGAGCAATGATTGACTCGCCACCGTGATGCTGGATCCATCAAACGTTTCTTTTATTTTTGAATATGAAAACGCACAGAGAGACATTACTATTTTATCATTACCTCGGCACAGAAAACAGGGAGGTAACACAAATATGTTGAAACCCAGGCATGGAGAAAGATCAGTAGTAGGTGTGAAACACTAAAACAGAGCAGAAGTTACAGTGTGGTTCCCAAAAGACACACAACAACACCAGAGTAACAAGTAACACCCCGCCCTCCCCGAGACCCGGGGAGGTTTTGATGGCTATTAACCTCACCTCTGTGTGTGTTTACTGTCTGTCTCTGCCTGTGTTTGCGGGTTTTTTGCAGACCCATCTCAGCGGCGGGAAACTGTTTGTGCAGTAAGTCATACCGCTCTAATTACCGGACTGCAACTTCCCGCATCTCAGTGTGGCAACGACCTGCTGGCCGACTTCCAGCCGCATTTTAATCTGGCATCGCCGAGCGGTGTGAGGTTTGTGCTGTGATGATGTGATGTAAACAGCTTTGTGCTGCATGTTTTTAGTTGTCACAGTGTATGTAATAAAGAAGCTATTATCCACTTAACACCAATACAGTTAAGACTCCCTGTCTGGGGGAACATAGATTGCTCAGACTGAGTGTTTGTTATAGACAGCAGGTTTATGAGATGAGCTTTAAAGACATTTATTATAATACAATACAATACTTGAGATAAAAACAACACATGATGAGCTAGACTTAAAAGTCCTTTTTGGCTTTCTTAAAGTAAACTTTGCCCTTAAAAGTCTAGACGCCGGCAAATGCTGACTGGCTCACAGCATCTGTCCTCAGTTGGTTTTGGCCATGAGCTGCTCTGTGAAAAGCTTTTTCAGCTGAGCCACCTCCTCGCTGAGAGAGTTTAGCTGACACTTCAGGTAAGTGTTCTCGTGCTGGTACTGGACCTCAGGTTGCACTTGAGCAGGAGGGGGCTGGAGGCTGTAGTTGGATGTCGGAGCACTGTATTGAGGGGAGTGTCGCCCCCTCCTGCTTTCCTCCCCCTCGATGTGCTGGATCCAGGAGCTGGCACATGCTGGGCCTGCTCCTGCCTCGCTGCCTCCGCTCAGTCCTTTCTCTCTTGGAGCTTCCCGGCCTGCAGTAGATAGCGTGGGGCTGCGTCTGGCGACGCCACCGTCTCCCTGGGCATCGGTTCCATCGTTGCTTCCGGGGATCTTGAAACGCAATTTGTGAGGAAGGTTTTTCATCGCCTCTGCGTGATCCATCTTCCCCCCAGTTAGTCCTGCAGCGTGGTGGGGATCTGTAGGCGAATGGTGGAGGTCATACCCCAGCTCCTCACCCCGGTGTGGGGATAATTTCCCATGGTCGCTAAGGCGGTCTTCAAAGAAAATCGGACTGCCCACACTGGACCCACCTGGCGTAGAGAAGCCCGAGTCTTCTGACATGTTCCCAGCATCCCTGGAGCCCCTGCTGCTCATCTGGCCTGCTTGGTTGTTGGGATGTGGTGCTGAGGAGCCTTGGAGGCCTCCGTCCCCCCTTTGGAGGTAATATTGAGGAGTCAAGGGTTGAGGGGTGTGCTGGGGAGCTGTAGTGAGGGGCAGTATTGGGGCGTTGGAGGGGTCTTTAACCAGGCCAAAGCGGAACTTGAGTGCCAACAGCTCTGCTCGGAGTCGCGCGTTTTCCTCCAGCAGAGCCAGCACACGGCTCTCCAGGACCATGTCGTTCACGCGCCGCTTCTCTCGTGAGCGCTTAGCCGCCTCGTTGTTCTTCCTCCTCTTGTCCCAGTAGCTGTCGTCCTTCTTCTCGTGAGGTATGAACTCGCGCTTGCGGCGGGCACTGGAGGAAGGGCTCTCTTTGCGTTTGACGGCTGAGGTGCGGCCCAGCAGCGAGCGCGCCAGCAGGCTGCTGGAAGTCAGGATGGACACAGCTTCATCTGTGAAAGACAAAGCTCCTCCCGCTCCCCCTCCAGCAGAAGCCACTGCTGTGGGTGATTCCACGGCACGGAGCACTCTGATGTCTTCTTGGCCCCCCATCTCCTGGGAGTCCTCCTCAAACATCTGGGTAGTTGGATGATTAAATCCCGGCTGGCGATGAACGTCAAGTGCCACTGTGTGGTGCTGAGGGCTCACTGAACTCTGTTGGACGTCTGACGGGAATGTAGCAACAGCGCCTCCTGGTGATCAATTTGAGAGAGAGGACAAGGGAAGAGGGATTTAGTGGTTACGCAAGAGCTATTACAACACAATATTATGTAACTCCATTACGACTCTCCAATAAAACTGGAGCAACTTCCATATAACCTTGCAAGCCCTCACTCACTCAGTGTGAGACAGGAGAGTGCTGGAAACTCCAAACTGTCAGTCACACCACACATTTTTTGGCAGTACTCCGAGTATAAGGCAGTAAATAAGAAGTACATGTAAAAATACATCTAGATAACAAGGTGACCCGATCACAGTCTAACCTACATTTACATTTAGTACTTCAAGTTTGTCCTTCTTCTGCAAATTCTATCGGAACCCCTAATCAACGGATTCACGACCGGTTTCCGGTGTGTCCGTCTCCACTCGCTCCATCAGCGCTGACCCACATGTCTGACACCGACATGCTGATCCCTGACCGGCTGCTTTTCTTTTTTTTTTTTAAATCATCTGCCATGACCCTACTCCTCTTCTTCATTTTTCTTCATCATGAGCGCAGTTTGAGGCAGCCGTAGGTGCTTTTGAAAAAGTCAAAAGTGCGACGATTTTTATGAAATACATAAAACATAAAGTGAACATTAGCGAGGGAGTAAAAATCACAGTCCCGCAGAAAAGGACACCCAGGTGTTTAAACACAAAAATACATTTTTAATTTATTGGTGTTATAGTAGGCTGATCAGATCACTGTAAGGAAACTCTGTTTACAAAATGATAATAATTGTACCTCAGTGGAATGAGGAGTTTCCTCCGCGGGTGCGCATGGCCGCTCTCGGCGTTTCCAAACGTGTTTTTGGTCCTGTTCAGGAAGAACGCGCTTTTCCTTCCTCTGTGGTGTCCACAAACCGCGGCTTCACTCGCCTCTGTTATCCAATATTATCATCGGTGTAGCGCACCTCCACTCTGCTCCACTTGGAATGCCGCAGCTCCTATTTGTAACGTCGAGTTCAGCTCAGGACGGTCCCTATCCTCACTTGAACCAGATGGGCCCCTGTTTGTGTGTGTGTTCCTGAGTGAGACCGCCCCCCTCCCCCGTCACCCCTCCCACCATCCAAAGGAGCGCTCTCATCGACCGTTCGCATAACACGGCGGTTCAGACACCATCATCATCACCACCACCATCATCTGACCTCCCTCGCCCCGCCTTCTCTGAGAGGATAATCTTCCCATAACAATTAGGTAATATTGCGCCTTTCTCTCTCTCTCGCTCTGCCTTTCTCTGGAGCATAATGAGACACCGGCTGTGAGTCAGTCTTACAAGAAAAGCATATAACCCCTTATATCAATCACAGGCTATGGAGCATTTTTTTTTTTTAGAAGTGTGAAGTGTGATTACAGTTTTTATATAACACCCTGCTGGAGCACTCTTGAACCCCGGGTCCTCTTTAGTAGCTCTAATACAGCATGTAACGTTCTTGATCAGCTTCGAGAGTTTTACTAATTGTCAGGAGAACTGCAGATTCTCCCGTGCTCCAGCTTAGCACATAGCACAATATAGAAATATCTTTCCTTATGTAACTATACTTTAATACACTTGATTGTAATGGCTCCACTGTCATGGAGGTTTCTTCCTGGTAAAATGGACTTTTTCCTTCCCACTGTCACCAAGTGCTTGCCTGTGTGAGGGTGTCATGTGATTGTTGGGGTTTTCTATATATTATTGTAGGGTCTTCACCTTACAATATAAAGTGCCTTGAGGCGACTTTTGTTGTGATTTGACGCTTTATAAATAAAGCTGAATTGAATAGAGCAACAAATAAATAATCTGCAATACTAGATAATGGCAAAAGCATAACGTATAATAATAAAAACCGAACAGGTTTTGCAATAATGGGGAAGTAAAAAGAACCTGGTATTATGTTCTTAAATAACTCTAAGCTGTCCTAACCCTTCCTGGTGTTTCACTGTGTTTCAGCATCAGTAACTGCAAATTATTTTGGCAAGGCTACACCCTACAAGCTTAATATCAGGACGTGTCATGCAGGAGGAGTGCAGTGTTGAAGTTCAATTACATGACCTGCAGCCTTTTAGTTTATCTTTGTATGTTTCTAATGCAGTTTTTAATGCAGTTGGCACAAAGTCAATGGCAGTTATCACAGTGTAGGGATACTGTATGCAGAGAACATGGAGGTGAACTGTGCACACCTTCTACATAGGTAAAGTAAGCAGGAGTTTAACAGCATAATTTTGCATTGCATGTGACTTCTTTTTGCATCGCAGTTGTTTGCAACATTTATATGAACCCTTGAGTTTTGCGAACATTTTTGTTATTTCCTCTTTTTTTTCTTTGCAAACCCACTGCTGAATGTTTGATAGTCATTATTACAAAATCATCCATTTTCCTTTTAAACAAAAAGCAGAAGTTATCCATAACTTTTTTTTTGTCTTTGCAACAAATAAGCAAATGCTTCAAGTTTCGAATGTCGTACGAGGGACCCGTGAACAAATTCACACAACGTCTTTTTGTCTTTGTTCCCCATTATGTGTCAAAGGCATGTGTACAGGTTTAGCAGGTTCCTCTAGTAATGTATGTCACAAGCAGATTTCAGTATAGTTAGAGCAACATTGCACAATACTACCAGGAACTTTAGTTAGAATGTAGTCCGAGTTTCTTTCTAAGAAACTACAGGATCCGTAAATAATGTTTTCAAAATAGTTTATAGAATAAAAAATTTGGTGTGTACGGCCAAAATGTCATCGTCTGGTATACAAAATGATATTTAGTGCGTCATTTTGAAATAAAGAACATTTTTAGAACTGGGAAGTTTAAATGTTGTCTGTTGGTTTTAACAATGCTTTAACTGTTGCTGAAGTTGAGGGTGTTCGATCTTAGAGTAGCATCTTGGACACTGTACATCATATTACACATTGTTAACCCAGAGTGTCATTAGTCCATTTGAAGTGCCTTTGATTCAGACTGTACGTTTGTTGATACAGGTACTTATTCCTGCATGTTTGTGGCAGGGAACACGTGGCTTTGTGTGCTGAGTGTGACAGCTGGGGCACAAAACCTCATCTGACCCCAGTTTTCATGGTGAACACTGCATGTGCACAAGCGACAATGAACTGCATGCACACCATCATATCATAAATGTAAACCCTCTGTGCAAACACGCTCATTTTGACAGTGCGATACACTTTGAGCCGCTTGCTCTTTACTGTTTGACCACCTTCGGTTCCCGATAGAGGCCAGTTATAGCATAGGTGCTCAAAACAAGACTTTGTTCATGTGGACTTTTCCACCTACAGTAAAAGCTGCATTTTAGAAAATGCACTTTTTAAATTTTCTAAGTTTTGCATCAATACTTAGCAAATTAAATAGGTATTTGTGATGCTAATGACAGTTCTGTTTTAGAATACGTTTGTGAGGATTCAGTGAAAAGATTTTTATCACAGGAAGTGCACATATTGCAGCTATTCTGCTTTCCCGCTGAGAGATACAAGCTTGTCTCCAAAAAGGCTATATTTAATTGAAGGTGATATAGCTAACTTTGTTCTGTGTGAACTGAATGCCAAGAATGCATTTCGCAAAATTTGGGACAAAGGCAATAAACAACCGGAAAAGGCCACATCCGAGGGAGACAAAGTCCAAAGAGGTTGCTGTCTTCTCTTGGGCTAAACGTAAGATGGAGTGAGATAAAATGCAAAACAAAAAGAACAAAGACATGGTTACCATGTCCTAAAGAGTAGAGGAACTGTTCAGCTTGTTATCAGCACACAGTTCAAAAGTCAGCATGAGGGTTAGTGGGGGGGCGTTAACTGATATATTCAGGGTTTGTACATATGTGTTTTTTGTGGAAAGAGCAAGGGAATGCTAAGCCTCCCTTTGTGTACATGATAAAACCATGGCTAACTTGAAAAAGTTTTGGTGCTAATCTGGCCTCCATGCATTGCAGTGAAAATGGTTGGTGCATCCAACTTTTGGAAGTGGGTTTGCATGCAGGTGGTTAGCTTAGCACAAAGCTAAAAAGGCAGGAAGGAGGAGAGCAGGCCTTTAAAAGTGACGGGCCCTTGAAAGTGGTCAAGTGAACTGAATAAACTTAAAAGTTACAGTGTCTAAAATCTCACCTGTAGACATCAATAATTTGCATTCAGTTAAGTTTTGTTTTCTTACCCCTCTAAATGTATAATCGTAGCTACAGTGGCTCCTGTAGGACAAACAACTCTGACCGCTGTTCCCCAGTAGTGAGTGTTGGCTGTAGATCTGCTGTTTATCTGCAGGAGGCTGTAAAACTTTGTGAAAGGAGTCTTATGCGAGTCAATAAATCAGTGAAGTTCACTTCTGTCTGATGCCAGCGATACTGAGGTGAGTTGCTGAGGATATCCTAAAGTTTTCTGTCAGTAAGTGCTGTTATTAGCTGCTGTTAGCTGCTTTGAAATGGATCTAACACTGTTTGGATCTTTAGGACCTTTAGTGAACTCTCATACGATGTGGGAATTTAAACTGTTGATCAGCGAGAAAGTGTAATTTTTTGGAAACTCAAGCCCAACATTAGCTGGCATAATGTTAGCTTGTAGTGGGCCTGCTGTCAGCTGTCTGGATACGGGAGGATGGTGTATCTAATCTGCTGACAATAAGTAATTGCGACAGTATTGGGAATGAAAAAAGCATGTTTATGCATCTTTTCTCGTGTTAGAGCCTTGACTTCAGTTCAGGAGATGAGACTTGAGGTGAGGAGGAAGAAGATGAGGTGGTAGAGGAGGAGGGAGACACAATGAGGAATAGATGATGAAAATATACATGTTTATAAGACTTACTATGTATCCCTCACAAACATGTGGTCATTAGATAAAGAAAACACCATCAGGTGGAATGTCGATGTCCATCTTGGCCACTGTATTTAAGACACCACAGTAACATGGTGGCTTCCATAAAGGCTCCTATATATTTGTAATGGTTTCATTCTAAGTTTATGAGAACGCATCAGTTTGTTGGAAGATGTAATTACACGCTATTCGGTGTATGTTTATGAGTAGAACATTTTTGGATTCTGATAAATAACCTAAAAAAATTACCTACTGTACCTTTAAGGAACAATGACTGAGCAAGATAACAAAGAAAACATAGTGAACTAAGTGCTCAAACAAAACAAAACCATCCAAACAAACAGAGAACAAAGAGGAACCAGAGCCACATACAGGAAATCAAGTATCAGCAAATAACTATGCAAAAACAAGAGCAACAGTGTGTCAAATCAAGTAAACATATATTCAACTATTAATCGAAGTGACAGCTATGATATGTCAGACACATAACACACTCTGGTTGGAACTATGATTACGTGGCCATCACACAGGAATGCACAGATACTATATCGGTGGTACACTGGTGTCAGCCTTTCAGCAAACACCAGTGTTGTGTCAGCACTGGTTTAACATGATGAAGAGTTAAAAGGCGTTACAGCAGTTTATGTGTTTATTTTTCAATATAATGAAACTTTCTAATGAAAAATGCAAAATAAGTAACCACATGAACCAACAGCATTACTGTGAGTTTAAACATCACATCAGTAACAGCATTGCTCTGTAGTAGGGGTTCAGTGTTGGCTCATCGTAGTGTTTTTTTTAAACTAAAACAAACAGCAAAGATACATTAAGTTCCTTAGATGTGTGATCTTACATTATAGACTTGAGCAAGTAGCCCTGCTTAAGCATTAACCGGTCAGTTTGATCTCAGTTCTGTCAGAGTAAAGCTTTTTTTTGTTCTGGTTTTTCGTGTGACATCAGTTTGGGTAAACAACATAGATCATCGCCACTTATGGTTAACAACAGTGTGTTCATGCAATGGCAGCTTAGAAACATGACTGAGTGTAACACTAGCCTGATTCTGCTTTTACAGTATGCATTGTGGATACTTTGCAACAGTGTGTGCATCCTATCTGCACACCTTACTCCTTAAACTTTATAAAATTGCACAATAGTTGGCACAAGCAAGAAAAAACACCGTGTTCATAGCTGTGTTTATTGGAGCACACCATTTAGGTACATTTGGAAATAATTGACAGGGGAAATTACAGTAGCAGCGAGCAGGCTTTATGAGCTGCTAACACCCGTGGGTCTCATAATTCAGAGTGTCGGGAAGGTTCTTAGGTAGAAAAAGTCAATTATAAAGGCAGGTGAGAGGAAGAATATTATGATTATTATTCAACTTGATAGTCAAAAAAGTCTGTAAGTGCATAAATGGAGCCTTTGGTCAGAAGGCCGTCCTTCATTTAACGTATAAACTGGAAATGATCTTTCACCACTGACTTTGTCGTAGCCATTTTTTAAAAAGATCATTATTTTAAATGATCAGTTTGCGCACAGTTTGAAATATTTAAAATCGTTGGAGAGATTTAATTGAGAAAGTTTTATTTTGTATTTAAAAATAGCACTTATTCAATAAAAGGTCATTCTCACATTCGTGTTTGATCTGTGCAACAGGAAGTGAGTTGTGCCATGCACAGTTCACAGTTAAGCTTTTGAAATATGTCAACACATTTTCTCAAGAAGGTTGTCTGCTTTAGGTTTCTGTGGAAGTGAACAAAAAAAAAGAAACAAAAAAACATGTAACCACAGTGTGACCCCTAGCAACAGCAAATTTGACAAAAATATGTTACAAAATGACTTCCCCATGATAATTTGTTTGGTAAGCTGTTCGCACAAGATGCAAGACATTTTATACAAACAGTTGACTGTTTTAATTATCTTTCATTTCCTCAAAATGATCCAACTGGCAAGTCAGAACCCTTGTAGTCGGTGTTGAAAGAAAACAATGTTAAGAGAGGTGGAGGCACATGAGTTCAACCAGTTCGTGCTGAATTCTTAACATGCTATTAAAGGCTCTTATGGAACAGCTCACCTTGTAGCTTTGACCTGCAGGGGGAAAGAGGGCAGATAACTCTGCAAACAGAGCATGCTGTCTCAACTGGAAAACATCTCATGTCTCGGGGGGAACGTGAATATTTCCAGGGCTTTCATTTGATGGAGTGAAAATTATGTGCCGTATTATAAGAATAGAAGAAAAATAACAAGAGCTTAATTCTAATCCCAGAGTGCACAGAGGAAGGACAAGAATAATAAATGTGAAGTTTAGAAATGACTAAAGTTTCTCCAGGTTGTGTATTTATATAAACTCAGTGGCCACTCTGTTAGGTGCACCTTGATAATAGTGGTTTGGACCCCGTTTTGCCTTCATTATTGCTTTATTTATTTGTAGCATGGACTCAACAAAATGCTGGAAACATTCCTCAGAGATTTTGTTCCTTAATGACAAAATAGCATCAAATAATTGCTGCAGATGATCTTTGTTCTCCATGTTGATGGATGCTTGGTATGAATTTCAGAAGGTCATCTTGACCATATATACAGGGAGTGCAGAATTATTAGGCAAGTTGTATTTTTGAGGAATAATTTTATTATTGAACAACAACCATGTTCTCAATGAACCCAAAAAACTCATTAATATCAAAGCTGAATGTTTTTGGAAGTAGTTTTTAGTTTGTTGTTAGTTTTAGCTATTTTAGGGGGATATCTGTGTGTGCAGGTGACTATTACTGTGCATAATTATTAGGCAACTTAACAAAAAACAAATATATACCCCTTTCAATTATTTTTACCAGTGAAACAAATATAACATCTCCACATTCACAAATATACATTTCTGACATTCAAAAACAAAACAAAAACAAATCAGCGACCAATATAGCCACCTTTCCACGCTGTGGAGTACTTGGACGCGTGTGATGGAGCATTGTCCTGCATGAAAATCATGTTTTTCTTGAAGGATGCAGACTTCTTCCTGTACCACTGCTTGAAGAAGGTGTCTTCCAGAAACTGGCAGTAGGACTGGGAGTTGAGCTTGACTCCATCCTCAACCCGAAAAGGCCCCACAAGCTCATCTTTGATGATACCAGCCCAAACCAGTACTCCACCTCCACCTTGCTGGCGTCTGAGTCGGACTGGAGCTCTCTGCCCTTTACCAATCCAGCCACGGGCCCATCCATCTGGCCCATCAAGACTCACTCTCATTTCATCAGTCCATAAAACCTTAGAAAAATCAGTCTTGAGATATTTCTTGGCCCAGTCTTGACGTTTCAGCTTGTGTGTCTTGTTCAGTGGTGGTCGTCTTTCAGCCTTTCTTACCTTGGCCATGTCTCTGAGTATTGCACACCTTGTGCTTTTGGGCACTCCAGTGATGTTGCAGCTCTGAAATATGGCCAAACTGGTGGCAAGTGGCATCTTGGCAGCTGCACGCTTGACTTTTCTCAGTTCATGGGCAGTTATTTTGCGCCTTGGTTTTTCCACACGCTTCTTGCGACCCTGTTGACTATTTTGAATGAAACGCTTGATTGTTCGATGATCACGCTTCAGAAGCTTTGCAATTTTGAGACTGCTGCATCCCTCTGCAAGATATCTCACTATTTTTGACTTTTCTGAGCCTGTCAAGTCCTTCTTTTGACCCATTTTGCCAAAGGAAAGGACGTTGCCTAATAATTATGCACACCTGATATAGGGTGTTGATGTCATTAGACCACACCCCTTCTCATTACAGAGATGCACATCACCTAATATGCTTAATTGGTAGTAGGCTTTCGAGCCTATACAGCTTGGAGTAAGACAACATGCATGAAGAGGATGATGTGGACAAAATACTCATTTGCCTAATAATTCTGCACTCCCTGTACATACCTAAGCTCACTAGCATGCTGCTCCTGGCTGATTAGATAACAAGCAGCTGAACTTTACAAAGTGACTGGTGAGTGTAAATATCATATGGTGATGAGATGCGTAGCAGCTGGCACTGATAACTGACAGCTTCTGAAAAATCCCAGTCAAAATGTTCTTTCTCGGTTTTAATTAGCATGCTTCTCATTTAACAGTCACACTTTTCAAACTTACAGTGAAGCATCCAAGTGACTGATGAGTAATGCAGTCGGTGTATTGTATTAATGTAGCTTCTCTGTTTATAATAAGACCTTTCTGGAAAACCAACAGTGATAGATAAGCAACAGTAACTAAGCTGTGCGGTGTTGCCAGATGTAAGACATTTTTACAATAATTATTGCATTCGTATGATTGTTTTTGTCTTACTTTTATCTTAATTTAGCCTTCTTAGATATTTATGATCATTAGCATCAAATAATAAAACTCCATATTGCACAGCAATTTGAGCATTTTGTAACCTTTAGCATCACTTATCTCCCAATGCTATCTGCTGCGTTTTAAGATTGTAATATGTGCATATGTGATTACGTGTTTCACTTTTAATGTGTGACATCTTTAGAGCCCTCAGAGCAGGAGGCTGAAGTGCTCTGCTATTCCTCCATTACAACGCTTCGTTAGCTTGTCAACATGTGGAAACATGCTGAGAAGCTAACATGTGTGCTCAACATCTGTTCCTGTGTGTACCTGTGGTTTTAAGAAGAGCAAAAAGAATTAAATTCTCATTGTTTCAAAGTTACAAAGAATCTCTAATTATAGTTATTATTTATACTGCATGGACAAAATGTGGAAAAACAATTGCACTATATGGACAAGAGTACAGGTTCACCTACACATTACACCGAGAGGAGTTGCTCTGGAAACCCATACCATCTGAACAGTCTTTTTACTGGTACAGCAGGTCGGTTGAACGTGCATAAACGTGAACTTTTTCTACAGACCAGCAAGTTTGCATTAATAAATCTTTATAGTGCAATTTCTTGATTGCGTTTGGCAGTCAGTTTCCATTTTTCCACACATAAACACTTGTTATGATTGTCAGTTGTTATTGGATATCTTTGAGTTTTAAACAATGTGTGTAACAAAAACAAGACACTTTTCTGAGTAAAATTCACACTTTTATGACTTTTTTACTTAGTGGCTCAATAGATACACCAAAAAAGTAGCATCTAGTTGAACTTTTTTTTGTGTGATTTTCTGCCTCTTTGGAGCTAAAAGAGGCCACCCAGGCACATGAGATATCATTGGGAAGGCCAGGATGTCCTCTATTTAGCACATCAGGACTTAGTAGGGTAGCTCAAATAATTCAAAAGATATAGACCAAAACCAAATGTCCATTACAGAGGATGAGGTCTCAGGAGAATATTGTAAATACAGATTATTTGCAACTCTTCTTGAAAATGTACTTCAGTTTAAATTTATCTCTGACATTCAAGTCAAGTCATCCACGAGTTTATTTCACAGAAATTTTTCTTGAAAAGAGGAACTGCTTTCACCCTCTGTTTCCCCTGTATTTAGTGTGACAAAAAGCACCTCACAGTGTGTAATTATTAAGAAATTACACAACACGTACAGTAGCAGAACATTGCTAAGTGTTAACAGTAGAACAAAAGTTTGAAGAAGAAGCTGGTAGACAAAACACAAACTCTGAAACTGCGTTTGAGTCATATTTCACTGGATTTCCTCATAATTCGCTTGCTCTGGGTTGGAATCTATCTGCAGCGGTGGGAAGCAGGAAGGACATAAATATCTGTTCCCTGTTCTTTCAAAGTGGGTGGCACAGATGAGACTCACAGCAAGGTTGTTTACACCAGCTGACCGGCTTCACAAAAACAGCCACTGGGAGTCAGACAGATGAGCCGGGAGGCGTTAGTCAAAGATGACGGCTGAAGGCTGAGGGTTATGTAAGGTGCACTGCTGGAAGTGCTCGGGACGAGCTTTAAATACACTCTGCATGTAACCTCGGGGATAGTCCAGCGAGGAGGACAGGAATGGGAGGGGGCCGTCACTCCGCTGACACACTTAGCTGTTACAACGAGAAGGTCATTTTGAAAGCCATCTCGCCGCTGACCACGTTCAGTGAGCGTCACCTGTCAGAGGCCCTTTATCTGATCCCTTCTCCTGTTTAGCATGCTCATTTTGTCCCCATACACATCTTCTGTTTCTGTGTCCTCTCTGATCTTTAAGAACAACCTGCTTTATTATGGCTTTGCACAACATCGCTTTGCAGCGCCACAGTATCGCCTGATGACACGAACTTGGCCTCATTTCACCTGCTGTATAATGTTATCTAATGTGATACACACTGTGCTAGTCACTTGGTATTATGAAAGATAAAAACAGCCTACATTGCTGTAATATTGAATATTAACAAATATGCCTGCTGCTTAAATGGAGTTTTATAATCGACTTCCAGCTTTGCTGATTCCCCTCTCTCGTTTTCTCACTAACTTTAGGCTCTTCCTAGAATTGCACACATACTGTTATATACTTGCTCCTTTTGTGACACATCCTGTGCCTCCTTTTACGATGACTGCCAAACCGAAAGTGTCTGGAACACTGCCCTCGGAGAAATTACTCTTTGAGAAAAATGTGAAGCAGGACAAGATTGGTAGCAAGCAGCAGCCAGTTATCTTAGACTGGAGGAATTCCGAGCAAATTAAACAAACATGAATATTTGTGGATACTTGTACTAGCAAACAGTACAAGAAGTCTGCACTCTGGTGTTTTTGGCAAGTGAAATTCTCATGATATATGTATTATAATACATATAATCCGGGCCACGGACTGGGCCGCGAGAGTTGAGGCTCGGGTGTGAAATGTATGGTTTTCAGGGGTTTTATTGTTATTTTTTTTAATCGTTTTTATCATTAACTCGGTTTCTCTGGGCCTTTTCCCGTGTGTTATGAAAAGATCTTCTTCTTTTTGGTACCAGTACTAGTTTTATTTTGTTGTATTTATCCGTAACACCTTAAAGGCCGGTCCGTGAAAATATTGTCAGACATAAACCGGTCCGTGGCGCCAAAAATGTTGGAGACCGCTGTAATAAGTAATTATTTATTTATATGTTTCCACATCTGTGTCTGCAGATGCTCCTTGTTTAAGACCTTAGTGATACAGGTCTAGAGACCAGCCAGAAACCCCTGGCAACCTCGGGTTGTTAATTAGAGATGTATATTTCCTGTCTAGCAACCTGGTTGCTGGAGATTGCTGCATATAGTTTGCTGGCAAGTTGTGTCTATTGTGCAAACCACTGGCAGCCATGGGAGCCTACTAATGATCAAATCAATGCAGGGAGGCTTTCGACATGCTCCTGTATACTTCCTTTGGACCAATTTCATGCTAGTGATTGCCAGGAAACACTTGCCGAGTGTGATGCACTCCACTCTCTTCCAAATGTGGTCACTTGCTGATAAAAACAGAAAGAAAACAAAAACAAAAAACCCTGAGATGTCAATAGTACTCCACAAACAAAAGAGTGAAGTCACAGAGCCCACACCCATCTTTTATATACAGTTTGTGCTTCATTAATATCAGTATGAATATGTTAGTTTGGTTCTCAAAATGTTCAGTTTTTGCTGAAAGAACATTTTCTTCAGCTTTATATAAAGACGAGTGAGTAAAACAATTCCTACATCCTACCTCCAAATTTAGCCTTGCTGGTAATTATTTATGGTTCGGCTGATGACTAAGAAAAATGCAGTTAAAACGAGAGCCATGCTCATGTTGTGAATCATCAATCCCTCGAGACATGTATGCAGAAACATGTTTATGTAACAGCTTGTCTATACCACGACACGTAGCCTCCAGCCAAGGCTCATACACATGAGAGCTGTATCGCAGCGGCTATAAATAGGCTGTGACTCATTTTGTTTGACTTGGGGGGCTGTTTCATAACAAGCAGACGTGTGCCCATGCGGGTATATGTTTATTGATAAGTTGTTGTCACTGCCTCTGTTTGTATGCTGCCCATCCAAATGCTTCAGTCGGATTACTGCATCAATCGATGACCTTAGTGTACTCAACCAGCCAGGTGGGGTGTTTATTTGTTTTTTTCTCACCAGGGAAACCACGAGCAGGTAACCTCACCAACGACGGTGTCGGCACAGAACTTCCTGCCGGCTCCGTAATCACACAAAAATGTCAGCATCATTTAAATGTTGGCCTTTGACACAAATTAGAGGGAAACATTTGGAATGGCATTCAGACTTATTGTGAGGCTGGAGCCAAGAGCCTCAGACCCGCTTTCCTCTTCATGCTTCTATTCTTGGGCTCTTAAATACGTCACGCTGTTACCAAAGCAACCACTTCTGACCGTTTGGGGAGGGGTAGGGGAGTGGGGGGTTAGGACTTGGGGAGAAGTGGGGGTGGAGACTTATGAAATGCTCATAAAACAAATTACATTTATTAGCGGGGACATGTCTCGGGAGAATGTGAGGGGATTAATCAAAAAGGCAGCTGCAGAAGGAATGACAAACCGAGCCAGCGTTTATTTTTAAAAGGATGTTTCGAAATGTAATCAAGCAAACAGAACAGTTACCAGAAGGCCTCTTTCCTATGACCTGCCATCGACCAAAGCGATGCAGGGAGAGTGCAAAAATGTCCTCCCAGATCTGTCTGAGTGTTGAGCTTTATCCCGTAGTGCCAAAGAGGTGTGAAGAGTCAGACTCCATGTGATAGAATAATGACAAATGACTGGTTTCCTTGATTGACCCACCATTCAGAGGAGCCACAGCACTGTATAAACCAGTGCTCTCCCATTTTCACTGAAATACAAACAAGCAACAGGACCAGAGTCTTTTCCCAGATAGCATCCTCCCCCAACATCCTCCACCAAGTCATTCTGAAATAAAAAGGGTGGTGAGTAAACAGCAATTAATGACAGTCACGGTGTTTAGCTGCCGACGGACTGCTGTGAGATCTGTTAGCAGGCAAATCAATAACACAATGCTTATTTGGAGACATTTAGACACAGCTTTCAAAGAGAGTTGTTGGGTCTGTGTTTCCACAAGCCCCGCTAGTTTAGAAACTTATTCTCGTTAACAACATAAACAAGACGAACATCTTTTACTTGCTAGCAAGGGAAGTCTTTGGTCAAGAACCAGCTCCTGGAGCTCATGCTAACCTGTCTCCAGCCCAAAGTCATAAAAGCAGGAAGCAACAGCACAAGAAACAGATCTTTCAGATAGCATGTTTCTGCAATAAAACCTCCCCCAGCACAGAGTGGCTGGAGAGGTGCTCAGGATCAAAGGAATGTGTTGATCCTACTGCTTGAACCAAGACTGCAAATTTAAGAACATAATGACAGCATTCAACAATTAGACTTAACAAGAGTTCTTAGCTGAATAGCTAGCTTTGTGATGCAACTGCATGACCTTTAAGCACATTTTTTTTAAACATTTAACCTTAAATGGCAGAAATGAATCTGGCAAGAGAAAAAGAGAAGGACGTAAACGTTCAGCAACATGAATCATGCAAAACTTTCATCCCCTCCCCTTGTTTGATCCTCTTTTGTTCCCCTGGAGTGTGGACGGAGCTGTAAAACTTTTTTAAAACGTTTGCACACAGTATTACGGAGAGATTTGGAGAGTCACATGGTGTTTTTACCAGACATTTGCTTTTCCATGTAATTGTAAATGAATTGTAAATGTCCTTTTCTCTCAGCTACCCGTCTGCATCACAGTCGCAACGTGGCTGAAAGTTAATGTGGTTGAAGGAAATAGGTGTTAGAAGTGAATGACATATTTGTTTAGATGTCACGGGGGCAGGTGACTTGGGTGAATAATTATTCCTTTTCGGGACCAAAGACTATATGAGTGCTATAACCAGTTATGTAAAGCATGCTGTGCGGTTGCATAATCTCTTCATAATCAGAGGGCAGTCCAGATAAAGATGGCCCAGTTTCCACCTAGCTCATTGCAGAATGACAGTGGCACAGTGTCCTTAGTGCTCAGGTTCACTCAAGGCTGCCTTGGCAAAGCTTTGGTATTCTTGAACTTCAGTCATCAAAACAGCCCTCGATAGCCCCATCCAAATGAATGCTGCCTGTATTAACCGCATGTATATGAGCAGATGGCAGATGAAGCTGTTTGTGGTGAGTCACTATTTGTTAATTTGCTAACCTTTCCACCCTCCAAAAACTCTTCTCAATGACATTACATGCTAGAAATAAGAGAATCTAAACCCTTTAAGCCACATGACAAATGGGTGTTGATTTCACAGATTAGATCCCAAGTAGACATGCAACACAGTGTTGCAACATCTGTTTATACTGGCCAGGCTCTCATGTATCTGCCCAGTGTTTGTTTTTAATCACTCCTTATGATTGGAATTTGATTATGAAATATTTAAAGCTGTACCTTCATAGATATTTTCAGTTATTAAACGATAATTATGTGCTTTGATTGGAACCATTAAAGTAGCATTTTTACTTTTTACCCATTATTTGCATTTGTTCTAAGTCTTAATTCATCAATAGTAGTCCCACACAGTGTGCCAGTCACATACCTCTGTGTAATCAGTGATGAGGTTATTCAAAAGAACAAAAAAAATAGTGTGTAATTACATCTTCAAACAAACTGATCCATTCTCGTAAACTTATAATTAGTGCATTATAATCACACAGGAGTAGGTTTTCGGTTTGTGGAAGCCGCCATGTTTCCCCACCATATTTAAATATAGTGGCTGTGATGGAGCTCTCCCTTCCAAGTAATGGCGTTTTACATATGTAACTATGGAATGCCAGGACTGCCAAAGTGAATTAATTAAATACACCATTAAATAATGAATTAAATGTGTCAATAATTAATTAATTAAATATGTATTTAATTAATTAATTCCAATTTTAATTAATTATTGACACATTTAATTAATTTTTAAAGGTGTATTTAGTTAAATTATTTTGGCAGTCCTGGCATTCCATACTTAGCCACTATCTTGCCACAAAACGTCAAAGGTGGAGGAGAAGAGAAATCATAGGTGTTCTGGGACATTTTAATTTGTGCCTGCACCTATAAACTCAAGATATGGAGGATCATACTTATGTTTTATTGTCTGAGAAGGGGTCCACTTCACCAATGAAGTCAAAACATGAAGGAAAGAGACAACGTGATTGGCATTTGGATGAAATGTCATCGTCTTCCTTCTCGTCGCAAGCCCCATCTCCCGAACTGAAGTCAGGGCTTTAACACATAAAAATGCTTATTTATTCCCAATATTGTTGCAATTACTTAGTGTCAGCAGACTTGACATGTGACCCTCATGTCTCTGGACAGCTGACAAGAGCCAGCAAAACAATAGGAGCTGGTTATAAACCATATTACCATAATACATAACATCAGCTAACAGTGGCAAAAACAGCAGCACTACTGACAGTTCTGATTATCTTCAACAACTTACCTCTGTGTGGCTTTAGCATTAGAGCTTTAATTTAGCAGAGAAGTGAGCTTCTCTGACTCATTGACTCGTATCAAACTCCCTTCACAGAGTTTTGCAGTCTCTTCAGGAGTAAGTAAAGCTGGACGCTTCTCACCCAGCATTGGCAGCAGAGGTAAACAGTAGACTGACAGCCTGCCACATATAGGACAAAAACTCTGGGGCAGATCCTGATCAAACAGTAGTAGAAACATGCCGGCCGGAGTTATTATGGGATAACTGTTTGCCGTACAGTAGCCACTATAGCTAGGATTATGGAGTTGAATTGGGAGCGGTAATAAAACAAAACTCAATTAACTGCAGTGGGCAGTTAACTGACTTTTAACCACTAGTGACACCCAGTGGTGAAAATTTTTTAGGTTAACCCTCTGAGGTCTAAGTCATCACTGGTGATGACCCAAACCCTGGCTCCTGTCGCTAACCTGAACTCTGGCTTGGAAAGTAGAACATTTAGATTTAGGTTTAAATCATTTTATTTTCCAAGAATTTGGAGAATCATCTAAATAATTAGAGAAATGACACATTCTCACAGTGTTAGGGTTAAGGTCATCACAGATGAGGGTTAGGGTTGACTTAGATTTAAGAGGATTAATTAAACTTTAGAACTGCTCTTCTCTGGTTCTCATATTTTGACTTTTTAAAAAAACTTTATTTATAGGACAAGGCTCATTCAAAGTCTGATGTAAAAACATACTTTTAGAATGATGTCATTTTTTAAGGACCTTTGAAAAGGAGCTGTTATCTGTCTCCCAAGAGTTTGCAAGAGTCCGTGTTCATAGATTTGTGTACAAATGGAGGGAAGAGACTGTTACCCTCCCCAGATGTGGTTGACCAACAAAAATCCAATAGCAAGAGTTGTTACAATCATACAAAGATCCCACAGTAACTTCTAAGCAGCTAAGGCCTCTCCAAACCGGTTCCAGCTGATGAGCCAAGGACTTGAGGTGAGTCGTTCATGTAAGAAAACCTAAACATCCAAACCTCCAAATCAAGTCATACTTAGCATGATAAATCAGGGCCAATGATAGTCAGTTTTATTGCAGCAGATCACATTTAATGCAGGAGATCAAATCAGCAACGACTTTTATTGATTCTTTACCTCACAAATGTGTATTATTCAGTCTTTTTCCTGGATAAAACAACAACCAAAGATAATTTTTTTGTTTTATTACTTTAATTGGACTTTTAAGAAATCCCCCCAATAGATGAGTATAGAGAAAGACCAGAGAAAATGCAGTAAACAGCCTCAGGGTAGATTTGAACCTCTGCTCTGTGTTAGTTGTGTGGGTTGCCTGCTCAACCCAGTGAACTAAACCAGCTCCACAACAAGTTTTTAGATCATTTTTATGCAGAAATAGAGACACAGACTTTTCCAGTAACTCTAGGTGAACTGATTGTTCAGTGCATCATTATGCCATCAGTAACCTCAAGCACTGCTGTCAAAAAATTCTTTCACATCAAATAAACAGCTCATCTACATCAAACCTTAAACTGAGCTGGATGTTGGGTGCTTTATTTAATCAAATGATTACATCAGGCAGACTGTACCATATCTAGACTGAAAGTGTACATTAAACGGTTACTTATTACATTGTAGGACTAACTGATATGTTCTGCCAACAAATTGCTATCTAGGGTAGCTTGCTGAAAATTGCTGGAGTGCAAACTTTGTTAGCCCAGCCTAACCTGATAGTTTCACAAAGCAGGAAAAAAAAGAAAAAAGGTTCGGCACATTCAGAAATGAAGGATTTTTAATGTCAAACATGACAACTGGTCATTTTTTACTCTTTTCAGGTAAGCACGCTATGATACGGAAGCTTTGACCACATTAAGACAAGAGGAGTTTTCGAGCCTTCATCCTGATTGCTTTAACCTCTGATATTGTTTTAAAGAAGAAACAGAATACATTACATGAGAAAATCATTACCTTTCATAACAAGAAGTGGATCTTGCACAGTCTCATCCTCCTGTAACCAACCAAGGCTATGAAATCCCTTTTGCGCCACTCTTATATCTCATTTTCAGTGCTTGTAAATATTACAGTGTGACACACAAAAAAGAAGCCGTGGTTTTCAGCTGAAAACAGGTGCCCAGCTTGGGGAGGTGACAAGTGATGGGAACTGGGCAGGAGAAAGACAGGTGAATTGGCACAGATGTGCTATACATCTGTGCACAAAATAGTTTCCCACCACAGGAAATTTATTTAGATGTGCTATACACATCGGGAGGAAAAAGGTCTGGGAAGTTCCTACTTCCACAACTTCCACAACCTGGACCTTGACAAGCAGTAGAAAGTGGATGGATCCTTATACTTCTTATACTTGAAATATGCTGGATAGACTTTATAAATTAATATAATTTAACAGGTTATTAATTTGTTTATTAAATAATGAGGTTTATGTATGTGAAAGTAATCAACAGATGTCATTAAAACAAACTAAATACAGGCACTCACTAACTATCTATGTCTACATCTATCTATATAGCTATTTATATATGTATTGAAACACATCCGTCCTTTCCAACTATAACTACTGTGACGTACACTTATCAGTGAGTGTCCCTATTTTGTTTGTTTTCTAATTTGTCAAGACTAAACCCCTGATACATGTTTAACATTTGGAGTTGAGTGCACTGCTGCTTTCTATTACACTTGCTGTAAATGCTCAGAGTAAATTGTTTTACTTGGATCTGTTTGAAGTGAGACGAGATCATTAATTTGGGCATCTCCAGCACACAGCGCTGGCTGGGAGCACAGCCGCCCCTCCCGCCTGCTCTTCAAACCTTCTGTTTACGAGCAGCTTGGCTTGTTTTAGACAGAGGGGGGAACTGAGGGGTTGTTTTTGTTTGGTTGTCTTTTTGTTGGGGGGGGGGCTGTGAATCATGCAAATCTACTCAATCCAAAAACAATTTAATTGCAGCTGGAGCTGATCACAGTAGGTCTACTTTTCAGCTCATTAGATTTTTTTTTTCATTCATTTTTAAGAGGCAAAGGAGGGAATTTGTTAAAAATCTTTTTGCAGGCCGCATGTGTCTGACTTCTATTCAGTTTACAAATCCTGTTGAACTCGGAAAGTATTTTTGTTATGATCCTATATCCACAACGGCCTGTACCACAGTGCTATTGTTGTCTCACGGGAGGACCCCTTTTTGGGTTTAACATTTACCAAGGATGTAATCTTCAATTTTATGTAATACAGACCGAATCCTAATCCCATACAGGGGGTGGATTTTCTAGATAGTCGAACGAGAGGATCGGGATTCCTATAAATCCTAAAATGGAATAGGAGGCAGTTCAGCAGGAGAAGCGTCTAGTCAGGCAAAGCGTGCAAAAAGGGCTTTGAACAGTTGGCTGAAAAGGCTTAACCCAGACTGAACTGCTCCCTTGATGCTCAAAGCCAACAAACCCAGGCAGCGGCTCAGAGATGGAAGGAATAGTTCAAAGATGAAAACCTAGCTGTGTGAAAGGATTTGCTTCCCAGTAATTGTTGAAATCTCTGCAGCCTTAGGGAGGCTGTCCATTTACTTATGAACACTCACAGTAAAGAACGTGTGTCTTTCTCACACTAAGCCACACTCATTGCACAAGCAGCCATATAATTACATGTAATAATTGTCCTTGTCACTGGTCGAACACTTTCTGAAACCATCAATTATACTTTCATCTAAAAGGATAAGTGCTGTGTGCAAAGGCTACCTTCAAATGGAAAGTTACAGAGGAGCTATTGTAAAATGTTGCCTAATGTTACTTATCTAGTTTATGATGCTTTAAGAAGTAATTGGCATTAGTTTATGGCAGCTGAATGGGACAAAGATTAACCGGTAGTTACTTCAAATACTGTTTTCCTAATGATAACAATGAAAAATTGCACAATGCACTTGTAAAATTCAGAATAAAGTCTCTGTAACTGTTTGTTTCTAAAAAAGGAAATGTTCATTCACTTTAAAATATATTATACTGATTTATTTTTACTGTTTTGCAGTTAACCCACAACTAAACAAACAGAACAGATAAGTGCAAATTATACACACAAACACTTGATTTGCTTACTTAAATATGCCAAAGAGCGGCATATTTCTGCTTTTCAGAAAAGCAAATGTTTCTCCAAGCAGACAGACGAGTACAATGCAATACAAGAGTAACTGACGCCTTTAACAAACACACTCATCGTCTCATGGTGCATCGCTTCGTTATATTATTGTTGACTGTTGTAATGTGGGATAATGGAATTAGACAGTTGAGTTGTTATTGTGCAAACAGAAAGAGCGAGGGCGAGGAGGAGGGGGAAAGTGAAAGCGAATAGAGGGGTTTGTTGAGGACAATGGCTCGACTGAGCAGGGCCATCTGAGGTCTGTTTATTCTGTCCTTACCTCATGATCCCTGCCACCCAGTGTTTATTCATTCATTTCACGTCAGTAATTCAAGAAGACGTCAAATAGCCCGAACATGTTTCTTAGTGGAAAGAGAAGACGTGATGAAATATGCATACTTTACATAAGCGCACAATGGGCAGTTGCTTCTATACATCACTCTCATACATAATCCCACAGATGAAGTCAAGCAGTCTTCATCCCCTGAACTCATGTTCCACATGTATTGTATTTGATGTGCCATTTCAAATGGGTTTGGTAAACATGTAACGTCATCATGTGTTTAAGTCTCACTAGGAAAGAAGCTGTGAACACTACAGCAGCGGTCCCCAACCTTTTTTGCACCATGGACCGGTTTATGCCCGACAATATTTTCACAGACTGGCCTTTAAGGTGTCGCGGATAAATACAAAAAAAAAAAACTAGTACCGGTACCAAAACACACGTGAAAAGACCCAGGAAAACCAAGTTAATGATAAAAACGATAACAAAATAACGCTGAAAACTGATAAAAACCCTGAAAACCATACATTTCACACCTCTACTCTTGTGGCCCGATACCAAACGACTCACGGACCGGTACCGGCCCGAGGCCCGGGGGTTGGGGACCGCTGCACTACAGGTCTTTAAAATTTTGGCATTGGCTTGTGAGTTATGCAATATGGCTCCAAGTAGTAAGGACTTGCCATTACTTGAAAAAGAAACCAGTGGGACTTCATATGAGAGGAAGCACTAACACAGCCATACTACCAACAGAAGGAACAGTGGCTGTCCTGAAAACTAACACCCACACAGTTTGCTGTTTATGTAACCTTGCAACAAAACAGTAAGTGCTTCTGACTTGGCCCAAGGATTGCATGTGGAAACTGACTGCTCAGACAGTCACTTTACATGAAGTCAACCTCAGCAGATGCTCTCCAAGAAGAAAACCAGTGCTCACAAAACTGCTGAGAGGAGACTTTGCCAAAGAACAAGAACAGCCCCGTGAATATTACATGGCATTACTTGGTAATAGTTTGAATCAGGGATGGTGAGGATCTGGTCACGACTAATTAAGTAACTACGTATAGCGCCGACCATGTAGCATGGAGGGGGCAGTGTGCTGATATGGAGCTACACGAGCGCAGAAGCTGTGGGGGAGATGACATTTATAGATGGCACCATGAAAACAAGTTTGTGTACCCATGTACTGAATGAAAAGATGACTAAGAAGTTTGGCAGGAGAGAATTGATCCAAAACAGACTTTTTAAAGAAGGAAAAAGTTTAAAGTGTGACCATGCTAACTATATGCCATCGCCATAACTCCATTTGATGAACAAATGTGTCATAGAAACAAAGTCTGGTGCACATATAGTTAAAAATATCAGCACATTTATGAAAGGTGTGCTCAGTTGTTGCATCACTTGTTGGTTCATACAATACAGTACAGTGCAAGTCCTGAGCCACACCTTATTTCTTCATATTTTTCTAGGAAAATGGGAAATAGGTGCAGTGATTTATTGAAACATGTGCAAACAAACATGGAAATACAATATGTAAGGCAAAATATTTTGTTGAACAACCTTTGTTCTTCAACAAGTGGTGTTGAAGAACAAAGTGGCTCTCTTAGGCAGCTTTCTTGTTAAGTAGATGGCCTGTATTTGTATAGCGCTTTACTAGTGCCTAAGGACCCCAAAGCGCTTTACACGTTCAGTCATCCACACATTCACACACACAGGTGATGGCAAGCTACATTGTAGCCACAGCCACCCTGGGGCGCACTGACAGAGGCGAGGCTGCCGACCACTGGCGCGACCGGGCCCTCTGACCACCACCAGTAGACAACGGGTGAAGTGTCTTGCCCAAGGACACAATGACCGAGACTGTCCAAGCCGAGGCTCGAACCGGCAACCTTCCGATTACAAGGCGAACTCCCAACTCTTGAGCCACAATCTCCCTTGTTAAGTTCACTGTAAAAAGAAGACCAATTAGATGCTTTCCAGATGGTACTGTATGGTGAATCTAAATTTTCTGCGTTCATAATTCCATCAATTTTGACAAGATCTCCAACACCACTGGCTAAAATGTCGCCCCAAATCATGACAGAGCCTCCACCGTGTTTTAAAGATGACTGTACACACTCTCTGCTGTAGCTCTCTTGTCATGTGCCGCAGCGCGCGTGCACAAAAGGATCCAAACGCAGACTCAAGCGCTAGCAGAAAATGACAATTTATTATAACAACAAAAGGCGACCCGGGAAAACCAAAGGAGCAAAACGAGGAACTAAAAAACCCGGGGAAACAATGACGCGAGGAAGCCGGAATCAGGACCGAGGGAGGCTGCAACATAAAGGGGAGAAGATTACTAGGGAGCCGGGAAGCGGAGGAAACACATCAAAACTGAGTTAGACCAGTTGGCTTACGATTAGAGCGGGATCGTGGGAGCTCGGGAGGGAAGTCCATGAGAAGGAAATCCGTGGAGGTAGTGGATGGGCCAGATGATGTACCGGGTGATCCAATTGAGCAGGAGGACAGGCAGGTGGCAGATGCTGAACGCCCAATCGAAACCACAGAGAGGTGATTAACGGACTGGCGTGGAGCATCCATCAGCGGCGGGTTAAGTAGCTCTTCAGGTAATCACCCCGATGGAGAGCAGGTGTGCCGGTGATAGCCCAGCCTGGGGGTGCGGCTACCCGCGCATCACACATTCCACACACAAGACCACGGACCATGACATCTCTCCTGACCTCCTTGCTCTATTCACAATAATTTGAAGCCAAAATTTCAACTTTGGATTCACAACTTCATATGACCTGTCATACTGATTTTCAGTCCAGTTCTTATATAATCTGAAATACCCCATCCCTTTCATGCTGTTTCCTTCCTTCCTTACAAATGATGTCTTGGCAGCCTTGCTTCCACTGAGAGCATTTCTGATGAGGCTTCAGTGAACAGCCAGATTCATCTCTCAGGTCCTGTGTCAGGTCTTTACTGGATTTCTTCCTGTTTCTTAAGAACACAACTTTCAGATACCGTTCATCTGCTGTAGATGTTCTGTTTTTGTGAAGCCTTTCAGTTCTTCTTTTGTCCTCCACTTGTTTTTTGATGTCCAATGCACACCATGCAGATATGCCAAGGTTTTGACAAATAACTCTTTGGGAATCAAAGAGCTTTTAGTCAAATAGCTCTTTGATTTATACTAAACTGTGTTATCTTTGCCATTTTTCATAGATTCAGCTAATGAAACAGGTACACTTATGTGTTTTTGCAAGACTTTTTTGCGACAAAGAGTTCAAAGATGCAAATTCAAAACTGGTTCCTTGCTAATGTACCTGTTATATGTAGTCATAACACTAAGTTGGGAGGTTTTCTTTGCTTGAATGATTCATAGGTCAGTGTGAAGTGGCTTAACTAACAAAAAACACTGCTTAAACCAATGTTTAGGTGTAAGTACGGGACTAATAATCAGTGTAAATTCAGCAAATAAGTGTAAATGTGTGGAGATCTATTGCTGAAGACCAATTAAAAATTACAATAACGTCTGGCTAATTGGAAGAAAATATAAAGAAATAAGACTTTTTTTTGTCTAAAAACAAATGAACTGTCAGAGCTTTTCTATATCTAATAAAAACTTGAAAAAATAAACAAAAGCAATCACAATATTAGTCACCATCATCTATGACTGTGTTCGTTTTTTGTTAAATTAATTGAATACAAAAGGGTATGAAGGTCATGAGACAGACTGCAACCATAACTGTACAATAAAAACGGTTTTACTCATTCACCTGTTATTTCTAGTTTTCTTTTCCACTAATTATCCATTACATTTAAACATCATATTCAAGAAACAAATTCAATACCTTTAACAGACTGATTATTGCCCTTTAACAGAGCACTTTTTATGTATACTCACTTTCAAATGTATTAGGATGTCTTAAGAGCTGACTCATTGCGTGCATTTGTTTTTAAAAACCTTATTTATATCGCCATCATCTGGGGAATAAAATGCGGTAACTTTCTTTCTTACTTGAACATCACAACTACTTGTCTATCCTTCCCCTCGGGGTGACCAGATCACCGTGTGGAGCCCGGTGAGAGTTTCTTGACGACTGGAAGTGGTGTGGGTGGCGGAGAATGAGTCATCCATCATCTGTCCATCGCCTTAGGTTGCTGCTGCTGGTGCAGAGCCGAGTCGAGCCCCGTCTCACAGCGCTGAAGGAGCAGTGATGTCACAGTCGTCACTGTTCTCCTCTATCAGAGCTCTTGGCATTCGTGCACTCCAGCTAGAGTGGGATACAATAATAGAATCGAGTGTGTTCATTTAGCCCCCCCATCTCTCTGTATGGCATTTCTTCTTAAACTGCCAACTTTTTTTTCCTTTTTTTTAATCTGCTTCCTGGCAGAGGTTTGTGGATTTACACAGATACACTGAAAGAAGCAATGAAAATTCTGTTGTGGTTCCCAAGAGATGTGGGAAAGTCATGTGTCAACCTCAACAGATTAGTTTCCCTCTTAAATCTTCCTTTTCAGGGAAAGTTTATTCCACTGCCGCAGTGTTTCTTAGAACAGAAAGATTTAGGTGTTCTTCAGAAACAGATAACATTACAGGGAGATTAATCGTCTGACGTGTTGTTTTTCACGGGGTGCAGAGTTTGTTTCTTTTTTTAGAACAACGTGGCCCGACTGCGTTCTGAACATGACAGCCCTCATGAATGACTCACAGTGTTAGCCAAACATCTGAAGAAATTACCACCCACATGCTTTTGCAAAAGAAAAAAAAATGACGCAGATGTTCCATTAAGCAACTTTCTGTAGATAAATTTGATACTGCATGAAAGCTGGTGGCTCTAGTTCTGTCAAGCAAGTGACTCATCATTGGATAAATTACCGAGGTTACATAACAACTGTACTTTCTCAGCATATGCCTTCCATTGAAGTGATTTCATCCCCTGTATAAGAAACAAACTGAAACAAACTGGAGACGTCAGCCTGGAGGCATCTTATGGGTTTTGGGTCAGGGATGAGGGTCTTACTGTGTCACTGGAGACAAGTCAAAGTTGTTGTTGTTTCATTGTTATTTTAAGTACAGGTAAATAGCCTAACCATGTTTACACTTGATTTGAGTCATTACTTACACCAGCGGTCCCCAACCCCTGGGCCTCGGACCGGTACCGGTCCGTGAGTCGTTTGGTACCGGGCCGCAAGAGTTGAGGCTCAGGTGTGAAATGTATGGTTTTCAGGGGTTTTATCGGTCTTCAGCGTTATTTTGTTATCGTTTTGATTGTTAACTCGGCTTTCCTGGGTCTTTTCACGTGTGTTATGAATAAATCTCCTTTTTTTTGGTACCAGTACTAGTTTTATTTTGTTGCATTTATCCGCGACACCTTAAAGGCCGGTCCGTAAAAATATTGTCGGGCATAAAAAGGTCCGTGGCGCAAAAAAGGTTGGAGACCGCTGACTTACACTGTAGGCTAAAGTTCTGACATATAAGGTTATTTCAGTTAGATGGCTTGAAATACAGCCTAATATTATTAAGGTTTTACTGCCCTCTTCAGGCTTTTGTAATAATGCATATTTACATCCACATTGAGTGTAAATTAATTAATGACCAGTGTGAGCATGTGACTGCCTTTTAATATAAAACAATAAAATAATAAGTGTATTTTTACATCTCCACACAAAAAACTCACCCAAATACTAAAGAAAATACTCAAATAGGTTCAAAGTTCAAGGTTCTTTATTTGTCACGTGCATAGTTATACAAGTGTAACACACAGTGAAATGTAGCCTGACACGCTCCTCGACATGTGCAAAAATGGGGGGGGGGGGGGGGGGGGGGAGGGGGGGGGGTGTAGAGGAAGAACATTATATATATATATATATATATATATATATATATATATATATATATATATATATATATATATATATATATAGTATGTACATTGGGTGAATGTGCAGTAGTAGCAGCAAGTGGGTGAATTCTGTACATTAATATGAATAGACATCTGACTATTTTACAGAATAGACAATATAAACATATTTAAAGTTAAAGGAATTGAAATGTACATTGTGCCTTGGTTTAGAGTGTCTGGAAGAGTCCTGTCTCAGTCAATTATAGATGATGTGAGAGGGCGGGTGTGTGTGTTTAGGGCCCGGATGGCTTGGGGATAGAAGCTCCTCTTGAGTCTCTCTGTCCTTGCCTGGATGATGTGGAACCTTCTACCAGATTGCAGAAGTTGGAACAATTTGTTGCCAGGATGGGACGGGTCCTTCAGTATCTGCGCTGCTCTAGTCCGGCATCTCCTGGTGTAGGTGTCCTGAAGCGGGGGGAGAGCAATCCTGCAGCAGCGTTCTGCTGTACGGATCACTCTCTGGAGTGATACATTTGAAATATTCACTCTCCGGCCACTTTATGAGGTACACGTTGCTATTAGAGTTGCCTTAATTCTTCATGGCATGGATTCAACAAGGTGCTGGAAACATTCCTCAGAGAGTCCTAGTCCACATTGACATGACAGCATCATAAAGTTGCTGCAGATTTGTCAGCAGCGCATCCATGATGCGCATCACCACATCCCAAAGATGCTCTGCTGGATTGAGATGTGACTGAACACCATTTAAGTATCGTGAACTCACTGTCTTGTACAAGAAACCAGTTTGAGGTGTTATCCTGCTGGAAGCAGCGACCAACATATGGATACACGGTGATCATAAAGCAATGGACATAGTCAGCAACAGTATTCGTGTAGGCTGTGGCTCAGTTGGTACTTAAGGGCTGATAAGCTGATAAGAAAATATACCCACCAGCAGCTGTGGAACTGTTGATACGAGACAGGATGGATCCATGCTCTCATGTTGTCTACACCAAATTCTGACCCTACCATCTGAATGTTATGCAGAAATGCAGCCTCATGAGATCAGGCAATGTTTTTTGAATCTTATATTTTCCAATTTTGGTAAGCTCGTATGAATTGTAGCCTCAGTTTCATGTTCTTACCTGATAGGACTTCGTTTGGTCTTTTGCTGCTGTAGCCCATCTGCTTCAAGGTTTGATGTGTTGTGCATTCATGATGTTCTTCTCCATATCTTTGTTGCAGTGCATGGTTATATGAGATACTGTTGCCTTCCAGCTTCTCCTCTGTTTCTCCTCTGATCTCTGGTATCTACAAGGTATTTTCACCCAGAGATCTGTTTTTTTTTAACCATCCTCTGTAAAAACTGATTGTGTGGGAAAATCTAAATAAATCCGAAGTTTCTAAACACTCACATCAGCCCATCTGACACCAACAGCCATGCTGTTTAAAGTTACTGAAATCACCTTTTTTCTTCCCCATTTAGATGCTCATATTGAAATTTATCTTCACTATCCCTAAGTGCATGGAGTTTCTGTCATGTATTTGGCTGATTATATATTTGTGTTAACAAGCTGTAAAATAGGTACCTAATGGATTGGCAGATGAGTGTATTTTATTTTATTTTTTTTACATTAGACATCACGTCTAACATAAGCTCAAAAACAGACTAACAACTCAAAATGTCCCCATATTTCCATACATCACACCCAAACATTGCAATTTATTCCCAGGACATGCGCTACATGTGAGCACACCCAGAGGTCTTGGAAAAGGAAAATGTGTAATTACTAATAAGTACATTTAAATACTGCATAAAGCAAAAGGTTTCAGTTTGAGAAGTGTCCTAAATATTTGTGTCAAATGGTGCCATTGACAAACAAGTACAGCCACTCGCTCTTACAGATCCAGACCCAACCAGATAAAGGCGGGCTTCATGCATGTGTAAACACTTTCAAAGGCCAACATTTTTGGATGTTATAGATGTTTAATGTATCTATGTTAAAATGCAAACCACTGATACCTTGGCCTTGGCACTGCTTATTGCTCATAGGATGATGACAGTGGTAGCCAATTAACACTGGGATATCCAAGCCAGGAAGGGCAGAGTGAAAGTCTTTCCTCTTTTGGCAGACTCAGTGGGGGTGGCAGATGGTACTTAGACAGGCTAAGCTGTGTACTTCTGTCTCTGTAGAGATTAGAAACCAGGTGCTCCCTTGTAAACGTGACTGCAGGCCAATCAATAAAGCCTTTGTTAAGTTTATCTTCTTTGATTCTATTCTCTTTAATTCTATTTAACCAGCTTGAATTTGGAATCAACTCCAAGATGAAACAACCTCTAGAGGGCATCAAAACATTCCAGTTCAATGGATTAAGTGGTGTAAATTTATTTTGAATAATCATTATTCTCCATTTAGGATTTTCTGGTCTTTGGATGATCTTTAGGCTTGTTAGAAAATATGCAACAAAACCCACAAATGATACATCAAGCTATACAGAAAAAAGCAGCTGTGATCAGTGTAATCTCCTCTGTGTGGCCTCAGAGTAAATCCAAGAGTAAGAGTGGCTTAGTAAAGAGTCCCTTCAGACATTGTACAGTGACTGGAGCAGCCAGAACCAGTGCATCCAACCTATGAAACCTGCTTAGAGGCATTTTGGAAATAGACTTTCATAAACCAAGAGGCTCACCAAAGCTAAAAAAAAGTGTGAAGCAGCTTGGTCTTTTATTAATATTGTCAAGAATATATCCCATACATCCCATCATTTAATTCTTATTCATATTGCTTGTTCTTGCTAAGTTAACCCTTGAAGATTTAGGCATGCTACATTCACAAAGGATATTTTGTGAGTTTTTTTTCCCCATACAAGTAGGCTAGCTTAAATAGTTTTATAGTGTTGTCTACATAACTGACAGTTGTGTTTATGGTACAATATTTATTTTTAAAAAAAAAAGTATAAACCATGTTGTTCCATAAGATTGGACCCTTCTTTTGTTGAACTGTCAACTGAAAGTGTAAACCTTTCTAAATCTGACAGAGCAGGAAGCTGCTGCTAATGCTAGCCAGGGTTCTCAGGAAGTAGCTGCTAATGCTAGCCAGCATTCTAACAAAGTCATTTCCTGGACCAGCTGGAACAGTGGCTGTTTTGGTCCAAGAGTTTTTCCTAACATAATCTATGGACTGGTATTGTTATTTTTTTTTTAAAATAATAATAAAGATACAAAAAAGCATATTTGTCACAGATACAAAGCAGAGTTAAAAGAGCGAGGAAGTATTGAAGCTGGGACTAGCATAACAATTTGGGTTATTTTGACTATAAGTCTAGTGCTGGTGATATTCTGTTTGTAGTGTTCAAGAACCAGGACATATAACATCACTTCTTTTCTTTTGACGGCTTCCCATTGATCAGGCCGGACTCCCAGCGTTGCCAGAGAGAAGCTTTCTGTCCTCCTGCTCGGTGAACTTTTGGCTCCTGCTGTGAGATAAGACGAAGAAAAACAAAAACAACCTGGATTTAGAGTGAGAGATTAGCTCCTGCTTTCTCAATTCACAATCAATTATACTTATCCAAGCATTTCTACAACAAAGAGGATACTTTAAACTTAATGTTTTTCTTTTATTTGTTTAGTATTTGTTTAGTATTACAAAATTTGAAATTCTGAGCTCTGTAGCAACTCTTTTCAATGCTTCTGTATGGAATTCAGTGCAATACACAAAACAGGACCTTTTTATAATCCTCTGTTCTTGCCAGTGTTTAGCAATACATCCAATAGTTTTACAGAACAATGAAGAAAACAGTAAATGTAGAATTAAGGCTTGTTGCAGGTGAATCACCTCTATCTGCTCCAGTTTTATCTGGTCCTTTTTAGAAGGAGGTGGCCAAACCCGCTCCAGTTTCCCCCGTGACTGTTTCCTGCTGTCTGTAGGACAGAAAGAGAAAAAGAACAACTAAGTAGCTCAGTAGCTAAGCTACTATATTTGGTAAGATTAGCAGCTCTCTACTGCTTAGACTGATTTTAGAAGTTTTAGGGTAGTTCTGAGAATCTACACAGTTCTATTGTAATGACAGTAAGTAATTGAGCTTCTTTATTTCCATGCCTTCTAAATGGCTCAGCAAATAGTAAAGATACCAATGCTTTCCCAGACACACGCAACTTCGGTGTCATTCATTTAGCATACTATATGTGTAGCAATCACAAATTCAGCTGGACGCTTGTACATTGCAATGATACCACTTACATATCTAGGAGGGAAGTGAGCACTTTAGAACGACAGATTCTTTCAAAAATGTTTCACAAACCTTTGTTTTTGATATGCACGTAAAGGATTCTAGGCTTATTTTGTATTATTTTTCAAATCACGTTAATATTTTCAGCGTGAAATTTTTTGCTTGTCGGGCTTTATCAGTGTATCTGGGTTAAACAAGTACAAAGTTTCCTCTTGTAAATGTTTAGGGTAACACAAAACAGCTTCTTTGACCTTAGGAATGACTCTTTCTTGCTTCCACATATTACTGACATTTGTAGCTTTGTCAGCATGACCTGGAATCAACTCAATCTTCAACAACAGCTGCTGATGACTAAATTCTAACATGGTGATACTTATTGACACACTCCCTTGATTTCTGAGTTCTCATGCAACAGGAGAAAAAAATGCACACAAGCTACACTTCATATAGTTCTTTCAAATAGGTATTTCAGCGGGCTGAACTGATTTTTATTTGCACCAGGCTATAACCAAACTAGAATTTTCCAGGTAGTGCCATTCATGTTCTCCCTCAGCCAACGTTTAGATCAGACAGCTGACAGCATGATGTGCCCTTAACCATCAGTGACAGGAATGACAGTGAGTTGTTGATAACATGTCTGGGATAAAACTATGTGATGCTAATGTTGAGAAGCATTCATTAAAGTGTTCAGACTAAGTGTCAAAAGGCATGTGGGATGAATAAAGACCGAATTGGCTCTTGTTTTCCCTTGATGGGATTTTAGAGATCTTATGCTTCACATTGTCAGCAATGTTTAGCTAAATGAGCAAATTAGGTTAGAGCTCATGCAATTGCTTATCACTGATGGAAGGCACTCACATGTCAAATAGTTGTAGTCAAGTAAAAAGTATATTTTTCTGTGAAAACTTTGGAGTATTCTTTAGTCGAGTAAAAGTCAAATCATGCCAAAATTATATTATATAGTAATGTTCCTCAGTAAATAGTATAAAAAGCTGTCCTTAACCTCCTAGGACTTGGCGTCCATATATGTCTAGACTAAAATACAAAATTTTGCTCTACAAGGGCCTGATATCCATTTACGAGGACATTATACTGCCACTATTCTATCGAAATTTAAAACAAATGTCCTCATATGTGAATGTCATTTTTCTCAGAAACAAAAATCAGGTAAAAGAAAATATGGTAATTCTTTGTTTTTACAATTATCAGGTCCCAATCAGCCCAAATAGCATAAAGAAATTAAAAATGCATGCCATGAAAGTTCAGGTCTTAGGAGGTTAAGAACTTTGCTAAGTAGTATAAAACTGATGTTAAACAGGTGCATACTAACCTGTTGGGAGTGTTTGTGACTTTTGTTCATCTTCACTATTCTGTCTCTTCTCTCCATACAGACTGCGTCTCTGCTTGCGCAGCTCCTCTTCTCTTTCTTTGGCTTCTCGGATGTCCTTCTCTACCTCTGGTTGTAGAGCCAGGGCTGGGCGCAATTTGAAGAATGGGTTTTGCTTGAGGATTGAAGACTCTTTGTTTGCATTTGCTGCCTTTGCTTTACCCTCCACAGCTAACGTAGAGAAGTCATTGCTTATAGAGTCCATGCTTCTGTACAGGCGAATGTTTTTGTCTTGTTTTGGGTAAGGGGATAAGCGAGTTTTGTCTCGTGACCCTCCAGTTGGGCTCTTTGATCTGATGCTGTCAGGACTTTTTTCCTTCTCAAGATTTGCAGATTGGTACAGCCTGAGGGAATGTGCTCTGGAAACAGGACAAGTTTTGAGGGAAAACATCTCAAGGCTACGTGTGCGCTCTAGCACTGAAGGGTAAATGTGACCTTTCCTCAGAGTTGTGGGGGATTCACGGTGTCTTGTTGGACCCTCCGGATTGTCCTGCTGGAAGGCTTCAAACAGCAGTTTTGTCTCTTTTAACTGGCGGATCTCTCCTTTGCTGTACCCCCCTGGGATTTTACCTTGATTGACCAGCACTAGTTCTCTCTGAATATCCTGACTTATCTCTTTGAGCATCTTCTGTTCAGAGAATTGCCACTCGTTGCATTGGCTTGTACCTACCTTGGTAGTGAGTGACTCAAGAGAGATATCTGTTTTAAAGGGAATCTCCAGCACATCTGGATTTTCTGCAAGATTGAAAACACCTCCAGCTCTCTGCAGCTTCTGCTTCCCCTGGGCTGCCTCATGGAGCTGCCTCTCCATGTAGGTTTCAGCAGCTGAAAATCGGTGTCCAGTGGAAAGAAATGGAATTTCATTAGAAGTTTCATGAGGATTACTGGGAGTCAAATCTGTAGGCTCCCAGCTATCACTCTGATTGTCATTAGAGTCACTCGGATCTATTCTGACAACCCTCTGGTCTTCTTCTGACTCTCCTGGAATTGTGGATGAAGATGTCCTTGCTCTTGTTTGAATGTCTTTGTCCTCATTATTTTCCTTTTCCATCAGGCTCACCTTTTCTTCATCTTCCTTAAGAGTTTCGAATCTGCCTTCTTCCCTCTCTTCTTCACTAGGTATATTCTCTGTTTCAGTCCCAAACATGCCCTTTTTTTCATCCATCATGACAGCCTGCTGTTGGGTATCAGCGTTCTCTGACATTTTCACATCATGTCGTAGCTGTACCAGCTGCAGACGATGAAGCAGTTGCTCACCTTGTTGGATATCAGTAGATATTTTCCTGCTTCCATCCTCTTGCTCCCCCATTGTCTCTCTTTCTTCAGAACCTTTGGAGCTGGATAGCACTTGCATTTCTGTGCTGCCGCTTTCTTTCCTCACACAGTCACACTTTATGAGGTTATAATCCAAAGATGTACGGTCATCATGCTCTTCATTGTCTTTGTCCGTATCTGTTTGGAAGTCAGCAGCCTGTGCCTGACTGGTTGCTGTATCGGTCCTGTTTTGGTTGCATTTACAGAGCTTGAAATCATCATCGGAATTTGCCTCCACACTCTCGATAGCTATACTTTCTCTTAATAGTTTTAAGTCTGTTTCATCAAAATCACCAATGTCCTTGTGTTTTATTTTGTCTCCGTCTTTGTCTAAATGGATCTGATTCTCAGAGTCTTCTCTGTGGTTTGAATGTGTTTGTTTTGGGTAACTGTCTTCCTCCGTATTGGCTTCCCAGCAGTTTCCCTGTTCTTCACTTATAATTACAATGTCCTCTGGTTTGTCATTCTCTGTTGCGTTATTCCCGTAAGGTCTTCGATCTGTATCATAACCAGTTTCCATCAGACAACCAGTCACATCCATGGATTGTTGTTCTTGATAAGTTGGTGGAGAGGAGTCTTGTTCATTGGATATGTTGGCCATAGACAACTGCACTGCACTTGCAGTCACCTCTTCATCCAGCTCGTTTCGTGCTACCATTAACTGCTCCTCACTATGAGACAAGTCTAAGCCTCTTGGATTAGCTTCAGCCTCTGTTGCGTCAACTGAAAGGGTCACACCAGACTTACTTGCTGTTGCACCTGTGCTTTTCTCTGCTGGCAGCGATGTAGCCGTGCGAGGTGGAGGAGGTGGTTGAGGGATGAAGACATCATCTGCACCTTCATCATCCATCACACTGTAGTACCTCATTATAGCAGTGGGAGCAGCAGAGATCGTTGTGATTTTGTCTTCAGAGGTCGCTGAAAAATTCTCTGTGTGGTTGCTCACATGGTTTGAATCCATCTTCATCCACAGACCACTGTCATCATCAGAAAGTAGAATTTGAGGGCTGCGTCTAGGACCTCTTGCTTCCATGTTGAAACGTCTTTGAAGCAGTTTGTGGTGTTCTGTCTGCGTTGCCTTTTAATAAAATTTAAATAAGAGACATGAGTGTCATTGAGGCTTATAAGCGTCAGTGCTAGTAATTGTTATTATTATTATTACTGCTGTTAGAAACTATAAGAAAGAAAGAAACTAAGAAAAGGCTAAGAAAATGCCTTTTTAGTTAACATTATATCTGCGACATTTGGCAACGATACGGTATTATTGTACAATGCATTGTCTAATTTTACTATTTACAGAAACCTCTAGTGCATTATCTGTTAAAAACAGTGTACTAGCAGAAAATTACCAGTGTGTGATGTGATCTTTGTGCAGTTTTTCTTTCTTTCTTTCTTTTTACAGTGCAGTATAGCATTTCTTTTTGTCTAGTAACAGTACAGTAACTGAACCTTAAAGTTCTTAAATTAGATTTTGATACAAGGAACCTGATAATACAGACCTCAGGATAAAGCTATACATTAGGACTCATCCACACAAGTGCCCTGTGTTGCCATATTGTCTGCGGTTGTGCACCAATTATTGCAAAAAACCCCAAAACAAAACAAAAGAAAAAAAACACAAAAATTTTAAGATGTGTAGCAACGAAGGCAGTGAAAAGTGCAAGTTTGGCTTTGACAATAATGAGTAAAGGATGACAGAGTTTCACACACTGAAAATGAAACCCTTTTTATTTTATATAAAAGGACTATGGGGTACTATTAAAACCTTTTCAAGTAAGCACTACTTAGGTGGTCGATGTTCATAACAAATTCCTGGTGAAATTAACTAAACTGTGTCTTCTTAGTTTTGATATATGACCAAAAATCTCAAAATGTAGGATTTGTTTAGCTGCTGATCTGGTCGGGATCACAACAACAGCAGGCTTAAAATGGACCAAAAATAGAAATACGTTTATCCGTCCATCCATTCATTTATACTTCCTGTTTTTTTCTGTTTTTGTTTTTAAATTACTTTGTGTTTTGGTAGCTTTTCTCTCCTATTCAGGTCAAGTACAGACGTTTCTTCTGACAAAGGAAAAAAAGTAATGTCATCATAATGCAAGTCTGCCTTAAATTCTGATTTATCTTCATTCTGTCTGAACTCATCAAGCTAATTTCTGACAAGTACTGTGAGATGTTTGCAAATAGAACCTCAACAGCTATTTAAACACGTATTGTACATTTACTCTGAACATCACACAATAATTTGTATAATTATTTAATAATTCTTTTAAGACATGCTTAGATATGGAAATGTATGTCCTGGCATAATCTGGTTTATTGAGCTGCAGGTTTTAAATCTAAGAGTCTATATTTACACCTGTATTCAGGGGCTTAATGCCAGCCACACTGCAGTTAAGGATTATCAACAGCAGTAACACCACGCTGTTTATAAAGCTCAAGCAACAGGACATATTAATGCACCTTAATGAGCTTAACCTATTTATTCCACCGTGCTTTAGAGGAACACTTTCCTTTCTATCGTTGCTGTGAAGAGTTTTGGAGATCTTTTAAATATTATAATAGTCCGAATATTGTAGTTATTTGTAGTTCTTTAAAATACCTCCTTCTCCTTAAGTGACTGTGTAACATTATATGGAATTTTGTAATTCCATTATCCACTATATGATTGGTAGTTATTCCTGTAGTATGGATACACTCACACACAGTCAGCTGTTCTTACTCATATTTGTGCTGTGATAATATGACTTCAGCTTTATCTATCTATCTATCTATCTATCTATCTATCTATCTATCTATCTATCTATCTATCTATCTATCTATCTATCTATCTATCTATCTATCTATCTATCTATCTATCTATCTATCTATCTATCTATCTATCTAAAGATCTACTATCGAAACCTGTCACTTTATCAAAGAAAGAAATTGAGACAGATAATCAAACCGAACAAGTACAAAGATTTTTGCATCACACAGGCATTTTAAAAGAAGAGACTCACCTGATTGCAGTGCTGTGGTCTTCCCCTGTGCGTGATAGTACTAACCTCAATGGAAATATGAATGATCCAGCTCATCTTCTTAGCTCATGTGCCCTTCTCTACTCTATGTCATGTGAACAAACAAAATCCGCATCTTTAAGCAGCAGCACACAGTTCAAATGACCTGCAGTGAGTGAGCCCAAAGAGCTGAATGACCCGCTGCAAAGTGAAAATATGGAGTCTGACTCTTGGTAAATACTGTCGTTGGTCCTACACAGTAACCCCCCACTCCCCCAATGTATGTAATGTAACAGAATGCTTCATGTGATTTTTACATAACTTTGATGAATTAACATCAAAAAAGTCATTTTTTAAACAGAAACATTTTGCTTCTTGCAAAAATACTGTAGATAACTTATGATTAGTTCACAGATATGCAGTGTTTATTTAGTTGATAAAACTGCTAAAGACTACTTTAATGCTGTAAATACAAGAATTAGATGAAAGCAGTGCTTTCCCCAAATGTCATTATGTAGTGAATGTAGCTTGGCTATCTAGCAACAGCATTTTTCTTTTTTTTTTGTTTAACACATTTTTATATGAAGACTGCTATAACATGAACCAGCGCTAGCAAGATGTGGCTGATAGATGGAGGATGATAGTAAAAGTTTGAACTAATATTTGATCAAAGCTACCCAAACTATAACCCAACAGAATTATTCAAGCTGGGGAGTTGATTAAATAACCTGACACATCGCCAACCCAACTCAAACTTTTTGATCTCCATTTCTTTGCGCTCATTTTCCAGTTCTTTTCTTTGAATATTTCAGCATTTCCTCCAGTTTTCCAGATTTTTCTTGCAATCATCCTCTATTTCAATGATCATGTGTGCATCTTTTAACTTTGTTTCCAGTTCTGATACTTCCAGATGGATCTTTTTCTCCATTATTTGGTGTTCGAGCTCCAGCTGTTTATTTTTTTCCTCCAGCTGTGCATACTGACTTTTTATGTTCTCCGGCTTTTAAGGCTGCATACATTTCTCCTGGAGCTGATGTTTTTTCTGCAGAAGTTTATCCTTCTCCTCCAGATCTTTGTATTTCTGCTCCAGTTCTTATCTCTTCCAGATGTTTCTTACTCTCAAATTCCTTCTGCTCCTTGAGTACTTCAACTTGGATGTGTGCATCATTAACTTTAGTCACATCTGCCTTCTGTTGCTTCAATATTTTCGTTTTCGTACTCCAGCTCTTTTTTCCCTCAGGTAGCTTGCATTTGCCCTCCATTTCTTTAATAAAATCAGAAAAGGTGTCTATGTGAATGAAATTTCTTCTTTCATTCAGGAACCCATTAAGGTGACCCCATATTATTTACGATCTGTCCCGGTGGTTGTTACTCCATGGCTGAACACATGAAGGAATTTCTCCCATTCCAGTACAAATTGCTGGTAAAGCTAAGCTAAGCTAACACAGCCGATTTTGGTTCTCTGAGTTAAAGCACATGCATCAGATTAAAGGGGGCCTCATAAATTGAATCTTTGTAATGTCAGACTTGGAGTCCCAGTTTTTCCTGATTGAGCTGTTTACAGGTTTTTTTTTTTAAGATAACCATTCATTTACAGACCACTTCTACTAGATTACTTGATGTTAAAGAAAATGTAAAATTCTGATGATTCTCCAGCAAGTTCTGTATTGGCCTTTTCCCTCTGATTTCCCAGTGCATTATGGGACAGGAATGAGAAATTTCTATCAGCAGTGTCATATTTACCTCATTTTGAGTTCATGCATGGTACAGTTTTTGGTTTCTTGTTGTTGAACAAGCAGGGATATCAAGGTCCACAGGGGATATGAAGGTCGGGATTCAACATTGAAATACAGTCAGACCCACTGACCCTACAGTCTGTGGCTAACAGTTAATGATTCCCTGTCTTACTTATGTGTAGTGAAGTTCTTCTTTGGCAGCAGAGTACTTCATATTATCTGTGGGTCAGACCATTGGTTATGGCCACATCACAATCTTCTGGTGGTGTTGTGTTGATGTTTGCATCCTACTACTGACTGAACATCTGCCAGTTTTGGAGGATGCAGTTTATGCTGGTGTTTCATTGTCGTACAAAGAAAGGATGGGTCCTTGCATGAAATTTATGCACTCTTTCACATGTGCTTGCAGCCTGTAGGTTGGTTGATTATGTAGACATTTGCAAAAGGGTTTTTTTTTATTATCACCATTTAAACTGTCATTCACTAAAAAACAGGGCTACCAGGTTATTGACATCGAAGCATACCATTGACTATGGATTCATACAAATTTATGTGGTTTTTTTTTTTCAATTCACCCTCATATCAATATGTAGCAACAGGCTCCAAATGCAAATGTATTATCATAAACACACTCTTTGCAAATTTCTACTGTTCTTCAACTGTTCATCAGTTCCTTCCAACCTCGTCTGTATTTGAACGAGATCTGAT
Source organism: Diplotaxodon limnothrissa (assembly GCF_057381915.1). Lineage (NCBI taxonomy): Eukaryota > Metazoa > Chordata > Actinopteri > Cichliformes > Cichlidae > Diplotaxodon > Diplotaxodon limnothrissa. The sequence goes on along the minus strand of NC_140599.1, from coordinate 8,034,720 downwards.
TCATGGGACTGAAACATTCATCTGATTCATCACGATAGTTTAGGAGTGTACAAGTAGGTCTTTTTTGTATGTGTGTGATTTTTGCACCAGGTTCCTAATGGTTTGATGATGGCATTATAAAGCAAACTCATCATTTCATGATTCGTCATTTGACCACAATGCTGCAGGCAAAATACTGTTACTCTGATAACCTTATTAAAATAAAGGTTTAATGCATTTTTTTAAATGTGATCTTTAATTAACAGCATATTTTAAAAATGTCCATCCATTAATTTCATGTGGTAAGAAACATATTACATATGACAGCAGCTTGTTTTAACTATAATAATAATATCATAATCAAGGTTAACCATTTTAAAATGGATTTTTCTAAGTTAAATCCAGCAATGTAATTAGTGCACACTTTTTTTTTACAGTAAACTTCTGTGAAATATTTCATATTTGAATGTGAAGTTATTTATAAAGAATCATATTAAACTTACTATGATCATAAATTAACAGTATATTACAATGGGGAATTATATTTTATGGTGTTAAATAAAGATAAATCCAATCATTTCATATGTGGGCTTACCTTCTTTAAATGTGAAGATCTGTTGTTTATTCAACATTTTGATGTAAAGTTACATTTAACAGCTTATGTAACATAATAGTCTCAAATTAACTGGATATTTTCATAATGATAAACCCATTTGCTAGTTTATAAACTTGATTTTGACATTTTTTGAACATATAAATGAAAGTATGCTGCCATATTTTATCCTGTTAAATATGCATCAAATGTACAAGATTTTTACATTAAATTACACAATAATCGAACTAATTAAAGTATTTTTCTGCAACTTTACACCTGGTTAATTGTACTACAGCAGTGGTCAGTATTTGTTGTTGGTGTAATTACTGTTTTTACACACGTAAACACCTTAAATAAAGGAAATTTTAGAAATACAAAGATGTCACGTGAATTAAAATTCACAATTTAAAGTCGTGATTTTAAAAGTCACAAAACTGCGCTGGAAAATCTCCATTTTAAAAAAATGCATTTCGGTGTATGATACAGAAGCAAATATGGGAGGTCTGCATGTTTACTGCTTTAGTGTGAAATTGTGAGTACATCTCAAATCTAATTGTAAAACTCGATCACTACACCAACTGGAATCTGTCATATTACAACATATCCTGTTTAACATCCACTGCCATAAATCAGTGTTATAGCTAAATTCAGTGAGAAAAAAAAATCAAACAAAGGTCAGATAAAGACAGTGATTTCCAGATTTTCTACAGTGAATATACAAGAAGAACATGTTGTTCTTCTTGTATTGCCAATGTGGTTTTAAAGTGTTTCAAACAATTCTAGAAGTATTTTTAATGTATATATCAGTTCTAAAATAGTGAAGGCATAGTTCAAGATGGTGGGCGGTATACTATTTACTTTCTTTCCCCAAGAATTAGATGAGACGATCAGTGCCTCAGAAAAATATTAGACAAATTCTACAAACCAATTTTCTTAACTTGGCATGAACGTGAAACCAACAAGCCAAACTGCCAGGAAGTTTAAAAAAAAAAATCTGCCAGCCAGAACTTCTAATTAACACCTAATCAGTGTTTGAAACTGAGAGATAAAAATGTCTTGTTGCCATGTCAGCGAGGTTATCTGCAGCCCGAGCGCAGCAGTAACCAGATGCTGGTTTTAGTTTCACAGTGACTGCACAGACATTAAAAAAGTGTAATGTTTCTCATGTAACTCTGAGCAAGAATGAGATAATTTCTCAAAATGTTCATGTTTGGATTTTTACACAGAAATGGTGAATCTGAATCCGTCTTAAGAAACTCAACGTGTAAAGGTGATGCATCAAAACACAGAAACACTCAAAATCTCAGCCGTCAGTTGCAGGGTATTTTTCATACTAGAAACAGTGAGGGACACCATAAGCATTAAGATGTGCGTGCTAAAGGATGGCGTAATTTCCCCCCCCATTTCTACAGGAACCATGGCTAAACATTTAGTGTGGAATTTTTCTCTTGGATAAGCTTGCTTGCTTGAAGTTCTTATTTCTGTCCAGTAGGGGGTGGAAGTGGACTTTAGTTCTCAGCTTTGTAGAAGCTGCACAAATATATAAGTGCCACTTTTATTATCAAGGGGAGGTGAAATGGTGGGTGATGGTTTAGTATGCTATTAAACCCACTCATATAAAGCAACATATAAAGGAAGCAGTGTATACATGGTATACAGGGAGTCTTTCTTCAACCATTTCTTACATGACAGAGCAACACCGGCAGCTCCTGTGCGTAGAACTGCCTTTTCCCTCTGTTATGCCTGGTGGAGATGTATTATGTGACTCTTTATCACCTTCCTCTGCCTGCACATCGATTCCAGCTCCGTTTCCACCCGAGGGAATAACCTGAACTGCTTCATCTTTGGACTCTTTCCCGGTGCCTTGCTCTGCTACCTGGTCTAATGGTGAATAAAGTGGAGGAGGCATTTCAGGTCCTAAGACATGCTCTTCTCCATCCTCCGTGATTATCACTCGTTCCACAGTGATCATGCCTTCCTGCTCCTCTTGGCTCTGACTCTGGTCTGTTGTAGCATCAGCGTATCCCAAGAACACAAGTGTGACAGGACTTTCCTCCAACATCTGATTCTCCACAATATCTACTTTTTCCAAAGTGTCTCTCACTGCCATCGTGTTTTTATCATCTGTGTTTCCCACATTTACAACACACTTCTCACTGCTCAGCTCAACTTCTAAATCATCGCTTCTAGAGCCGCCGAATGGCCTGTAGTCTTCCTTTGATGTGCTGGGATGGGTATGAAGCGACAGGCCTTTTTTCTCTGAGCCTTTGCTAGCTTCTACTGTCTCTGTCTTGGTTGGTGTGACTGTGACTTCATTCAGCAGCACTTTCATCCCGACCCCATCGATGACACTCAAGATCTGCCCGAGCTCTTTAGACGAGGGTTGATCTGCTGACCCACTGATAGTGTGGATGCTCCTCCTGCCGTCGTCAAAGACAGTGGTAGCCTTTGGAGCACCAGCTGGTGTGGACACAGGAGCCACTGACCTAACGATGGTGGCACCTGTCTTGGGGTCCCGCTCTACCTGCACCTCCAACATTCCCAGGACTGCAGTCACAAAAGACAAAGTAAAATGCTTACAGTGAGGCAAATCAAAAGGCCCAGTTATAATTAATGATTCATATTGATCTAATTTCAAGTCATTCACAGACTATGTGAGACCTTTATTTTTCCTAACAAAACTGCTTTTAAATGTTTCATAGGCCTGGGTGTTAACAAAAAGTGAGAAAGTACTAAGGTCAATGCCAGGTCATGAAACAGAGCTTTTGTGTTACTAATGTGAGCCGGCACAACAGAAATTATAGGGGCACAATGAGCAAAATGTAGCACGCTTATTCTCTACACACAGCCCTCCAGTGGGCATTAAAAATTAACCAACAGAAATAACAAGAAGGCTAAATATAACATTGTTCCCAGGCCTTTCACTGCAGTCCCTTCATTAAGTCGTATCCTGGGGGCTGAACTTGGACGGAGCAACATTAAATAAAGAGGTCATCATTTCCAAGGGAAGGACGAAGAGGGAAATACAAATAACTGAGGATAGCCTTTTGCCAAAATTTAGGTTTATCAACTTGTACAGTTGGCATTTTCACTGGTAAACATTTTTGTCATGCAAACTTCATTAGCATTCACAAAATTCCATCATCGATAGTCCATTCCTGTGTCTCACCTGATCGGCCATCTTGCCCACCTTCATTCAACATCCTTTGCGCCATTAGTACAGAAAAGGGACCCACAGGCAGTTTGTTCCCTGAGAAAGAAAACATAGACATGGAAATAACTGTATTTTCAGTGCAGTGTACGCACAGAGTGTTTTTACTTGCTTTTCTATTTGATGTTAATGAACACAAATCACCTGACTGACAATGTCTTCATTAAGGATGTCATTTGTGCACTATCTATATTAATAGGCACAGTTATTACTGAGACAAGGTGATATAATGAACATGTGCCCAACACTGCTAACAGTTTTCCATTTATCATTACACTGCTCACTCACAAGATTAGACGCGCATAAAAAGAGTGTGGAGGTTTCAGGATGACGTGCGCAGACGAGTTTTGACAGTTCACAAATTTGCTCTCACCACAACTGAAGGAGCGATAGCAACACCCCTTTTCATAATATAATAATAATAATAAGAAGAAGAACAAGGAGAAGAAATACTTTATTTATTCCAATGGTTGGGATAAATAAAGTATTGTTACATGAAAAACAACTTAGCTCAAACATAGTATCTTGTAGTTCTTAAATACGTTTACTAAGGGATGAGCTCAGTTAAATAGAGAATTGAGGTACTTTGACTGCGCCCTTCCCAAGGGGTCATCACAGCAGATGGATCTGCACAGATTTTCCTTCCTCCTACTCTGGAACAGAACTTCCCGTTCATCTAAGCCAGGGACGTCAAATTATTTTACACTGTGGGCCACTGGTTCAGGCCAGTGAAAGTCCACTTTTAGTCAGTGTAAAGAACAACTACACATTTATTATTTTTGTTTTTTTTTAATAAAAAAGAACAACATTTCAACAATACAGCTCAGTTTCTGCACACGATAAAGATGGGCTTAAATTATAGGAAATAAATGTTTAAAATTATAGGAATATTTCTCTACCCTGTAATTATAATCCCATAATCCACAGATAAATCATACATTTCTTCAGTAGATAGTGTAGATTTTAGATAGTGAAAAAACAGGAACTTTCTGTTATTTTATTGTTTTAGTGTACTTGCTTATTTATACCTATTTAGTGTCCTATGAATACCATAGAAGAGGAGTTTATCAGTGGGAAAAGCTGTAAAACTTAAGAAAAGCCGTCCAATGGGCCTGATTGGAGCCAAAGATTCTGGCCCCTGGCCCTTATGTTTGACACCACTGGTCTAGGCATACATTAGCTTGTAATACTCTAAGGGTATTGTGTCTCCTCCCAGTGATGGTGCAAGACCTCTGCATAGTGCTGAGTATAAATATAGGCCATATCTTATCTAGAAAATATACAAGAAACAAAAACAGAGATTAAAAAAAGCCTTTAAAATCGTTGATTTCTTTTCTCTTTTCTCTTTATGATTTATTTATTTCCCTGGAAACAACATGTGAGTAAATAACAGGAAGTTCCAATTTTCTCCTTTAACATAATTAGGGTTGATTTTTTGTATGCATCTGTCTGTTTATTTATATCTCAAACACTAACATCACTCATATATTTCACTTAGTGTCAGATGTTCACTGCTTCATATCAGGGCTGGATGTGCTTTTATAATGTATACACTCTTTTTACTTCTGTGTCCCTCCCAACTCCATAGAAGCTTTGTTCACAATGTGGAGATTGGCCAAAAAGTGCTGTGATAATGGTCTTCTTGTAGCACACAGAGTCAGAAGGAATTTAAGTAATGTTGTTACGCTCAAAGTAGAGCTCTTTCTCAGCCACGGCTCCATTCTGTCACACAGACTTAGATTATTATTCTTCAGGCAAAGACTTAGTTATGGCAAATTATCATCTGCCAAGAAAGAATGGTTTCTAGACAGGCATAGTGATGAAAAGTGACAAAATATGATAGCAGCTGATGGTAAGCTAATGGCGGCTACGTGCAGCTGACTTCTTACCTTGCACGTCCTTGTCAGTGCCAGCCTGTGGGTAAAGGGAAGAGACTATTTTAAGTACTCCCCATGGTCAGACACTCAAAGCAGATACTGAGTCTGCAACTTTAAACTCATGCCTCTGCCCCTCGCTTTCCCGAGCCCTCCCCAGTTTGTGCCCTGCTGTAAATATTTCACAGCCATCGTCAGAGAAGTGTTGAATCAAGTTTAGTTCCATCAAGTTAAAAGAAGCTGAGACTGTCTTGCCCAACAACCATTTCATGCCTGATACTGGCTGTCAGCATGAGACAGAGCTAAATGTGGGCTGGACCGCACAGTGGAACATTTGGTGGAGGCCAGAGGTCAATAAATACGACACATTTTTTGATAGAAGAAGAAAATACATGCTAAAATGTATACATGATGCTAAGGCATTACATTAGTACAGCTTGCATTGAAAAACAAGCAGGATGTTGTCAGTATTTACCTAATTTCAGGTAAAGGTCTTGTTGCTCCTGTAAATATATTTAATTACTCGCAAAAACCTATCCTATGGATATTTTATTGCTAGGCCTACAGTGCTTGTCCACTTTGCTCATGTATGGAAACTCAGACATGTATGTTAATGTTATCATGTTATTATTTTTATGTTCATTAAATCCCAAAGTGCCACTGCACTAAAAACTGTTTTATTTACAAAAAACAGCATATACATAATGTGAACAATATACACATACATGTAACGTACACGTATTGTGAACAGTGTACATGTATGTTTTGAGATCAGCTAATTAGGATATGAGTGTTCTAAAAATAATTCCCATAAGCTTTAACGATGTGTATTATCCTGGTACCCCAGGCAGTTAATATAATGTACTTCCTCCAGATTAATTAATGTGTCTAGGAGGAGTTAGGTAAGAGATATAGATATAGATGTACAGACAATTTAATATTTTGTATCAGGAAAAGAAAAATGTCAAATTAAAATTAGTGGTGTCAGCGTTAATCTCGTGGAGATTTGCCACGTTAATGTGGTTATGTCGTTAACGTCATTTTAACGAGATTAACGCTGACAGCACAAATTAAAATATGAAGTTACTGTTGTTGTTGTATATATGTAAATGCTTACTCAACCTAGGGCACATCTTCCTATTATACTTGAGAGCAGCTTGGTCATCTGGCTGAAGCCGTGCAGTCACTAGAGTCTGTGTTTTTTTCTGAAGAGACCTCTTTTCTGGCAACCGCTGCCCCCTCTGTCTCATCCTCAGGCTTCTTTTGACTTTTAGTTTGTTCCCTGACACACATGCACACACGCACACATTGTCGTAGACATCATGTGTGTCAACACAAAACGACACACATTAGAGCTCATAATATAAATGATTCAGAGCAGTGGACACTGTGTCTGTGTTTATGTCGTACGCCCTAGGCTTTAATCCATCACGTCAACTGTCACATGGCTGCCTTCTTTTTGAACTCATCATGGCTAGCAGAGCAGTGGGTCTGTGACAGAATACTGTATGCTTCATGGCAAACATTCACATCTTTAGAAAACGATGAGTGTGAGCCAGTAAAATGTAGATTATGTTGACTCGTTAACTTTGACACAGTCAAATCAGTGATTCGATCAACTGCATCTGAATGAAACTGTTTAAATGTGGCTGTGTGTTCAGCAGCTTAGCACAGGACTGAGCTGAAAGCTGTAAATTGCATGAAGGACAGGAGGTGGAGTTGTTTCACTGAGCCGCTGGCCTCTTGTGAACTTCCTCTGAAGAAGGATGTCGAAATAAGAGTCAAGGAAAGTTCAAACTCAGAAAATCAAGAAAACGAAGCAGAAGGACAGAGCTGGAGGAGAGGCGGCGAGGATGGGTCAGATAGGAGACTAGAGTAAATGTTGGGAGATTGTATCTGCAATAATCATGAACGGATGTTTCAGCAGATAATTTTTTTTAAATAATAATAATAATAATAATAATAAATTTTAATTTTAATTAAAAGGCACCTTTGGTGACACCCAAGGACACTTAACAATAAAATAATAATAGAGATGACAAAATGAAGAACAATAGAAACAAAGTGCAAGATAAAATTAACAAACAGTGTTTTCACAGTGAATATGCAGATTTGAACAGATGAGTTTTGAGTTACATTTAAGCTGGAGGAGAGAACCAATGTTTCTTATATCTGGGGGTAGAGAGTTCCACAGTCTGGGAGCAGAGCAACTGAAAGCAAGAATAGATGTAGACTGGGTGGAAAGAGGAGGACGTAATCTGTTAATGCTGCGTAGATGGAAATAGGCAGTGAGATTATTGATGTGCAATTTATAGGATAGTGAACTGTCTAGGTAAGATGATACCTAGGCTCTTAACCTGAAGTGAAGGGAAAACTGTGGAGTTATCAATAGTGAGTGAGAAAAGATTTGCCTTCAAAAGTTTGTATTTAGTTCCAATAAGGAGATTTCAGTTTTATCCTCATTGAGCTTAAGAAAATTAGAGCTGAACGAGGATTTTAATTCAGATAGGCATTCTGTAAGGGAAGAAGTTGGGAGGGAAAAATCAGGCCTGCAGGAGAGATATAACCGGGTGTCATCAGCAAAACAGTGAAAGTGAAGATCCAATTTGTGGAAAATGGTACCAAGAGGGAGGATGTAAATTATGAAGAGAAGAGGGCCTAAGACTGAATCTTGGGGTACACCAGAAGTGACTGAGAATAGACAAGAGCAAAATGATTTAAGTTGAATAAACTGGGAGCGGTCATGGAGATATGATTGGCACCAAGCTAGGGGTGTGTCAGAGATGCCAAGAGAGGAAAGTCTGCTTAGACACAGCTTATATGTAAGCAGCTCAAAATAATTAAAGGAGCACTATGAGAAAAATCAGAGGTCAGTGAATAAAAAAAGTCCTGGTCAAGCAGGTTTTCTATCAATTGGAAGGTCAGTAGTTTGATCCCTGGATATTCCAGTCTTCAGTTTTAATGTATCCTTAGAGAGAATACTGAACCTGCTTCATCTATTAGATATATTTGAAATAAATCCTTAAATATTAAAATAACACCTTTAAACCACTTAAATGTTTTGTCTAGATTAGAGTTGTCCTGATCAGTGATGGTAAAGTTGACTGTTGAGATTTGTAGATCAGTTCCCCATTCACAAATTAAATTAATATCATTATATGATTCCCTTTAATCAACTGAATCTGCCTTGCTATGTTTTACATTTACATACAATCTCCACATATAGAGACAAAGTCCCCAGTCTGCAACCCACAGAACCTCTTATTGCTAGACACCACAGGGCAGCCCCAGAGATGCCATGTCCATGGCCTAACAGGTCAGAGCTGATTTGGTGAGCTAATGGGCACCTGCGCAATGTTAATGTGTGGCAGTCTGAACATAATGTGTAGCCTATATATGACCAAAACCATCTGCCAGTGTTAACAGACCAGAAGGGCCCATTCAAGGGATCAAGACAAACGGCCAGCTGCCTGGCAGTGGTCCTCTTACTCGTTCTGCAGTCCTGGCAGAAAGACTGAGGATTGTATTGCTGCCATTTTGGATCTTACTGAGTATGAGTCAGGCCAGCAGCCTGCTGTTGTCTGAGAGTGACAGAGAAAAGATGTCACAGCTCAGCACCACAGCCCAGAGACCCAGACATCTTGTTCAATGCGATCTGTCACTCATTGTCGGGAGTGACATCCTGAAACCTGACAATTGGGTGTCTTAACACTTTAGGCCAAAAACTAGCAGTCCTACCTGCTGTAAGTTACCTGCTTTGGTAGTAGAGCGTCTTTCGAAATACATGATTTTTTTTATTTACATTGAGTTTGATGTGAAACATCATTGAAAGACATAATGTTATTGGTCAAAAGTGGTTGCTTATATACACATTAAATGAGAATTTTCCAGTTTTTCCTTGTTTATCAGAACACAGTATCCATGATGGAGGAACACTACAAATATACTGGAGAATATCATCATGTATTTCTTCCATGGAAAACAAATACTACTTCACATTTACTGCCACAAAGAAGAAAGGAGGTATTGTTGTATCTTTAGGCTCGACTGCAGTGCGGATGGTCTGCTCCTGCCGTTAGCAGTGCACATGCCTGAGGCTGCGGGTGTTTGGAGAACGCAGAAATGTGCTGCACAGTGTGTGGGAGGCTTTTGCAGTGTGCATGATGCAGCACACGGCTACTGGCTGCATAGACAATTTAGGCTGTTATGTCTTGTTTACTTTAAAAAGCTTATATCCTTCCTTCAGGGAACAGTTTAGCAGTCAATGGTATGCATAGTGGCTTGCAGCAAACAGTGCCCATACAATATCAAATAAAGGTCCTTTTCTGACGTCATCATTACAGGAGGAGACGCTTGCATTTTCTCTAAGTTTTCAACACAAAAACAGCCAGAGTTTTATGTAAATGCATTTTCTTCTGTGCACCACTTGGTTGTGGTGAGAGGTGTCTGTAAGATTTCTGCCATTGAAACACAACATGTAACTGAAAACAGCTTGCACATGTGTGGATTGGAGCCAATCAGACATAATAAAGTCCAAGTGACCCAACCCAAAACATCTGACTACACGTCAGCTGGGGAAATATCTCACTCTGGCAGCCACAAGATATGGCCTGATATAAGGGTGGGGCCTACCAGCGGCCAGTTTTTAACACAGCTAAAAAGAGAGCAACAACTCCAGATCCCTGCCTCAGTTTACACTGCAGTCACAGTTTAGCTGAAGGTCCAGTGAGACCGTCCTGTGTCTGAATGGCAAGCATGAGGCCACTGAAAGCTTTATGAAGTCATAGGTGCAAATAATAAATAAAGAGAAATGAAGCAGCAAAAAGGAAACTGGGGAGAGCAAATTGGGCGTGTGTTGTGAAAATCTCTTGAGTATGACGTAATTTTCCATTTCAGCGTCCCATTTTCCATAAAGGAAAAAAGGCACAATTCACTGTAAAAAACACTACATTTTTTTCAGTGTAGCCGTTCTCCCAGATGTTAACAGCGAAGCATATACAGACTGGCTGTTATTTAGCACTTTTCTACTGTATTTGAGCACTCAAAGAAACTCAGGGTTCAGTATCTCACCCAAGACGTTTTTTGACATGTAGACTGTAGCAGCCTGGGATCAAACAACCAATCTTTCAATGAGCAGTGGATCTGCTCCACCTTCTGAGATACTAATGTCTCCTCTGTGGTTACCCAAACACTGTACATGCTTCCATGAAACAAGTATTTAGGACTAGTTAGCTAGCCTGTTGGCATGTAAAGATAGTATGGTGAGGTAGTTCTTAAAAAGTAACAAATAAACAGCACTTAAAGACTAAATTCTGAATACCAGGAAGACTTTGGACCTAGCAGCTGTTGCTGGTTACTAACAATCAGTGTTGGTCAAGTTACTTGAAAAAAGTAATTAGTTACTGATTACTGATTACTTCTCAAAAAAAGTAATCCCGTTACTTTACTGATTACTTGTTTTCAAAAGTAATTAATTACTTAGTTACTTAGTTACTTTTAAAAAACATGATACACTACCTGAATGCTTGATAAAGCAATAGACCTTTTGGGCCAATGCTATTTTTTCTGCATAATCCATCATATAAAAGTGAATCAAATGGAAAAGTGTCTTTTTAAAAAATTGTTTATTACTTTTAATCTTAACTTTATAAACAGTGCATCAAACAAAAATTAAATTAAATTCAACAGTCTTTGACTTTAATAAATTTGTTTAACATTTGAACATATTTCTGCACATTACACCATATTTTAAGAAAATAAAGGCTTAAACTGTATTTCTGCATACTCCAGCATATAACATAAATTATTTTTGTGTATACACACATCTTTTCATATAAATAAAGCAAAAAATAAATAAATAAAATAAATAAAATTAACAAAAACATCTTTTAACAGTTGGTAAAGTGCAGAGAGGCATAATATTGAGATTACAAAAACAGAAAATGCTATTGCATGCTACATTCAGGCTGTTAATCCAGTCTCAGTTTGTGGCAACCCTGAAAAAGACCTATGTTTTATTGTTTTCTTTTGGACTGAAACAGTGGTTATATCGCATCAGCAGAAGCTTCTCAAACCTTCTATCAGACATTCTGTTCCTTTTTGGGGAAAGCACCAATCCACCTAAACTGAACAGCCGTTCCACTGGTGCACTGGATGGAGTTGGACTGTTGTATTTCATGTACATCTTTTTGAGATTTGGGAACTGATTCAGAATCTCAAGCTCATAGCCTGACCTTAAAAAGTCAGTTATTTCTTTTTCTGCTGAGAAGCTTTCTGTGGGCTGATTCTGAAATTCAAAAAAGTCCATTTCGGCTGGGCTGGCTGGGATTTGGGACACATTAGTGTTCTCAGTTGCAGGAGCAGCTTTACGACACTCTGTTATCAGGAGCTCCTTCACATACTCTCTCCTACGCTCATCTCTCAGCCAACGAAGTTTAAACTTGGGACAAGTGGCCGCTGCGAGAAGTCCTTCTTGGCTGTCCAGAACAGCATCAAAACGAGTCTTGATGGCCTGTAACATACAATATGATGCAACTAAGAATAAAATTATTTTACTGTATAATTACCTATTGTCAATATTTTGTGGGCTTTACAGCTCTAAACCATCTATATTTTCTATTATCAATACTGTATGAGATTTAATTTTGGCTGAGGCTTTTGTTGATATTATGATTAATATTCATGATTAATGATGATCAATGTCCCTGATATTTAACAAGGGGTGAATACTTGGTCTTTTATTCTATCATTTTAATAATTGTACCCACTGCTTAAAACAAAGTATAACATCCACCCACTGTGAATGGTATAATAAATTTAACAAATCCACCCAAAGCAATTAATAATAATCTTACCTTTACAATGACATCTGGAAGGCTGGCTGTCATTCTAGAGAGGTCATCTTTCAGGGCAAGGGTCTTTGACATCAGGCTTGTGAGTGTTGGCAGTAAAGCCCCGTAGGTGCACTCATCCCCTTGTAAGATGTCCAGAGCCACTGTCAGGGGCTTCATCACAGTACAGTACTCTTTCAAGAACTGGTACTCCCTTTCATTAAGGCACTTGATTCCCAGTTTTACACACAGGGGATTAAGTTCATTCAAGGGAATTGTGATGATTCTAGAAATGGCCTCATACAGGGAATTCCACCTTGTGGATGTCGGTACCATTAGTTTCCTCCGACTGACTTCCTCCACCTGTTCAGAGGCTAATGTTGATCGACTTGCTTTAGTCCAAAGAGCAGAACATTTTGCAATGCTACTCCTATATACAGCCTTGGTGTCTGCACAGGAATTTAGATGTTTGTCAACATCGCTTGTTGAAATCAAGTCAATTGTGTGCGATGCACATCTGTAGTGTGGAGGGAGGCTGAACTGTGCATCACCAGATGCAGCTGAAAGAGCTTCTATGACATCAGTAAAGGTCGGTTCCTCGTCATCACCTTCTTCATTTTCAGATTCAGACTCCAAATGACAGGGCTGACATACTCTGAATGCTTTGGCAAAATTGGATGCATTATCCGTTACAGTGGCAATAACTTTGCCTTGTAGTCCATATGATGAATGGATTTCTTCAATCTCTGCTCCAATTACATCATAGGTATGGCTGCCTCTAATTCTCTTGCATGCTAGAGCGGCCTTGTTGTGTTGTAATGTGGAATTAATCCAGTGAACTGTTACACCCATAAAACTTTTATTATTTACCGTCCAGATGTCAGCAGTGGTGGAAACAAACTCTGCCTCTTCGAGTGTAGCCTTCAAGTTAGAGTTCATTTTGTCATATTCTCTCTCAAGGTATCCTACAAATGACTTTCTCTGGGGCAGCTTGACACCACTTTTAGTTGGTATTTTTTCTACGATGCGTCGGAATGATTCAGAGTCAACAGTGGAAATCGGCAACATGTCCTCGACGATATAGGCAGCGACAAGCTTCTTCAGTTCAGCGGCACTAAGTCCTGTCGCTCTTACGTCTAGTTTAACCTGTTTAGCAGGAGTGGGTCCATCTGAGGTTTGCCCGGTGGAAGTAGATGTGGTAGCCACAGCGGTCACGTCAGTGAGGGGATCCTGGGGGTTTTCTGTCAATTTAACATTCTTGTGGCAGCGTGCTAGGTGCTTGCTCAGGTTGGAAGTGGAATTTTTCGACGTAGAAAGAAGTTTTCTTCCGATGCAGAGTGTACAACGTACGCTTATGTTTTTGTCGCTTTTTAAAGAGTCAAATTCAAAATAATGTCGGTATTTCCAAGTATTAAATGCTGCACGATCGTACTCTATCCCTCGCTCCATGTTTTCTATTGTTGACACACGAGCTACCATAGCCGTCGCACTCGCTTGCGTCATTGTCATGAGACATTCTCGCAAAAAGTTCACGGTTTTAGTAACGCAGTAACGCAGCGTTCCTACGGGAAAGTAAAGGTAATCTAATTACCGTTTTTGCAATAGTAATCCCTTACATTACTCGTTACTTGAAAAAAGTAATCCGATTACAGTAACGCGTTACAAGTAACGCGTTACTGCCCATCTCTGCTAACAATAGCTAGTAGCTAGGTATTTTCAGGGTAATATGAACACAACAGGACAGAAAATGTATTTTGAAAATGCTAAAGGTGAAGTGTGAAGATCCTATAAAAAAACACTGGATTCAGGCAGGCCTACAGACCACTCAGTGACTTCTTGGTAACCACCAATCTCGGTGGAAATTGTGTATTCCGCGACCGGGCAGAAAGTGTTTGTGGGCAGTTGCTAGCACAGCGCTGCACAAAAAAACTCCTTGTGTTAACTTTGGCCACTAGCATACTTCTGCCATCGCCAGTAGCTTGTGCTGACTTGTGTTCCGACTCATCTGCAAACATTTCAGACACTTCAGATATTATTTAAATTACACTTTTGGGTTGACTTTGAGACAATCAGCTATCAGCACAAGAAAGATGCAAACCTTTTTTTTCCCCCAGTCTCACTCCTGAGTTTCTCCTCTTTTTACAGTATGGATACCTCTCCTGGTGACGCAAGGAGAACTCAGGTCAGTGACAGGAAAAAAGTTTGAAATAAAAGCATTTGAAGTTGTCATCAAAGGGAGGATAATAGTACATTTAAAACATGTTTAGTGGCCAAACTCTGGATGTCCATGTGTGGATACAGTAAGATAAAGAAAGCTTGTACAGTTTCACACTCCTTCACATTGTTCAGGATTCATACAAACTTTGACCACATACTTCTTCTAATTATTTTCTAACACTGAATGTTTCTGAAAGCATTGAACTGTCTGTACTGACTTCAGAAAAATATTACCATGAGAGGATTTGCTTTCAAATAAGTTTCTCATTTTTTAAGTCAGTACTTACCCCTTGTCCACCCTTTGTAAGTTACCTTCTAAGAGCCAAATTGCCAAAAAAAAAAAAAAAGGCAGGTTACTGCAAGATGAAGCAGCAGAGACGGCTGTTTTTCCTCCTGCTTAAACCAGAGAGAACTGAGAACACGGTTCATATCGCTGTGGGTTACACCCGCTTCTAATAGAATTCTTTGGTAACACCCCTTTACTGCCGTGTTCCCTAAAGACAAGGACTTGTTCTGTGTAAAAGGAGTCTACTGAGAAACACAGACAGTGAGAAAGAGTAGAGGGGGGATATTTTTAGGAGATGTGACCGACATATTAAAGCATTGGCAGAGTTCAGGGATACCGAAAGAAATACTTCAGTGACACAGCACATTGCATACATGCTGATGCTGTATGCCTACTGTTAATGTAAGCTATAAATATGCTGAGGTCTGCTTCAGGCCTTCTCTATACCCAGCGAAGTGGGTCACTCATGTTTGGGCTGATGGCACATCTGAGTGCGGGCGGGCAGGCTCAACTCAGGCCCCTCGAGCCATTCATTTCACAGACCAATAGTTAGTGGCCAGAAAGTTAACTGTGGAATGGTTTCTGGACAGGCAGTGCATATCAAGTGAGACAATTCCACTGAAATGACAGGAGACAATGGCGGTGCAGTAAGATTATGTTGACGTGAGGTGAAAGTTCAAGATGGTAAAAGGCTGACCAAAGTGGACAGTAAAAGGGAAAAACTACTGAGTGAATGACTTTCAACTCAGTAGCTTGAAGCCTATGTTGGTGCTTTTCTTAGAATTATTTTTAAAAAGTGTTTAAATGATTCTGCTGAAGGAAATATGCAGTAGCAGTTTTGTGGCTTCTGTCTGATGGATAAATCTTACAGTATGAATTATGATACAGTATTTAATGAGAGTGCAGGATGTACTCAACTATTTCTTTTATTATTATATTAAGATTTGATTTTATGATTCTTGAATGACTTGGACCTTATTAAAGCTGCATGTACGGTACTCTGTGGAATTGCAGGCTGTCCCACATGAAAAATGACCGTTGTGAAAGAGAGATACAAAGCTGACTGCTGTAATGGTCTTACGACCAGTGATATCCTGGAATAAAACTCTCACAGACTCCTGAGTGGCAGCGACACAGCTGGGATCTGAAACCCATTATTTTCAATGGCTTGAGCTGTGCACGAACAGTTTGCCAATATGTTGAAGAAGCATGGTGTGTGGGAAGCGGACTGTGCCATACATTTGTGCGGCCAATAAAAACAAAGAATGGGCACGAGCTGGTGCACATAGTACATGTAACATGCAAAAAATGCTAGCGCAACACATATCTTGTTCTAACATGTGTCTAAGGCGACCAGATCAGAAGTGGACAAACTTTAACCACACATGTAAACAAGCAGCAGTATACAGGGTGTATCAAAAAGAATAGTCCAGTTTTCAGCATGCTTTAATTCCACAGCTGTTCACCGTTAACAATCGAAACACGTACTGTTAGAAACAGTGGATTTGGGATTTTTTACGTTTCCAGAAGGTAGCATAACAACAGCAGTGGGTAGAGTGGCTCCAGACGTCCATCCACTGACTATCATATCTTGTTAACATTGTAAGTTTTGTTTGCAAAGCTTTATATTTAACAATGTATTTTAAAATAAACCTCAAGTTTCGATGTCTATTGCTTTAAAATATATAGCCTTTTGAAATTAGATGATTTTTTAATGGAAGCTGTGCACAGTTATTGGGTCACTCTAAATGGAAAGGGTGCTAAACACACTCTGCTGATTCAATGATGACACCTATTAGACCTCAGTGGAAGGAAAACAAACCGCAAGCACAAACTTTGTATTCCATATTAATGAGAAGGCAGATTCAAAGAATTATTGATTGCTAAAGAGCAGGCTTGCTCTGAAAGAAACTAAGGGGAAGGGAAGTGATAAAGAGATTGTGCTGTACTACATAGATATTGATTAGCTCGCACCCTGACTCATAAATCAAACATTTAAGCCCTTGCCAGGACCAGGCTCAGCTAAGACAGGTGGAGTGGGAGCAGGTCCACATGCGTTGTGAAGCTGTATAAAAAATTGGTGCTTCTTGGTTTGTAATTCAATGACAGACTTCAGATTTAGTGCTGTCAGGTTAGATCAAACCTTTGCACTGCAAAGGACCTTTGAAGTCAGTGTGCTTAAAAATCCTTGCAAACATAACATAATTTACCGTCACTGTACTCACTGCTTGTTGAACTGAGAGATCGTCCCCAGAGAGCTGCCTCATGAGTCAACGAACCACTTATCTGAAGAGGAATGACTTCAGATCGCCATTACAGTGCGATATGTCCTGAGGTCCTGAGGGAAATTTCTTGAAATTTGGAAATTATTCAAGATTGAACTATTCAGAATTTGGCAATTAAAGGTCCCTGTTAAAGCAGCAGGTTTTGCCTGTCCTTTACACTGAGATGTCCAGTGGAAAAGGCCACGAATCAGGTGTAGAAGTCTTGTTCAACAGGGGTTCATGATGCAACACAGTCCACTAGGATATAGATTAAGTCACAGTACTGTGTTGTCTCAATGTTTGACATATTGCGGAGTTTTCAAGCTAATGGAATAAATATCTATATGAGAATTTTTCTGTAGTAGTTACTGTTGTACATGTCAGGGTCCTGGGTCTGAGCGACCCAGGGTCCCTGAGCAGTTATGGACTTATCTTTTATTTTATGTATTTTTGGTAGTGCTGTCCCTCTTCTCCCTATTTGCAGATATGTGTGTGTGTGGGTGTGTGTGTATGGATGCAGGTGTTTCTGCGAACACCTGTTTACAGGAGCCTTCAGGCCTGGTGGCTAGGGGACTGGCTGCAGATCGTGTGTGCCCGCGGGGGTCAGTGTTTAACGGCTGCTTCTATTGTTTTCCTGCAGGAGGAACGTGGAGAGGAAGGACAGATTGTGTTAACTGGGAAACACACACAGGAGTCTTGGGGAGCAAGGGGGATAAATTGTGCATCTATTGTTAACCACGCTGTAAATAAACGCACTGTTTGAATCGGAGAGTCCTACATCTTGGGTCCTCCTTCCCACATCCCCACGGTTTGCCCTGGCAAACCCTGACAGTACATGTGTGTTACTTTACAGACTCGCTATCAGAACTTTGTCACTCTGAGTCAAACGATTTGATACAAAGAACAAAGCACAGCAGAGATCACAGCAATTGCTAAGATCAAGACAAATTAGATCTGTGACACAGAACAATGTCCGTCTAGGCCACCGGTGGAAGAGTCCTGTCTTTGTGACATGTGAAGCACGAGTAATGAAGAGTTGTGCCCATTCGTGAATGAGATGGCACCGCTGGGAGATATTGCTCTGTTTCAATATGACAAAGAAGCTCACTGAGAGGCACAAGGTCACTGACAACCCCTGGGGGAACTGCTATCTCCTCATGACGGCAGCTGCAGTGCTATGCATGCACAAACACAACACACAAACACACTGCATTGGAGTGAGGGAGTATGAATATGATACCTTATGTGTTATGCTTGAAGGTTAATGAGATGAGAAATGGTTGACAAAGGGTGGATGACTTTTTGTTGGCAGTCTAGCTAATGTTTCACAAGCAGGAAGCAGGCTTACATGATGGGTGTTAAACATTTGAGAACACACATGCTACTTCCTGTGGACACAGAGAAACAGTGAGACGATGCAGTAACATGTAACAGTTAAACATCCCAAAGACATAAAGATCAGGTACTAAAGTACAAGGATGAAGAGGTTTCAAGCATAAAAATGAAGAAGGGGCGAACAGATGTGGATTGAATTCCATGGAGGTTTATGACCCAGGAGAAATCCCTACAGTGAAAGGAACAGAACAGAAAGTCTCTTTGAATCATGCACATGACTCATATTTAGAGCTGCAGCCACTCGGTGGGCTGACACAATATTTCTATGCAATAATATCACTTGAGTATTATAAGAAGAAAGACCAGATTAATTACAGTATTTCATTGAGGAACTGTGTGGTTTTTTAAAAAAATAAAATAAAACAACACTGACTATTGTCAGTATATAACTTTTGTGTTTGTTGAGCATGCATTACCAACTTGAATATATTTTGTCCACAGTGACAAGACCTCCTACTCCTCTCTGCAATAATATTCTCCCAAGGACATAACGTTTTTTGGGGGGCTCCAGCTGCCAGTGTTAGTAGGGGAGACCGGGGATAGTTGTAACGTGGGTCAGTTGTAACACTTCCAATTTCTCCAATCAGGGCTAAGTTTCAAATGATGTGACTCATCCTGTGCATGCCCAATTCAGTTCTGCTATCACATGTGAAAAATCAGCACATTTTGTCAAACACAGACAATTTAACATGAAAAAAAGTTATTTGTATGCCAAAAAGTAAGTTTTTCTACTTTATTTCAATTTCTAATAGCATTATCTGCTTTGCAGTTAAACTCATCAAACTTAAATTATGTTATTTGTATGTCTATGGGGATATATTCTGTGTAGGTCTTTAGTGCTAATGTTTTAGCCGTTGGCTGTAATGTTAGCTAGTTCATGGCTATAGGAGTCTGGGTCAGTTGTAACAGCAACAGTCTGGGTTAGTTGTAACAATAATGCAGATGTTACAACTTACCACACTATTACTTTAACTTATATTAAACAAGTTGGGGCAACGACATCAGCAGAGAGAGGTTCACTGGTCGCTTTTGTATATGCGGTTAATGCCATTGGCAACACAATTCCTCCACTGTTTGTGTTCCCACACATACATTATGCAGACCTCTGTGTCAGAGATGGACCAGTAGGAAGTACTGGTAGTGGAACTAAATCAGGATGGATGCAAGAAACAGATTTCCTCATCTTTCTGAAGCACTTTGCAAACCACACCAAGGTAAACCATGATAAAAAGTAATGGAATTGCGATGCTGGTGAACAACTACATTTTTTCAGCTTCATTGTTATGTTCAAAATTGGTGCAAGAGTTGTAGGTTATAATGTCCACTGAGCCAATGAGGCCAAACTCAAGGAAGACCAACCAAAATTAATGAAATATTCAGTTGCAGAAAATTCCATAATTTGTCTTTTTTGGGGGGTTGGAATATGTTCAAAAGCTAGATTTCTGCATTCTGTCACACACACACACAGCTACATAAATGGATGTAAGTGCATTCATGTGTTGAATAAAAAAGATTACATGTTAATGTTTTGTTAGTACCCTTATTTCATTGTGTTACATTTCACCCCAGGATATGTTACAACTAACCCAGACTATGGGGTTAATTGTAACATTTCACTCTTCGTGTTTGAGACCATACCATGCAATGGGTAATTGTGCTGCAGAGAAAATAGCTGCACTATTTAATAGCAGAGACATGTAAATACTTTGCATTACATTTTGAATACACTACCTTAAAAGAGCTCCAATTTACAGACAGAAATGTCAAAAATGTTACAACCATCCCCGGTCTCCCCTACTGCGGTACTATACTTAATGACAGACAACATTAGTCATCATTAAGTCATTAAGTCCCTGAATCATTTTACTTTTAACATCTATGCAGGCAGTGGTGTATAAGACTGTGTCAAAAGGGATGCAGTGGCAGACCTTATATTTCTTTTAACAGACCCAAATGCAGACACACAAGACAGGGCAGGGCTTAAACAAAAATCGAGCTGTTTATTAGGCTGGAGTAAATAACAAGCAAGAGCAGGTAGATGCAAAGGCAAAACTTAACTAGAGCTACACTGGGAAAAACTAAATACTAAACTCAAGGGACAAAGAACATCAAAAGAAGATAATGAAAACCTGAAGACGGATTACAGAACATGGAAACCAGGAAACATGGAAGCTAGGGAACTCAACGTGAAGACAATGACAACGAATGACAGAAAACTCACACACTAAATACACAGAGAGGAGACGAAGGGAGTGGCAACACCTGAGGAACACAGCTGAAACAAACGAATTTGATGCCACAGGGGAAGCAACACAGAACGTGGACATGAGACAGTCAAAATAAAACAGGAAACACCGTGAGACGTGGACTTGTACATGAAATTCACACAGGAGGAAAGGCAGACGAGAGAGGGAACACAAGAGAGCATACATGAAAGCACAACACACAGCACAACACTACAACGACGCGACGGGAAGCTGTGAAATGTGTGTTTCTGTTTTATTCTGTTAGTATATTGTCTTTCTTGTGCTTTTATTTGTTTCCCTTTTTGTTTCCAAATTATTATTCCTAGTTTCTGGTCCCTTAGTACCCAGTTATATGAATTTCAGTTTAAGATTACTCAGCTCCCACTGTTGAGACAAGACTGTGGTTATCAGGAAAATTTACTATTACCAATGAAATGGTAATAACATGATACTTGTTTAACCTGATACCCCAATATTACAACATTATAAGCTGTAATTGCAAACGTGAATACTGTTGCACACAGATAAGTATGAATTCAATCTTTAATGGTAAAATTAAAAGGTAAAATAAAAAATTCTATTATTCGCGTTGCTGATTTGAGTTTCTCTATAACTGCTTTTAGAAGTTAATGTGAATTGCAAGGGAAGGAAAATAAATAATGGATTTTTTTGTTGTTGTAGAATTTAAAATCCCTCGCTAGATATTCTACTGTCCATCCATAATGCATCGGACTTTCTGTTGCATATGAAAGCCATTTTTTTTTAGCAGGGGAAAGAAAAGAAGGAAAGAAAGGCGGGCACAAGAATTTCACATCTGTATCGCTTACAGGATGGTTGGCGTTTTAAGTTTTTCTGCCTTATCTTCTCCTCGGGGGCTCAAAATGGCCTTTTACTGCTGCCACTTTCTTTTCTCACAGTTGAGGTCTGGCGTGAAGTGACAGCACAGTTGTGCAAGTGGTGGGAAGGAGTGGGTGTGAAGACTTTGCACATCAGTGGTACACAAGAGATGAGACACAGTATGCTCCTGATTTTCAAAGTAACAAAATAGCAAAACTGCCTTCTGATTTTTATCATGATCATTAGAGGGGCACACACACACACACACACACACACACACACACACACACACACACACACACACACACACACACACACACACTCCTCGTGCCTATGGTACGACAACTTTTCTCCGTGCCCCTGGTACACTGCGTAGAAGCACTTTGCCACCCACACACACACACACACACACACACACACAGTTTAGGAGGCAGAAATAAATCTCGTGTTTCAGCAGGATCACTCATATCACACACTTTTTTTCAGTATAGCTTTTGTACTCCTTCTTGACAAAGTGAGAACAAATTTGTTCGCCCAGCTGAGCCAGGTCAGTTAGGAAATCAGGGGCAACGCCCCCGTCTTACTGTGGCTTTAATTACCATCTGTGACAGCTAGACTGGTGTTGTTTTTTACTGTGTCTATTTTATTCTCAGTTTGTGGGAAACACAGATTTCTTGAGTGTCACAACATCTTAACTGAACAACACAGTTACAAAACTACAGACCAGGAATGAGGCCAGGTGAGCAGACACGGGTACACAAACAGACGACCTGACAATGAACAAAGGAAGATAGAGGACTCAATTTCACTTAAAGGCAATGAGGGAAGTGGAAACACATGGGAAACACAGCTGACACAAATGAACATGACGCAAAACTAAACACACCGAACATGAAACACAAAACTATCAAAATAAAGCAGGAAGCACTGAGATGTAGACTGACACATGAGCTTGACACAGGAGGAAAGACAAATGAGAGAGTGGAGGAGATAGAGATATGATGGTCTGTTGAAACATGGAATTACACACAGGAAAGGGAGTTAAGACATCTCGACAAGACAACATGGAAATGGAAATGTTTCCTCATAGCTGGCTATTTTTAGAGGAATGTATTATTTTGTTTGTTTGTACCACTTAACACTGAACTATGAATCAAAAAAATCTATTTTAAATCATATATTTAGGCACTTTATACTAGAAGCCTGTCTCAAACATGTAATTTGTTCCCATTTCTTCTGTTGAAACTATTTAAAATGTCAAACATAACACATTTAGACAAGGATAAAATGAATTTTTTTACACCAGTAAAATCGTGGCATATCTCAGTATGATGTGCAGTGTGTCCTTAAAAATTTCACGTGTTTGGACAAGTGGAGGACAAAAGAAGAAGTGTCAGGTCTAAAAAAACCCATCTAAAGCAGGTGAATAATTTCTGAAAGTAATAAATGCCCTTAAACACTAGTAAGGATCTGACACAAAACTTAAGAGATGCATCTCGCTCTTCAGTTGATGCATTTACTGTTCACTGAAGCCTCATCAGAAATGGTCTCAGTGGAAGGATGGCTGTGAAGAAGCAGTTCTTAAGGAAGTGAAACAGGAAGAAAGGGCTAAGGTATACCAAATTTAAACAAGAAGAGGACTGAAAATTCAGTGGCAACAGGTCTTATAGATGGATCCAAATTTGGTTCTGTTTTTAATAAGGTCAGCAAAGAAGTATTACAGTGATTATCTATAAAACATCATAAAGCGTTACTATCAGCAAACATACTCTCAAAAGCGCCAGTTTGTTGCAGTTTGTGAGTGCGGATCCCACGTAGATTACTTTTTTTTTTTTTAGTGGTGGAAATGGGGTTCAATAATGGTTTAGAGCTGCATTTCAGCCAGTGATTGAGATATTATTAAAACTGATGAAACTATGAACACAGAAAAATATCCTCCGAGTTTGAGCTACCATGCACCTCCATCTGGAAAGTATCTGATTGGCAGCAGCTTCATTTTTCAGCATGACAATGATCCCAAACACACTGTCAATGCAGTGAAAGCATACCTAGATTGGAAAACATGCAATGACCTCCCCAGAGCTCAGGCCTCAGTATTATTAAAGCAGTATGGGATCATTTGACAGAGAACAGACGAAAAGGCAGCCAACATCTAAAGAAGAGAAAAACGTCCTTCAAGAAGTCTGGAGAAGTATTCATGAAGACTACTTAAAGAAATGATAAGAAAGCTGCTTAAGAGAGGTCAGGCTGTGCTGAAGAATAAAGGGGGTCATACCAAATACTGACAGTGAAGCTTGTTATTGTACAAACACAGTTTTTACCTCATACACTGCATTTCCATGTGTGCTTGCACTTGTTTCAATAAATTGCTGGACCTATTTCCTATTTTCTAACAAAGCATAAGAGGATAGCTCAAGATGTTTGCACATTCCTCTGTCTGCTTTGCAAATTAAACCATGCTTGTGGCTTGTGCTATGACACCAAAAAGAAGACATCATAGTGGATCTGTCAGAGTGCAAAGATTAACTTTGAAAAGTAACAAAAGAGCAACAGATCTCTTGCTGTATGACATAGATTGTTATGTTTGGCACAAAAATCAACACAACAGTTTTTTTTGTAGAGAAAGTAATGTTTGAGTGTTTACAAGTAATGGCAGATCATCGTGTCCGCAGTGGATGGAATTTGTCAGACACAGGGGGAGACTGCATAACTGGAAGCCTCCTGCCAGCTGACACCAGAGACCCTTGGGGTGAGGGGCCTGATTCAGATCAATATGCTCTATGTTACAAACTTGCCTGAGGCAGACTCATGTATGACACATCGCGGTACATTCAGGTATTTGCGCTCACACAGAAGTGATCGCTCTGTTTTTATCTCAGCCTTTGAGTCTCTTCTGCAGTGTCAGATGTTTTTTTTTTATTTCTGTGGAGTCGTCATCTTGCAGCACAGATTGTTAGCCATCGTGCGCGGCTCCCTTCAAAGGCCTGCGTGCAGCCTGATGTCAGCGTGACTTACTTCATCATTGGCTCAAATCAGCATCAAAGCCCCATCAAACACGAGGCTGTTGCAGATGGCGGCTGTGTGCTCCGTTGCCTTGTTTGTTTGAGTGGCTCTGTCAAGTACTTGTTAATTAGGAAGAAGGGAAACCCGTGCTTCCCAGCAGGCTGAATGCTGCCCTCAACAGCTTTCAATGATTAACCCCTTCCATCTCTCCAAATAACAGATCAGTAAAAGATGATGTTGCTCACTGTTGCACACTATGTGCTGAGCACATTTCTCTCTGTGTGTTTTCATTTGATCCCCTGTGCGCACTCAGACTTTCTCAAAGTACTCCTCAGTGCACATGCTGCCATGCTCGGATGCACTCTCTGTTTGGCTAGAAAGGAAAATGATGTACTGTCTAGAGTTGTCTCAGTTCCTACTATAGTCTGTGCTGAGCTGGGGAGCATCTGTGGGACTAGTAAAGAATGAAAGATATCTGAACAAACATGAACACACTAGTATCAGCATGGCAAACAAACAGTTAGTTACTTAGCCATTAACGATTTGAAGCGAGCAGTCGCTGAGTTAAACTAATGTTAACTTTGAGCCAAATGGTTTTGGCGATAACCACTGGGAATGAAAAATACTTTTAACTGACATATGACAAAGACGGTTACGTACACAAACGGTGCCATTGGTAACTTTATTCCTTGCATCGTCGTCTGAATCATGTAGATGTCAAGTTACCCACGTTACACACACTCTGTGAAAAACTTTACAATCTACTGACCCAACGTAATCCCTAAACAAACAAGCCGTGTTTTTTTTTTTTTTTTTTTTTGGGACAATCAATTAAGCGGAAACAGGGTCCTGAGTGACCAAAGGCTGTCGTGTGAGATTTAGTTCCACCCAAGATCTATCCTAACTAAAACTGCTGAAAATGCAGTGCCTTGCAGCTTTGTTTCTGTACAGCGTTCCCATGGAGACACCTGTCCACCAACTACCAAAAGCACCTACAATGGGTACACCAGCAACAGAACTGGACAGTGGATGGGTGGCCTGGTTTTCTTTTTACATCATGTGTCACTGAGGAGGAGATAACAGCAGGTAGAGGACAAGCTTGTGGAGGCAGTTTGACGCTCTGGCTGATGTTCTGGGAAAGCTTTGACAACTTAGCTCCTATCTAGAGATTGTTGCAGATTTCCATATTAATGGTACTCTCTGATGGCACTGTAGTCTGTGCCAATCCCCCAAAATTAACATAGCTGGCAACATGTGTTCATGTGTCCACTGGGGAATGTGGATGGGGGAAATTACAACTTGAACGCTTTTAATGGCTTAATATTAATCAAATTACTATATATCTATATCTACTATAGCCTTTATAGTGAATTTATCTAGTTTGTTAAGGACTACGTGACAACATTACTTCAAGTAGACTGACACCTCAGACGTTAATTAAGTAAAATATGTGTTGCTTAGCTGATATGTAAGCTAAACAGTTCCAGAAAAAAAATGGTGAAACGTTTATGAATACATTCATCACATGTCCTCATACCTGAAATGTCTCTAGTGAGGTTATCTCGAAAATTAAAACACTTTTGGGGGTTCTCCCTCTAGCCTAACCTAACACTTTAAAAACATGAAACTCATTCTGATTAAGTATCTGTGGGATGGGCTGCAAAAAACAGTCAGGTCCATGGAGGCTTACACTTACACGATCTGGTGCTAACTGAGCTACCCAAGTCATTTTAATGTTTCAATGCCACATTCTAAGCTTACCTTAGCTTAGGAAACATGAGAAAGAAAAAGGTTGATTTATCTGAAAGTGTTGCAGTATGCCAATTTTTAATAGTTGTTGCTCAGTTTAAACACGTAAACATGATAGTTAAAGCGCTGTAGATGGTAGATGAATTTTGTAACTCCTTTATATATTAACTGAGCACAGAAACGGTTCCATCCTTTGTGCAAGTTTAAGTGCAAATGTTTAAATTTGTGTTTACAGCACAAATGCTTCCTTCTTCCCATTAAACTCTTAGCAAGAAAGCAAAAAAGCTTATTTCCCAAAATACTGAGCTTGTGATGACAATTGTGTACAATATCAGTGCTGTGACCAGCCACAGCTGTGGGTGCATGTCCTCTTGGAGAACTTCAAGGGCCTGAAATTACATGGCTCGAGTAAATGTGTCTGCAGAAATCTTTGATTTGAAATGAGTTGATGTTTCAGCTTCAGCTACTGTGCAGCCCCGTTTTGTGTGTGTGGTCTGAGAGTTCTCACACTTAACATGCTCTGGCAGTAAGTCAAAGTGGTGGTGTCAAAACGTATGCAGAAATCGCAGCGTTTATTCTGCCATTATTTAAATGTTGCCATTGTTGCATTTTTCACTTGCACCTCAACTGCTGTGACACGCCACAGCAACTTCAGCTTAGTCCCATTTGTGAAACGCCCTGAACAACAAACGTAAACTTTCTGGGGGGAAATGGAGTAAACTTTCTGGTAAATCAATTTGCATCTTTGGTGAAAAAAAATGACATCAGTTTGATTTGTGGGAACATATTTTTTTCTGCCTCCACGTTTCCTAAAATAACCACAGTTTTGCTTTGGTCATGAGAAGCTGACCTCAGCAGCACTGCACAAATCTCATATACTAGCCCTTCGCTCACAATCCTCCTAATCCTTTTTCCCCACACTGCTCCTGCTTTTGCTGGATTTGGCTGAAAACCTCCTATGAACTGCAGCTCGGAGACTTTACTGTCATATTACTAACTGCTAGATACACTTTTAACTTTCTTAAAATCGACTTAGAAAAAAATAAGCTATGCAATGGAGCAATATTGATAAGCCAATCAGTAGTGAGCATATTGATTGGCTCCAATTAACCTCCATTTAATGTAAAGTGCGTTTATGAAAGTACAGGTAGTTAAAAGCAGTGTTAAAGATAAAAGTTATGTTTTCGTTGTTGTTGTTTTTTTAACTGCACTTTAAAAAGCTGCCTTGCCTACGTGACTCAGTGTTCAGAGGAAAAATTGTGCACCTAGTTAGCTCAACAGCCCTTTCTCACTTTCCACAGGACCCTCTCATCTTGCTCACAGCTGTTTCCCAGGCTGTAATCTACTTTGACAAATTACTTTCAATTAAAACATACAAAGACAACAAAGTCTGATTAAAGCAGATTTAATAAGACATCTGCTGCTTGTTTGTGTGAACATGTTTGTAACATATGCGCAGTCACACTGTGGAGACCTCCTTCTAGCTCTTTGGCCTTTTGCTGACTTCTGCTCTGCACTCTGACCCTTTTTTTTGTTAATGAATGTTTCAAATCCAAGATAAAAAGAACTGGAGTATTTACCACGGGCAAAATCAAACCAACGATTACACTACAAATGAAAAGTGTTTTTTCAGTTCTCACAGCCAGTTAAAATTTTAAAGCCAGACACCCTCAAAACACTTCTATTTACTGCGTCCTAAAATGGTTACAGAATCCATAAATATGCACAAATGTGTCTTTCGTGTACACAGCTACACTTTTTCCCCCAATAATTTGCTTTTGTGGCGGTTACCTTAACTTGGCTCTCTTTTTTGTTAATATATAATACTTCTGAATTGAAGATACCTATAAAAGTGTTTATTATTATACCTGTAAAGCCTGAACCTTGAAATAATTGACAGGAAATACACTTTTTTTTTTTTAACTGAAGTGTTTATTGGACCTTTTGGAAAACTTTCAAACAAAAATTGAGTTACAATTTTCCATATATATATGTTTTTGAAACCTACACATTAAGAGCGGATGCACAGCAGCACCCACATCCTCAGAAAGAAATGTATGATTTCAGCTAGTTTGCACACATTCATCTGCCCACAAAATAGCCAGAAGGACATCGCATGCTGACACTTTAACCAGCTCAGAGCAAGACCTTGCAGCATGCATAGAAGTTTATATGCATGACACAGATAAGAAGCAATTATGCAACATTGCCTCTCTGTCCTCCCTCTCGGACTGCAGCTCTGTCTTATGCTGTCTGGCAGCATTGCATATTTCTTGTTTAGCCATCATGGGACATGAAGCGCTGGGGGCACACACGCAGATTTTTTTCTACTGTAGCCCATAACAGTCCCTTCTGACTGTCTCTGATCTATGTCCACATAGCTACAGCAGGATGACCAAAACAACAACATATTTAAGGTTAAAACACTTTTCTTATTTACTTCGTGCCTATTATCAAGGATGCCATCCTTCTGTCCTTCTGACTTTCACAGAGTCCCTGGAGAGTGTATGAAAAGAGGGGAGTAAAGGATCAGCGATAGCAGATATACGGGGTCACAATACATGAAAAAGGATTAGCATTCAAGCTCATATATGGTGCAACTCACAGTACAAAACATATTTTTCCTTAGCAACTGGTGGAAACACATGTAATGTGATGTAATGTGACATAATTTAAGAAAGCTCAAAATAACTTGTGATGACAAACATCATGTGGTGATCAAAGTCATTTTAGTCATTTTGATATCGAGGTTGCATCTTAACCCCATACATTACTCTGTGTTTCAGTCAGGTATTGTCATCCTGCAGGAGCATGCTGTCTGCCTGGAATAATAAAATGTCTGACTAAACACAAGTTTTAATCCAATATTTTGACTGCTGTGACAGACAAGGGCAGTGCAGCCTGAGGACAAAATTGGATTTAAATGTAGGTTTTTGCCCAGGCTTCTTCGCTAGTCCCACAACACTAAAACATTCTTTATATAATATAAAATCTTGCAACAGTTTTGTGGTTCTAAGGCCCACACATGATAAATCGGCTGCTTACTAAAAAAAATCTCTAGAAAAGCCAATCCTTAATCTATTTTGCATTAACAGGCAATACGAGTTAGAAATAGGAGAGAGGAGGACTATTTTTGGCTGGAACAAAGCTATTTCTGGCCTCTGCTGAGGCACTTTCTCTAAATAGCCGTCTGCTTTGTGATCCTCAAATCATTTCCTATTTCTGCTTCATTTACATTTCTGCCTTCGTTCCTTTTTTAATCGTGAAGCTTAAATGATCCCACTACTTGGCCCTGAGATCAATAAAATATACAAATGGCTACATCCTTCTGAGTGTGACCCATTTTTTTTCTTTTAGACTCTTGCTTTAGAAAAGAAAAGATTCTACGAGGTTGCAGAGCTGATCGAGTTGAACAAAATGCAGGTAGGAAGCACACGCTATTTGGTCCTTTTTAGGATGGAGACCTTTAACCCAAAATGACACGCAGAGCTACAAACAAAATCCTATTTTATCTACTTAAAATCTCACAATGTATACAATTATTCAAACCGTCTTTCAAACAAATTCAATATGCGGGTAAACGTTGGTGTCTTTTCTATGATATACTTTGAATGAAATATGGATTTATAAGTTTTTTCAAATCTATTTTAATTATTATTTGCATTTTGCACAGGGTCCCAACTTTTTGAAATTGTGGTTATAATAATTTATAAATGTAAAATTCTAGAATTCAAATGATGAACATAAACAGATTGACAGCTGTAGTAGATTGCCACAGTTGCCTGTGAATAAGCGTAGCTCTTCAAGGTGACTTAAATCAAAGGTCTGTATTCTGGTTATATTCTTATATAAAAGCAACACTGCTGAGCACCTATGTCCGTCTGCAGTATTAGTGACTATTTGTGGAGGAATTTCCCCAAAAAAGCTTTTAATTCTATGAGCTTCTGGCAGGACCCTGAATATAAGAAATTAATGTTAATTTTTTTTGTTTACTCTAGTGCGACTGCAGTATAAACCACCTTAAAACCTTAAACACCTTAAAATGTATAAGGACCAAAACCAGTAGTGGTTCAAAAACTCTTGATATGTTATCTTTACCTGGATCATGCCACACTGGTTATACAGCAATGTGTTATTCTACAATCAGTTAATTTCTACAGTTACAAAAATAAACGTTATCTGGTAGATTTATTGTTTCTTAAATACTATCCACTATTGCACCAGCTTTTCTGGGCTCTGGTTGCACATTCAGCATCCTACCGACTGGGCAGCGTTCCAATGTGAAGATTTATGGTCTCCAGACTGATCATATCTGTGATGCAGGCTTTCCCCCCATAACTGGGTCACCTGATAAGACAGTAATGGGTCTGAGGGACAGAGCCCCTAATAAATTATGCAAAGGGTGAGATGAGACAAGACTGTTGTTACTATAGATGGTGGTTTTGAAAAGCAGCTTGAAAGGTGGTGGTGGTGATGGGGGGATTAAGTGGAAGAGACATATATTTCATAGTGGTCTATGGTAAGTCAGAAAGGAGTTACCTGAAGAGTTACCCGTCTGTGTCCCTCCATCATGTTCACAAAGCTAACTCAAAGTAAGAAACTCAGTATTCTGAGTTCTACCTTCCAGGCTCCAGCAACGCAGGACTCGTTTTTTCCCCCAGCTTGTCAGCATGGATCTCCATAAACCACTTTAATCGTCATGATGGACAGACAGAGTTTAAGCTAGGGCAGAACTGAAACAGGTGAGGGAGGGCCTTTAAGGTTAGAGCTGGCTGCAAAGCTGAGTGATTCATCGATGTCACTGTGTGAGAAACAGTCAGCTTTCTCATCCCAGAAAATCACACATTAGAGCCAAGCGAGGTGAAGAAGAGGTGATGATGGAGTGGATGGCAGAATGTCACCATGATGGACAGAAACCCACTACGACGTGTTTATTTATTGTTGAACAACACTCATTAATGCATAAAGGAGTCTCTGTATATATCTGGCTGTGTGGAATCATTCATCCCTTCTTCTTTGCCTATATTGCTGGGTGACCAAAAGTAGTGCCAAACTATGGAGGCACTTGGATGAGATGATCTCATATTTTGGCTGAAAGTGACTTGTCCAGCGTGTATCCTTTCTCCTGCCTGGTGCCAAGTGCCCCTCTTAATCCTGGCTGGATAAGCTTTTAAGAAAATGAATTTTTGAATGGTATTTTACATAGTTAGCCACAAATCTCCGGGACTGAGTGGCAGAAATTTGGACTACTCCTTCATTCAAAATTCTTTACTTGTTAGATGTTTAAGGTTTTTCTTGGATGGACTCTGTACTTTAGGGAGTCTCTTGTCTGTGCCAAATATGACCCTTTAACATTCAGAGTGCATTTTGTCAAAGAAAACTGTTAGTACCCCTAACAGCCTCCCAGATCCCATAGCAAAATTACCCCAATTAATTTGATGTTTTTGGCAAACTTTCAGTTGTCTGAAATCTGCTACACTAATATTATATTGACAGTGGCCGTATTTACTTAGTGCATTTTAACTGATATTTGACGACACTGACTGTTGTGCTTGATGGCTTTTTGTCTGTGTTTCTGTGTTGACATGATGTAGTTACGTTTGGACATAATAGCAAAAGAGACAGCCCTGAGCTTATGTCTCTGATTCCTCCAGCAGAGTAGTAAAATCTTGCCAAGAAGCCAAAAAAAAAGAGTTCTGGAGGTTTGCCTGCTTTTTTCTTTCTCACGTACTCACACATACTCTTCTTTTTACACATTCTAGACGATGAAATAGCTTCACAAAGCTGTCCAGCTGAACTATTCCCAGATATTCAAAACTATCAAGCACAAAGGGTTGCATGCAAATTTTAAGGACAAGAAACTCAGACTTGCTATATACAGTATAACCTCACTTCTACTACTACTCTCGCCCCATGAAGTCTGCTACTACCTCTGCTTGACATCTTGGCCTAATAACCCCTATGTGCACTTGCCCGGCCAGCTGTAGCCAGTCATCATTACAAATTAAAAAGCTGTGGGCAGTTCAAGTCTGATAGTGCAGATCTTTTCACTATCAGTAGGACTCACATTCGGAGAATTTTATGGTTTTATGTAACCCTCCACCCATCTACGATGTCACCAACACTTTGAACTGCCAGTGCAAAGTCCCGACACCGCAGGAGCATTTTTAAAGATTCTACCCAGATGGAGTGTGAACAACTATTCCCTTCATCTCTCTCGTCCTCCCACCCATCCTCTCTTGGTCCTCCGCCCCCACCGTTGCATGTCCTACCTAATGAGGCGCTCTGCTTCAGCATGTGGGTGTCTTATCGCAAGTCTCACCAGCCTTGGGCTCCAATCTGGATTTGTTAACACCATCAGACCCTCAGCGCTTCACTCTGCGTCTCTCTCTGCTTTCAGAATCTGAAACGCATATAAACACATAAAACTAAATGCACTAAATGCACCCAATCACACATTTATATATATATATATATATATATATATATATATATATATATATATATATATATATATATATATATATATATATATACACACACATTTTTTTTTTTTCATGGGGTTTCTTTAAATTTCAAAAAATAACAGACAAACAATTACATTTTTTCCAGTTTTGTTTCTGGATCCAACTGTATCTAAGCTGTAAATAGAAGTTAAGCAAAACCCTAGAAGTTGATTCTGTTCATCTGGATGTAAAGTTTTCAGTAGGTAAAACGTTTCGTCACTCATCTAATTGACTTCTTCAGTCTCTTGTGTGACTGTAATGTTTGATATTTTGAGTATTTTAGCATCCTATTTCACAACTGATGGATTATTGACTTTGACATCGGGCAAGGAAGCATTTGGAAAAGTGGCAGTGAGGAAGTCAGAGAGGAACTGGTGGCAGCAGGGATAAGGATGATGACAGTGATGATGATGGGTGGTCGAGTGCCTGGACTTCAGCCACCACTTTTAATAAAAGCAACCTGACTATAGCTATTTGTCTCCTTAACGCTTGGGTCATATCATTCCTGTTTCCTGCCATGGACTGAGCTCTTTGTTGTTAGTGATGTGTCCGCTGAGGATTCATTGCAAATCATGCATGAATGACTTCTTGTTTACTACATGTTTTGAATTGCATATAAAACAGCTACTTTAGATGCAGACTGTTGTTTTATTTTCATTTTATTTATAGGATATGCTGAAATGTT
The DNA here is from genome assembly GCF_057381915.1 of Diplotaxodon limnothrissa. Taxonomy (NCBI): domain Eukaryota; kingdom Metazoa; phylum Chordata; class Actinopteri; order Cichliformes; family Cichlidae; genus Diplotaxodon; species Diplotaxodon limnothrissa. Next base: position 8,001,043 of record NC_140599.1, on the reverse strand, counting down.
TATATAAAATAATTTATATTCCACATCCTTTGCATAAATACATCACTAGTACATTAGCTATTCTTTTTTCTTCCAAACAAATATTAGTTTGGATATATTACTATAACATATAACGTTACTATAATGATCCATCCATCCATTTGCTTCCGCTTATCCTTTTCAGGGTCACGGGGGGTGCTGGAGCCTATCCCAGCTGTCATGGGGCTGGATACACCCTGGACAGGTCGCCAGTCTGTCGCAGGGCCAACACACAGGGACAGACAACCATTCGCACTCTCATTCCCTCACACATTCACACCTAGTGGCAATTTGGATTATCCAATTAACCTATCCCCACAAGTTGCATGTCTTTGGACAGTGGGAGGAAGCCGGAGTACCCGGAGTGAACCCACGCAAACACGGGGAGAACATGCAAACTCCACACAGAAAGACCCTGGCCTGATGATGGAATTGAACTCAGGACCTTCTAGCTGTGCGGCAACAGTGCTAACCACCGTGCTGCCCACTATACATATATATGCATATGTCTGTACGTACCCTATCTCCTCCTTAACAGGTGGGCCGATCTAAACAAAACTCATCAAACATGCAGTGATTATTAACATTTATACTTAAAAAAAATTATTGTCTATTATATAATCCTAATTATTTTGATTTGCATAGATATTATGTTAATTTCATCATCCCCCTGCAAATGAGGTGTTACTTTCTCCTTCATGTGTCACATACAACTTACACGAGCAAAACGGACAGATTTCAATCTAAAATGTACACAGAATAAAAGAAGAATAATGTGTAAATGATGCTGAATCTACAGTATTTAAGATTAAGATTACATTAAGTAAATTAATGTAAATTAGGATCTTAGCCTTTTGTAGTTTTTGGTATAGGAAAGGGATTTACAATAGATTTTCCAAGTATTTTTCAAGCAGTGTTATAGATGTGCTTATAAAAAGCTGTGGCACTAAGGAAAACAACAAAGGTAGATGATAATTATGGGGTTCGTGACTCATTTCACATCACATACAGTCTTCTGAAACAATGTTATTGTTAAAAATATTGATTTTAGAGACTTTAATGTTGACTGGTGGGACTAATAATAGGTTAGATTCTGAGAGGAGCTGTGTGCTGAGCATAATTTAACAAATGTGATTTATTTTCATGCAGGTTTGCTACCTGTCACTTACATTACTTTGCACTGTTATCCATTAAAATGAGCCTGTCACTATCCCTAGCTTGGAGTTGCCTCCATTTACATCTCATTATAGAAAGATTGCTGCTCTACCTTCACGTTCTCTGCTTCGGGACCCCATCTGGTGTGTTCACAATAACATGCATCATTTCCCTCTGTGCCCGAGGGGTTTATAGCATTCCGACATGAACAAGGGACCACTTCAGTTGATCCTGTGTAAAGAGGTGGGGGTGATAATAGCCGACCGCAGCTCAAGAAATCAAATCGCATGAGATGGAATTTATTTTCCAATCACTGTGAAAAGGAAGGAACACCTGCTGTAGGCCCCACCTTGATATTTGCAGAAGCATGCTGTAGTGTTGATGGTTTGTCACTAATGGCGTTTTTTTTTTCAGGCAATGGGACATTTCTTATGACTAACAAGAAGCCATACAGTTCCATGGTAAAACCTCTGATAAGAGGCTATGGTATGAAATGATTATTTTAAGGGAAATCCTTCATATAATTTAAAGAAGACTCTTGAAGAAGCCACTCAGTATCTGTGTGTCAACACTTGAGCTGCTAAACATGCCACAAATCTACTGCATGATGAGTGGTTAATTCAGTTTAATTCTTCTGGATACTTTTTTACAAATATTGGAACAGCTGCTAAATACTGTACTTCCTTATGTTTGTCCAGCTGTGTTTAAGATAAATGTACATTACCAAGCACAAATCAAACTATGCACCAGAATGATATCTACTATTTATTCATGTGTTTAGACTTACAGACTGTCAAAGTTGCCATATTCAAAATAATTAATATACAGATGTGATCTAACTGGTCTGGTTCAAGACTGAGAAACAAAATTAGAGCTTTTTTCTCAGTTTTACTGGAAGAATTAGCACAGGATCAAGTGGGATGAACAGACAAAGGGGGGATAGCGGAGGAATGTGGTCCTTTGTTCTAAGGCTGATTAATGAATTTCCCTTCTCGACCACAGCTGGAGCTCTTGGCATAATGATACAAGGAGGTATTTGGGGGCTTCTGTGCTGGTGAGTTGATGTTTGGGGAGCTGTGCAGGATGATGTTTGTGGTAATAGAGGGATAATGTTTGTCTCTATTCATTTATGTTTAAATGATGGGTGTAAAATGAGTTATTAATGTTATGTAGCCTACTGATGTGCCCCACTTTTCCCCAGTATGTGGCTGGATACTTTAAGCATGGTTGTCTTGTATGAAAAAAGCCATTTGTATCCTTTGAATTATTTTCTTGTAGACATTCATACCACTGTCATATGTGCAGAGAAAATATAAATATATTATATTATCTTTATAAGTATAAAACAAAACATTAAGAACAATCTTGTCAGAATGCAAGTTTCACACCTCTGTTGTTTTAAACGTATTAAGCCCAACTTCTTATTACCTTGTTAGTGAAATTACAGTAGCTTCATTTTTACTACACAAACTCATCAAAGTCTCCAGCATTATTATATAATGTCTTATTGAAACACCGCAGAGCCACCATGGTATTTAGTAAGTGAGTCATTTGTATAAAAAAAATGATAAAGGATAAATGACTGCAACAGCTAGCTACAAGTAATAGATTGACTGGTTGGATAGATGCAAAAACAGATGGTGTTTATCCATTACTAAGAAGATGGATGTAGCTACTGTCACTTCACCTACTGCAAATAAATTTCAAGCCTTGTGTTTGGCATTTTATTGTTTCCATCTTGGTTTATTGAATTCTGAAGTGTTGCAATTCGACAAGAAGATAGAAAGGTTAGTTATCAGCTAAAGCTAGCAACCCTGCTGCTAATCCGCTAATTACAGCTAAGTAACTGCTAATGAAATACCAGAAATCCAGTTACCAAAACTGAAACACAAACTTCAAACCAGGCTGTAACACTTCTTTGATAATTGTGTTGAAAAGAATCTAAAATTCAACCCAACACAACAACCACAATCAAGAGGTCTAGTTCAGTCATTCAGATTAGCTGAGGTAAGGCCTACAGCTAGCAGCCTAACAAAGCAGTCACAGCCATCTTCAGTCATGTATAACTTTAAGACAAAATAATAATATAATATTAACCACAACACAGCAATAAAATTCTGGCAAGGGACCAAAATCAAGCTGTAAACATTTTTAATTCTGCTGTAACAATGGACATTTTAACATGGGAGTTAGTGGGAATTAATTCTATTTTTGAGTTAGCCTCAAGTGGCTATTTGTGGAACTGCAGTTTTGTTTGTTTGTTTGTTTTTTATTTCTGCATTGACTTAACTTTTACCACCAGACTTTGATACTTTAAATTACCATAATGCTTACATAGCTAATTGGTTGCAGCAGTAAGACATATGAATGCAGGCAAGTAGCACACATATAAACTCCAGACGCTTTACTGGATTCTAACTGCAGTGCGCACGAATAAGTAAATGTGCATACAGTATCCTACATCAAACCTGATTCCAATGACTAAATGTGCGTTTTCCTGTGTATGGTTCTGATTGCAATGGTTTCCATGGAAACACCCAATTCATACACAGAAACAGCTCAGTCAATTCTCCTTGAGGTCTGGACCTCTTTCGTTTTTGGCCTTTCCTCTTCTTTCTTTTGCCCTTCTCTATCCTTCACCTTCTCAGACTTCTCTCTCCATCAGTCATGGACATAGTTTAGAATAGAATAGAATAGAATTCAACTTTATTGTCATTGCACATGCACAGGTACAGGGCAACGAAATGCAGTTTGCATCCATCCAGAAGTGCTTAGTGATATAGATATATTACAATATATATTAGCATTAGTTTGTGGGGTTTCCACTGTAAGCTTGGCGTGGGTGAAAGCAGTCAGAGAGGGGGTTGGACAAAGAGAAAGGGAGCAGGGTATATGGGCGGGAGGAGAGTAGACCCATGGGACAGACATCCAACCTGCTGTAAACCATAATGGCCCCATAACAGGCAGATTTCTCATTTCTAAGATGCTCAGCCCATATCTCATCTACCACTATGACAATCCCACTGAGACCCCTACAAGTCAGGACAGTACACTCAGCACTGGAGGAGGGGAAGTGAAACCCAGTGATGAGGTAATTTGAAAAGAATGACAGAGAATAGTGATGAATTTCACAAACTGTTAGATTTGATTTCCACATCTACTTGTAGGTAAATAATTGCACAACAGGAAGGTTATTTGATTAGTCCATGCCCATTTGTGGCCTTTATTCTTACTTACTTACAATGCTAACAGTTTCACCAGCACGAGAAACTAAATCACCATTGGGTTACTGGTGTTCTTCGCCTCTTTTTTTGATGGATTGTCAATCCTAAAATAGGTCAGGAGCTGTGTGCATAAAATAAGCCTGCGGGCTGTTAATGCCCCAAAGGTAATGCTATATTAATGAAGACTGGGCATAGCGGAAGCCACTAGGAGCCTACCACACAAAAAGACCTAAGACCTCAACCAAGAGCAACCTTGATTCCTTTTGCACCTCTGAGCTGCAGACACCAACATCCTATTAATGTCTAAGTGGACAAAAGAGTGAAAAAACCTGACTTTTGAAGCTTCTAGCAAAAGGTAATCAGATCTGAGATTTTTAATGCTCATCCAGTGACTTAAAGGGGACCAGCTATACTTATTCCCCCAAAACATATTTTTATTCTTGAAGACCCACCAGCTCTCTCATTCATATTATACAGAAACAGCTGTTTTGGACACTACCAACAAGAAAGCTTGTATTTTTTTGTTATGGTGCCTATGACGCTTATTATATTTGTTGCATTTGAGTAGCGAATGCCAAAGAAATGGCTCTGGAAACTTGTTTTCTTGGCATTCATTTGCTGCTAATAACAACAATATGTTTTTTATTTTGGGAAATTTTAAGATATTTCTGTCTCATCCAAAAGCGATGAGAGTTCTCTGCAACTCTCTTCATTACATTGCCACTGCTGCTCCTGTCTTCAGCTGTCAGTATGGCATTGTCCTGACCCTTTACAGAGAAGCATTGCTTCAGAACTGGTGGGCTTTATGAAGAAGGGGCCGTCAGATGCTTGTTTTGCTGTTTTATTGTCTGTTTCTTTAACATCTACATGAAATACTGATTGCTAAAAACATTTTGCCAAGCTTGTATTGCATTTCTGTATTTTTTTTCTCTGCATAACAGCAAACTTTCATTCACCTCTGGGGTAAACGTGCACTAGTGTCCAGCCTGGCTCTCGGCTACCAGCTCTGACCTAGATCAATAGCCAGCCATGTATCATTAACCCACATCCAGAGTGTGCTTTGCTGGAGGCATGCAGCTGTGAAACCTTATAAACAAACAAACAACCCCCCCCCCCCCCCCCCCCCCCCTCCACACACACACACACACATGAGAAACCTTCCTTTCCACTTCCATCCCATTTTTTTAAATCTGTGGAATTCCTTGACCCCTCTTTCCTCTGATGTTCCGGTCAAGTTTGTGTCCTTTACGTGAATGCACAAAGGACAGAACAGTAAAAGGGGAAAAGAAGAGAAACCAAGAATGGATGGAGGGAGTTAGATAAAGGAAGAGATGGATGGATGGAGGGAGAGAGAGAAGGGGAGGGATGGAGAGGCAAAACAAGCTTTGAATACAAATGAGCTGACACACAATGCATGCCCTCCCTTCCTCTCTCTCCTTCTCTCTCTCTCTCTCCCCCTCTCTCATGCTCTAGATCACTGTCTCTCTCTCACACACACTCTTACTTCCTCGAACACATGTGCTTGCACTCTCTCCCTGTCCTCTGTGTCTCCTCATCCGATCAGCGGAGCACAGGAGGTGATTTCTGCCACTTGATTTATTAGTCATCGCTGGTTGTTGGAACAAGCTAATTAAAAGGAGCGTGAGCGTGTGTGTGTGTTTGTGTGTGTGTGCATGTGTATTTGTGTGTGAGATTTAGAGACTGACGCTGCTGCTGCTTCTTCTGCTGCTGTTGCTGCCGTCCCCTTCATCAGCTCTCTCACGCTTTGCTGTGGAGCAGGCGAGAGGAGAGGAGAGAGAAGAGGAAGAAGAGGAAGAGAAGGAGGAGAAAGAGAGAAGGGGCAGACACCTGGGTGGAAGGACATTTTCACACCACTTCCCCTCATCATCTCTTCTGACATGGCCACTGCTTAGGAATCTGGTGCCGTGGCAACCGTCAGATCCAAGGTAAGGAGGGAGGGGGAGTGGTGAATGAAGAGGCAGACGGGGAGGCTTTCCTCTCCTCGCTCCCATGCCGGGATGATTTGAACAGCATGCCTGCCCGGGATGCTGTAACGGAGCAGCCGCTGTTGGATTTTCTGCACCCTAACCGGTCAAAGACCCGCTGTTACGTGCTTCTTCTAAGAGTCGTGTGAATGTGGGGGGAGTGTCTCTCGGTGGTATTCCCCAAACAGAAGCCCTAATTATTGAGCACCGGGCAAATCCTATTATGGTTTTACTCTCACCCTTTTACTTTGTTCTTTTATAGTATAAGGGATTGCCCCTTAGTCAAAGGAGTGGGATGTTTGCTGTTCGTTTGTGACTCAACTCAGGTGTCAGGATAGGTGCATTGTTCACACATAGCCTCTATGTGTGGAAGAAGCGTGCTGAGTAGGACTGTGCATGCAATCTGAACTGCAAGTGAGTGGTTTGACAATTGCAGGACAAAAAATAAATAAATCTCAACACACTGAACACACACAAAAGCGAGCTGAGGTATTCGACAGTTTGCTCTGATCGCATGTTCTGGCACCTGACTCCATGCAAATGGTCCAAAACAGTGTCCAAAATACAGAGTAATACTCTGCTGACAAAGTCTTGGATATTTCGTTTGCAGCTCGTGTATGTCTTTGGCTGTGGTGCAGACATGAAATAGAGGAACGGGTGACTGACAGTTGGTATTTTAACGCTGCATTGCTGCTGCACATCCTCTCATGTTACCGCTGCACAAATGTGGATTTTTGCATAAAAAGACATGCAAGAGCATGCTTTGGTAAAGCAGGAGTGAGCATGATCCAGATTGTTTTGCCCAATTAGCTTTTGTGTGTGTGTGTAATAGAGAGAGAGGTTGTGTCTAAGTGTGTGCTTACATGCACAGGGATGTCCTGGGGCAGGGTGGTGGACCGCAGAGGCAAAAGAGAGGACATATGGCTGCCTGGGTCTCTACTCTTTGACGGGAGTCCTCAGAGCAGCAGACGATTCAAATGTCCTGCTCCCCCTGAAGTGCAGGCGTGTGTGTGTGCTTGCTAGTGTTAATTCAACTTTCCCCTCTGCTGCTCCCTTTGCTTCTCTCATCTCCACCATTTTGATTTCAGTTCTCTCATGTTTTATATTCCGATGGGTGTATTGCTGGTGTGTGTGGCTATGCAACAAAGTCTCTTTGTCTCTGGTCTGTTTTGGGAGTTTCTCACCATCATTGTGTCTGCTGACAGGTTGATTTCATTTTCTCTAATTGATAGATGGACTATTCGATTAGGCCCCTTTTCACATGGACCTTTTAAACAACCAGCTGGACCGCTTCTCACTTTCATGCACTCACTCTGCTATACAGAAACAGATTTTAACCAGCATTTCTAAATGACTGCCACAGGCTCACTTTTTCAAGAACGTAAGTAATTGCAGTTCGAGGTGGATCAGTTATGTATGACCTGCTGATTGCAGTTATCTAAGAACTAAGAAGTCATTGACACTTTTTTTCCCTCCAAAACTGCATCAGGGTATAAGATCTTCTTTTCCTCTCTCTCCAAACAAATCTCAATATAAAGGGCTCCACTTTGCTGGAGAAAAAGGATATAAATTGCAGTATATCCTGTTTATCTGTTGCCAGGTTCAGACTGCACAATACCAGCCCAATTTTGGTCAATTCAAGTCACGCAGGACATCAGTTCAAGAACTGTAAAATTGAGTAGACAGCCTGCATCATAAATTGCCAAGTCCTACCCACTGGTATCTTTTAAGGGGTCAAGCATGATTGCTTGGGGAGCAAAAGACGATTTTATGTCTCTATAATGCTCTAATCTGACTTGGTGATTATCATGACAATAATATTGTGTAGTCTGAGCCCAGTATACTACAACATGCCTGCATTTCTTTGTAATTATACCTTCAAAATGCCAGTGGTGGTAATGTTACTATGCTGTCTCCAGCTTTTTTATTTCAAGTAGTGCTGACCAAGTTCTGACCACAAGGCATCTCCAGTCGCTACATAATTGCATGAAATCTTCACAGAATCATTTGTATCTCTGTTAGTCTGTCAAATGCACATTACATTTATTAATCCAGAATCACCCTTTGGGCCACTGATTCAAAAAATTCTTAAATACGTGTTCTGACTCAACTTTTTCCCATTTCATCAAAGGATACACTCGAGTTTATATCACTTCCCTGCTTTCAGTTAACACACTGCATGGACTGTGAGGATCAAACTTCTGCTTGCAATCATCAAAATCATCAAAATCTTTTGGTCTCCCAAAGGGAAATATCCACCTCTTAGCCTGACCGATCAAGAGACTGCATAATCTTAATGCACACAGAGCTCTTTCAAGGTGGTGGAGTGCTCCCCTTCACAGGCCCCTGAAGCAGACACTGGTGTAGTGCGGATCCGAATGGTCCCAAGCCTTATCAAATCAAGCTATTGGTATCGGTTCCAATAAAGCCTGAAGCCAGAGCTCTGTAATAGAGATGGCACGATACCACTTTTTTACGTCCGATACCGATATCATAAATTTGGATATCTGCCGATACCGATATGAATCCAATATAGTGTTTTTTAATCAACAAAACTGTTTTTTAAATATCTTGCTGCATTTTGTATAAGTTCATACTCAAGTTTAAAACAACAACTACACTAAAGCTATTCTGTTATACCTGTATGTAAAAAAAAATATTTCATAGTTCAGCAATACTGATCAATTTAATAAACTTAAACCTACACCATCCTCCCTATTCTGGTATTTTAAAGAGTACTTAGCGTAAATATTAAGCAACCTAACTAATAGGATTCCAACTCCCAGCAACCACAAAAATAAATAAATAAAAAATAGGGAACCACCCCTCACGCTCCACCTCGTGATGCTTAATCGACGTAATCAACCTTAATTTGATGCAGTGTGGAAAAAAATGCACAGAAATCAATTATTTTTCAAGAAATATTAAAATATTAAATAGATTCAACATCTTTCTTCAACAAAATTGCAGACTGCACAGATGGTACTTTCCCAAAGGAAAAAGTACTATAGCTTACTAGGGTATATTAGACTTACTATATACAGTAATTGACTTCTATTCATTTTACATCAAATTAAAACTTTGGGTGTCAGATAATTATTTATTAAAAGCTAGACATTTTAAATGAGAATAAGAAAGAAAAGTATGTCTTTGTGCCCCCTTTTCCCTGTTAATGCCCTATCGGCCCCCCTGGCTAAACTTTGCTACATCCGCCCCTGCACAGTTACCAGCGTGAGCTACATAGAAAAAGATCCTGATGTAGAAAGTAATATTAAATAAATTCTAACAACAGCTTATCAAGCTTAAATGTGCTGCTGTTGTTTATCCGCTGGTTTCCTCTTTCTGGTGCAAAGTGGGCCAGAAACAAACAAGAGAGACGGACTCGCGACAGAAAAGCCGATCTGATCATTAAGCAGTTTCATGATTGAAGTAGCAGCAAGAAGAGGCAGTCGCTCCATATATCGTTTGTTAAGCTTAACGCAGGAATGCTTTACAAACATTCAGAGATGGACTTACACACTTGCTTTACTTGTCTCGGCGATAACTTTGTCGGAGATGAAATGCCGGGTTGCTAGCGAAGGTCCGGCATGCCACAGCCGCTCTATCACGTGATGCATACTGCTCCGACGTGCTAACGTTCTGAGGCGAGTTACGGTGTGTTGCAAGTTTTGTGAGGTGCTTTCGTGATATTTAATGGATCGGATTACATTTTTTATTTTTCTCCGATATCCAATCCAGTAATTTAGGTCAGTATCAGACCGATACCGATATGTAATATCGGATCGGTCCATCTCTACTCTGTAAGCTGAGGCAGTTAAAGAATTGAGAACAAGGAGGGTGGGGCACGTAAACGAGAATGAACAGTTTGCAGAACTGGGGGGCAGGCACGTGCAGAGGGGGGGGCTAGAGGGGCTTGAGCACCCGCCCCTTTCCTGATGGGTGCCCAAAGTGCCCTTTTGTTGAGGCAACTTTTTTTTTTAAAATTATTATTATTATTATTTTTAATGTGTGTGTGTGTGCGTGCGGAGTCCTGTCTGTGCCCCTCAACAATAATATCTAACTATTAATCACAGTTTTGCTAAATAAAAGGATCTGGCTTGCATCAGTCACATGATCACATTTAACCAATGATCGCCCTTGACGGCAGAACGCGCTGGTTACGAGCCGGGAACGAGCTCACAAAGAGCACGCGCATTTTTAGCGGTCCGGAGCTGTAGGAGAAACACAAGTTAACTCAGAGTCACAGACTGATGCTACAAACCCAGTAAGTAGGTGTACAGCGTACACTGTAGTGTATAGCACACAGGAGTATTAGCTTATTACGTACACGTTGGTAAGCTGTCTTGTTGCAGCTGACGAACTGAAACAAGGGGTTATATTTCACTAAAAACGATCTAATATGCATGTCCACATAATTATGCATTATTATAATATTTTAAAAAACACACGCTGTATTTTAAAGAACATACATTAAGAAGCAGATTATATTAGATTTATATTTTAAATAAGACAAAATTTGGATGTTACAGCAGTAACATTATTGTATCTCTACAGTTTAAAAATGTAATAAGCTTTGCCCCTGCACAGAGTGGATAGTGAAACAAATGGAATCATCATAATGACATTATTTCATATTTATTACTTCCCCCTCCTCATTGCTTTATTATTGTAGCTCTAGTAATAAATAATAATGTAAGGATTCTGGATCAGCACCATGATGCCCATAGTATATACAGTATTCTGAAGAAGGTCTAAAATGTCACTGTGTGTGCGTGCATGTGTGTGTTTTATTTAGATGGATTTTTAAAAAAAAATATTACTCATGATATAACATTGTCCAGACATGGCTGGTAAGGACATGAGGAGGAAACAGTAGGAGCTGTGTGAGGCTACTAAAGGCAGGGCTATAACATTTTTCTGTCATCATTTAGATTAAGTGCAAGAGTTGTTAGGTGTGGATAATTAGATTATAGTTTATTGCAATAGCAAGTTGTGCCTTGTTCTCAGATGGACAGCAAGTGGAGAGTGATATATGAAATGATGGGATGGAAGGAAGAAGAGAAGCAAAGAGTGATTCACAGGCAGAGCCTAAATTATTTCTCACAGTTTTTTGTTGACTTATGGTTCCAAGCGCTGTCACCAATCTTTGCATTTTGTTATTATCTCATGATACTTGTTTAATCAGCTACCATCTCTCCTATGGACTTTTTAATGTCTACAGTCTCAGCACAGCCCTGCCCTCCAGCACTATCAGCAGCAGGAGCAGCAACCCCTCAACAGCAACATTGTACTGTGGCTGTAGCTCAGGTGGCAGAGCAGGTCAGCCACTAATCAGAAGGTCGGTGGTTCGATCCCAGGCTGCCTCCTGGCTGCATGCCAAATAGCCTTGGGCAAGATACTAACCCCGTGTTTGCCTACTGGTGGTGGTCAGAGGGCCCGGTGGCGCCAGTGTCCGGCAGCCTCGCCTCTGTCAGTGCGCCCCAGGATGGCTGTGGCTACAATGTAGCTGTCATCGCCTGTGTGTGAATGACTGAATGTATTGTAAAGCGCTTTGGGGTCCTTAAGGACTAGAAAAGCGCTATACAAATGCAGGCCATTTACCATGTACCCATCAGGTAAAACATCGGCGACGTTTGCTTTGCCTTGTTGCCCATATTAGATTCTTGATGAATGTGTGTTGTTGTTATTCAGCCTGCTTCAATGTGCCCCTTTTTAACTTTGAGCACCCGCCCCTTTAAACCTCTCTGCACGGCCCTGCTGGGGGGAACCTATATAGATGGCAAAAGGAAGGAGCGTGTTTGGAGGCGTGGTCCCGCTCCTAAAATTCAGATACATAATCTCCAATTAATGATGTAAATACAGATCTATCCAGGGCCTCCCCCTCTTTTACCCTGTGACAGCTGGGATAAGCTTCAGCCTGACTGGATACTGAATTGAATAAGAGAAAACGGATGGATGGATAATGTGAATATAGTAAGTCATTAGCTTTGCATGGCTTGGGATGATCTGATACATTTTACATACATTCATACATTCTAATTAATGTTGCTGCACTATTTTTTTGTGTCAGAATATCTAAAGCTGTGAGATTTATGCAAAAAGGCTGCAGATTCTTCGAATAACCTGCACAGCACTGATTAATGCTCTTGACCTGATGCAAGGACAGTAAGACTAAAAAGATCCATGTCAGCCTCTGGCTCTGTTTTTGTGCTGCATGCTGAGCAGCGGACAGATTTTCCCATACTAATTAGGCTGCAAACCTGCCACCCAAATCAGCACTTGGAGAACACTTCTGAGAAAAAATATAATAGCGATATCAAATGGGATGGCTCAGAAGTTTGCTTATACCCCAAAGGAACGTGACAGGTTTTATTATTCCCGTTCTTGATGTCCCACTTATTAGATATTAATCATTAAAAGCTTCTCCGCCTCATCATTGGCCACCTGAGTAGTTTCTCCCAGGACTACATCTACAGGAAATCTGCTACCGCCAACTCACTTTTCCACCCGGTGGCCAAACTGTAGGAGAGAGTCTCATTGTGCTGCCTCCCACCACGGAAATGAAACACAAAGTAACACTTCCCATCAGCCTCCAGAGGAGAAGTAACAGGAACGATTCTTCCCTCTATTTCTGTTTCTCTCTCTTCTCCTCCTCACTGCTGGTTTCCATTACCTGGGGCTTCTGCTTGTTCACCCTGACAGTTACTTTTTTTTGGACAAGTATCACATACCCACAGCTGTACAGACACACACAACCAAACAACCAACCGTCTCTAAAAGCAGTCTTGGTTGGCACATTGCGTTGTTCTGGGGGCTGCTAAGAGCTTGGCTTCATGCCTTATTCATCCCTCAGGCCTATTCTTTCCACCAGTGCAGAAGAATTTAGGAGGAGGAAAGCTGTCCGGCACCTAACACACTACTCACCAACAGGATAGAGGTCAATCTGATAACTTCTGGGCAAAAAAACAAAACAAAGAAGAAAATCTTTTATTTCTTACTGCTTGTCTTCTCTCATCTACTGTCTGTGTATTTTATGTGTGTTTAAAGTGAACTTGACAACAGGAAATTTCAGGGTCTATATCAAGCCTGTGACATTTTTAGAAACGATAATGTCATAAAACCAGAAAGACAACACTAACTGTAGCTGAGCACTCCTACTCACTTTGGATGTGACAACAGAAATCAGACTGTACATGCTGCTGGCACGTACAATCTCACAATCCTTGTCTTTTTGTGTTTTTTACACAAAGATTTTTCCCTTCTGTCCTCATTTTTCTTGAAATGTGTGTCACTGTATTTTCCCTAATAAAGACACAGATAGATTGTAGATTGTGGGATATGTTACAGTGACACTGGGGAAAACTGGTTTCAGACAATGGCATGACTAAAATTATTGTGAATGTTTGCAGTGAACTTGCAATGTTGTTGCATTTGAATGGGTGTTAGGACATGGTCTGCTCATTCACAGTCAGGAGAAGGTGCTAAAACTGCAACAAGACAGAGTCAGTCTGTTTAATTCTCATTAAACAGAAATGAAAATATAGTCCAGCCAGAAGCTCATAGACCTGAAACAGAAATTCAGAAATTCCTCTGCAAAGAGTGAAGTAGTTGCTGCAGGACAACAATTTAACTGCAAGATGACATAGGTGCTCTGCAGCCTTGCGTTTATATGGGAATATAACAAAAATACAACCAATTTGCAGCTAGTGTAGTCAAGTTTCCTGTTGCAAAGAGAAAGATCAAATACTAGTTGCCCTCATTGCACAGGTTGACTCCGAAGAATTGCATAGTGTTGGCAATCTGTCTGTGGTTAGAAATTAGAAGGCAGTTATTTGCAAATGTTCCCAAATTGCAGTCAGTCTAAGCTGGCTATGATTGTGATTCTGTCCACTTGCAATCCAAAGTGGTTGCTCAACTACTTGCAGTTGATTGCTGAATGGAAAAAAAAACAACCAAAAAAGGAATAGTTCAACAATTGTGTAAAACCTCCTTACAACCCAGTGCTGGCAAAACCTACTATTCACACTATTCACAGCTCTATGATTTCTGCAGTCTCTACAAACAAAAGAAACACATCCAAATACACTATATGTTCTTCCCAGAAATTAAATTGTTTACACTCATTAAATCGCGATCTTGAATAAACTGTATTGTCTGGGTAATGTTGTCTGTCTCTACAACTAGCTTTGGTGGGCTGTTGTGGCTTTATGCCAATATTGTACCAGCTATGCATTTGAAACAGTATTTCTGGGATTTTATTACATAAAATTCCTGGGACATGTGTAGACCACTCTGTTGTGCAGTTAGTTCAATTAAATTTTATTTATATAGTTCCAGTTTATAACAGCAAAAATCTGCAGGTGATATAAATAGAAGACACTCAACAATATTAGATAGAAAACCCCAACGAGTGTTTAATGACAAAGGGAAGGAAGAAATCCCCTTAAACAGACAGAGACAGCAGAACCAGGCTAAGGGACGGGCAGTCCTCTCCCATGAGGGGAAAGAGATAAGGGGAAAAACACGAGGACAGAGAGATAAGGAACTCTTCTCAAAACTCTAGGAACCACAACTAAGCCTGAAGTGTGAGAGCCAAGTGCTCTATTAGAATAATAAGGTACTACAAGGTCTTTAAGATATGATTATTCAGGACGTGTGGAAAGATTTTACATTCAATCCTAAATTTAACAGGGAGCCAATGAAGATAATTTAACATGGGAGAAATATGATCTCTAACTTCTTAGACAAATGAGCAAAATCATCAAAAATGACCTATTCTGAGAAAATCTTTGTGTGTTTCTCACTCTTATATATATTAAATCTTTAGATTTTGTGCAAATAGTATGAATGAAATGTATGACAGCACGCTTTTCCCTTTTTAAATTCAGACTGCAATAATGCAAAATAATATTTACTCACAGTCAGTGGCAGAACGTCAGTAAAAGGAAGACAAATGAATACATTTATTTAAAAAATCGAATGTAAATGATGGCTCACAGCATGGCTGGTGAGCTCATTAGAGTAGGTGTACTAATGTTAGGGCTTTGGGTACAATCTGCTCTTAGAGTTTGCAACAAAATAACAATAGAAGCATATGAAATAACAGCAAAAAAAAGACATCAAAGAAAGCTTCAGATCTATCCAAAGCTCGTTTGTCCTGAATGGATTTTACTTAATCTTGCACTCTGGGCATGACCTCAGGGCTGGCAAGCACACTCATCTGACTTACTCTCTCTCTCTCTTTCAGGATAAGGTGGTAGAAAGTTGGGCCTGTTCAGGGGGATGTTCAAAGAAACAAAGAGAGGGATGGCTGTGGAGGAGAAGCCGGGCGTGAAGAGCAGCAGCTCCATCGTTCCCTGCTTTCTGTTTGTGGAGGTAAGCAGTATGGACATGCTGATGTATGGCTTGCAGTTTCTGCACTAATCCTGTGTTACACTAGGAAGGAAAACGGTTTTCAATAGAACTGATGAAATCACCAGAAAACTCCTCACCTCACTTTGCAGATCATGCAAAAAGCTTGACCAAATCTCCTGTTTCATGCTGACTCCAGGTTTATCTCTGAGATTGCCCATCGTGTTAGCGACGAGAGACCTGAGAAGTGACTCACTATTTAACGCCCAGCTTTAAGCGCTTTCATCTCTTTACATCCCTACAGGCTCAGCCTCAGCGGTAACATTTTTTCAGGCTCTCAACAGTGGAGTTTGGGACAGCTCAGCAAATTGCTGACATTCTCACTTTGTGTCACGCGCTCTGCTCTGTTCCAGCACCAGGGGAAGTGGTGGCTTGGTAAAGTGGCTACAGTTGTTCTGTGGCATGCTGAGGTTTTTTCCAGAACATTTGTGAACTGCATGATTCATCGAGGTAGTTGTGGATGTCACAGCAGAGACATAGTGGATTTTCAGCTGATGTACTGCAGGATTTAGGTTTGGGCACACCAAAGGTCATTTTCTGTGGCAGGCTGAAAATTTTCAGAAAAACACGCTAACATGCATGGACACACACACCGCTACATCCCTTGTGGAAAGGGTGCTCTACATTGTTTGTGAGAACAGTCAGACAGATGACTCAGAGGGCTGTGGAAGTCCCAGAGCTTTCACCCATTTGAAACTGAGGTGGTGAAAAGCACAAACTGGTGAGGTAATCAGACGATCTGCAATCTAATTAGACAAAGCTAGCGGTCCTGAAGCTCATTGGCTTCAGCTAAGCCAACCATCAGCTTTTTAGGGAGCAGTCTTTGCAGTTAAAGCATTGTTCTGTTACAGATAAGAGAAGCTGTTTTCACCATTGCTTTCCAGGTGCAACCACAGCATCCTTTTGGATTTAAACATTAGGATTCTGTTTAGTGTTGACAATACATGTGCAGTGTATGTGCTGGATATAATTTGCACTTTATCTGCAGATGGGTCTCATTAAAGGAAACTTTGAACTAGGTGAAGTTTTTGAAATGAAATGCACCTCTCTAGAGGACACGGCAGAGTCGAAGAGTGAAGAAAACACAAAAACAGACATGAGACAAAACACAGTATGTGAGGTGAAAAAGACTGACAGTTGCTGTTTTTCCAAAAACAAGTTATGTCTTGTTTTGCCTGCTGATTTCTGTCAAAATTCATCCTTTCCTGCAGACATAACTCAGTCAGATCTAAACACACCCTTATGATGCACATTTTCAATTCAATGTGACAGTGTAATACAGTACTAGTACATCTCAGAAAATTAGAATAGCACAAAAGGGTTTGCTCCTTATAATTGAATTCAAAAATTAAACTTTATCACATTCTATACATGCACTGCATGTAAAGTGAAATATCACTTTATGTGTGAAATAAGTGAACTCATAATCCCAGTATGTTAGAATATTTCAATATCTCATAAAATCAACCAAAAAAGGATTTGCAATGCAGAAATGTCCAATTTTTGAAATGCTTGTTCATCCATACACTCAATGGGTGTGTTAGAGATCTGTTGTTTTCCTTTCTTCAGCTGTTAGTGCATTCATTGTTTTATATGTGGATGCAAGAGTAAGAAATAAAGGGGGATCCTGGTTTCCTTTTGCTGCCCTTTATCTGAACAGCTCAGCAAATTTGCGCTGTGCACCTACTGTACCAAACTGTTTCAAAGGGGGACCTGAATAATGTAGTTACACTAGCCAACTCCTTCATCAGGCTACCAATGAAACACTGGTGTCTTTGGTTATAATACACTCTAAAAGCTCTCCATTAGGCCACTCCGCCATATGCCTCCCACACACTGGTGCTCAGCCCTCAGGTCTCAGTCAATTCCCTTACTAACTCTTCATCTATGTGTGTCTGTATGTGTATGATTGCACTGTGATAGAGAAGCCTGGCAAGTAATCGAGTTGAAAGAAAGGAGGCCAGCAGCTGTTACCTGTAGAGGCAGAGTAGTGAAAAAAAGGGTTTCTTTGGCATGGGAGAGAAGCTTAAGGCTTCTAAAGCTATTATTTTATATTTATATATATCAAATTAAGCAACGTTTAAACAATAGAATGATTTAAATCTTGTATGGCACAGCTGCAAAGTTATGAGCTATTAGCCAAATTCATTACTGCATTGAAAATTACAATACTGGTGGAGCACTAATGAGGGACAGCAAACGGATTGTTTGCTAAGTCCTGCCTCCATCTAAATTCTTGAACTGTTAATTCTGTATTTAAGAATAACTGGCTCCCCATTTATGGCAACTATTGGTAGCAGAATTAATCCACCGCTGTAAGCTAGCTAATTAAGCTAACACTGTAATATTAAACAGGACTCATTTTGACACACATGTGAAATACTATATTGTAGATGTGCACCATTTAACATAACTTGAAATATAATAAACTAATGAAGACAATTTAATCATGTGGTCTTTTCACTGTGTTAGTAATGATTGGTCACTGATGCAGGGAGCATAGTATAGCTAGCAGTCTTGGGGAAGCAATTTTGAATTGGTACTTTTCTATACTCCTAGTTACTTCACTCAGACATCCTGTGCTTAAGTAGAAGTACAGATACTAGTGTTAAAACATACTCCAGTAAAAGCTGAAGTACTGAGTTAACTTCTATTCGAGTAAAAGTGAAAAAGTACGGGCTCTCCCCTCCCCTCAAACGTGTCAAACCGAAAGTAATGAGCCTGTTTTAAAAATGAAAGTAGAGATATTTGTTTAAAAATGTAGGAAGTAAAAGTAAAAAGTTGTCAGAAAAATAAATACTCAAGTAAAGTACAGATGCCTGAAAATTCTAACTAAGTACAGTTCGTTACCTCCCACCTCTGTTAAACATACTGTTTTAGGCTACTAATACATGGCACCTGCTTTTTCTTTTAATTCTCTTTATTTTCGTCTTTCGATTGTTGATTCTCTATTTGTCTTCACAGTTTTCTTACTTTACTTGTAGCCAGTTGAGTTTGCCCAGATTTACTTTTCTGCCAGAATGAGAGCTGTTTGTTTGTCTTCTCCATGACTGAGCATGGGTAAAGAAAGAATCCAATTGAGTTTTGGGATGGATATGAATTTCTTTGTCTATAATTGCAAAACAGGGCACAGGCCTTGGAGGAGAATGTGTTTTCTAAAAATCCTTCTTGTTTTGTTAATTTTCCGTCTGTTTAATGTTTTAGAATTTTTCCCCTGGATTCACTGAGCTTCATTATGTCTAAAGCATATTGAAAAAGTACACAGAAAATAACTGCATGTATGTATTTGTGGTTGTCAAGCTACAAACAGACTTTTGTTATTTGGAAAAGAAGTTTGGGGATTTTTTTCCTTCTTTTGACTAGATTGATGTGTTTTGTTTGATGATGATCTTTCTGTAAAATGGCAATGGGAATGACATGGCAGTGGATGATCTACTAAAACATTCATCCCTGATAAATGGTAATACTAGATGCAGAAATACTCTAGAGATAAATAGTGTTTACAAGTCATTCTACAGTTAGACATACCCTTACAACAGACTTATATTGATGCAAGTTGGAAATCACAGCACTGAGTCACTGTATAAACTGGGTTGTCTCATTACTGATACTGTTGCTAAGCAGACAGAAAACATCACAGAGCTTTTTTTTCTCTCCCACTGCTTTTTAAGGGTCGAATTTCTTTTGAGGCATCAAAGTTGGTTGTTTTTTTTTGCAGAACAGTGGTTTTCTAACTCTTACGTCTAAAATATGGCATTAGAAGGTGCCTTCTAAGCAAGCAAGGAAAAAAAAACTTACCAGAGTTTTCTTGCCCAAACTTCCATATATTATGACAGCTGCCTGTGTGGTTTAAATTCAAAGACACAGCTACAATAACAAACCCATTGTTAGTTCAAAGAGTCCAAGTTACATTCATAATTTTACCTGGATGTTTTCCATGCATTCAAGTTCCCAACCCTGGAGCTTCTCACTGTAAATTGACAGTGTTAACTATTGAGCCTCTACACTGCCTTAAATAACATTACATTATTGATTGTGAGGTGCTTTAGCAGTTTATGTTGCAGGGGATGATTCTTGGAGATGACTGCATATTCTGTGATTGTCAAGGGTTTGTGTTGCTACTTCTCTGGATACTACAAGCTGCCTATAGCATTTAGTAATGTGACATGGACATGCAAATGAAATCAACAGACACTACAGATTTCAACGGCTCTTAGCCAATCAAGAGGTACGAGCATGCTTCCAGAGACAACGGCCAACTGTGACTGAAAGGATAAATTCAAACAGGAAGAATTCTTGATGACAGAATGTAATTTGAAATGCAAGGACAGACCTCACTCTTACTTTGGTAGGTTTTAATTCACGTTTATTCTTAGTTGTCACTGGGCAACTGCTGCTTGCCATGCTTACCTTCACAGGATACTACTGCCATCCTGTATCCCAGTTTATTCCAGTTCATGGTGAATTTAATTCCTGTCTGAAACTGAAGAAAAGAAAGAAAGAAAGAAAAGACAACAAATAAATTCTTAATCAATTACTTCAAAAATAATGAATGATAATGATTACCAGCCATGGTGAGTAACCACAATTATTGCTACAGTGCCTAATCTGCTTACTGACCCATAGGAAGCAGTGTGAGCAAACTACAGTTACTATTTCACAAATAGGTTTCCAGGAGTTGTTTGGCTGGTTAGTTGGGAAGTAGTAGTTACTCACTAACCAGTCATAGAAAAATGGATAAACAGAAATACTGAGGCCTTTGATAAATGAACAGAAACTTGTAGCTTTAAAAAGCATTTTCAGATTGGATTTAGCTAACTAACACACCATTGAGAAAGGGCTTGCTATGGGCAAAGTAAAAGTTCTTTAATACCAGAAATATTTTTTGCTTTTACACCTACTGCTTCCTAAAGGCAACAAAGAAGAATTCATGTTTAAGGCACTTCCCCATTGTTTTCACTTTTCAGACTGTCCAGCTTTTATATTGTCAAACAAACAAAAGACTGTGGTTTAACAGAGTTCTTCTGGATGTCATAATATGGGAGTTGGATGCGCAGATCAACTATTACATTGAAACCATCAGTTTGGTATTGTATAGCTCTAACCTGTCATCGCACAGACATGGGACCTCTAAGGTTGCCCTGTCGTATCATCAGGAACAAGCAGCAGAGATTTTCAAATCTCAGGGTTACAGGATGGGGCGTGCAACCCTGAGCAATAATTAAGCACCTTATGCGTTACAGTGGGGCAAACCAGTGTAGTGAGGAAGCCATGGGGGTGTGTTATTAGTGTGAAGCATGTTTAGACTGGGTAACATCCACATTGATGCCAGCACCTGAGGATTCCTGGCAGAGCACTGCCCTGTAATGTGCCAATCAGTGTTATTTATTTCTGCTGGCAGTAGTTGTAATGTTGTTGCTAAGTGATGTATATTTTTAAATTGCATAAATGAAGAATGTTAATAATTTCTCACTGTCCTGCAGTAGGAACAGGTTTGACAATACCTATCAAACATGTCCCTCCACATCTTTAGTGTGTGTGTGTGTGTGTGTGTGTGTGTGTGTGTGTGTGTGTGTGTGTGTGTGTGTGTGTGACAGTGATCCATACCAAGCCAGAAGGACCTGCTCTTTTATTGAGCCCTACACACCTCATCAGCAGTTACCATGGAAACCAATCAGCCAGACTCATTCTCCGTCTGTGCTCTTTTTCTTCTGACTCCTTTCATCCTCTGTGCCCTAATCACAAGTCACAACCTTTTCTATCAGTGCTACCCACTCAGCCATCTTGTTCTGTGTGTCTATTCTATCCCCTCCATTTTGCTCTGTCATTTCCCATTTTTCAGTGTGATTCCCTCCCTGCTAGCACTTATCTTTGGTCTCTGGTTCTGGCAGGATTTCTCCCAGCCATTCACAGCAGCACAGATATCAACATCACCTTTCATTAATTTCAAATTAATCCTGTTTTACCGTGTTCAATTCTATCTTATCGTCTCTGCTCCTAATCTAATCCCATTCTGTAAAGGCTGGAGATAAGAACTGTTTTAACCTTTGTTACCTAAATATCATATTTAAAAATATATTCTGTGGACATTTTTTCTATTTGTTATCTGATAGGTGATACTTTCTCTACCTCTGCACCTCAAAAAATTGTCTTTGCCATTCGGAGAGACACCAGCAAATTTGCTGTTTAAACAAAACGTTTGTTCAATGCTAATCTACTGTGTGGTTCAGTGTAGAGGTGTTTTCGATTGTGAAGAACAGCTGATTACTCTTATCTAAACCAGTGGAGCACCAGATATAAAGTCACATTCTGCCAGTTTAAATGCTTTTTACAGGTCTCCTCACAAGTTGAACTAAACTGTTCAGTCTGACTTCTGACATTAAAATGTGGTTGCTGTGTTAAAAACGTACCTTTTGCCTTTTCATGCTGCTATTATTTAGGACAGCTAATTGTATAATTTGTCCTTTTGGGGTGTAGGAGTCAAAAAACAGAAGTGTTCAAAGGCCAAAGTAGTTTTGAGCCTTAAATCCTGAGCCTTAAAACTATGATTGTGCATTTCCTTGAGACTAATAAAAACAGAAATAAGATGTCCAAATACTCTAACCCATATCATGGCAATAAAATAAGCTGTGTAATTACTGCTTACATAAAAACCAAGAGGATAAGTAGCAGCCAGACACTGCTAATTAAATGCACTTGATTAACTGATTATCAGCAAGTGGGAGCTCCTCAATAAAAGCAGACATTTGGCAGTTTGCTGGTCTGGAGCACTCAGGTGTTTGTGAGAACAATGCCACAACCTACCTGGGAATGGATGCCCCAAATTCACCCCAAGTTCATACTGTGCAAAGAAATTGTGAAAAACCCAAGAGCTGTGTGTCAGACATGTTAGCATGTTAAGTGTTAAAATCCACGACAATTTAGTTAAAAAATTTATGACAAGTATGACTTGTTTGAAAGGATTGGTAGGAGAAATTCTCCTCTCTTCAAGAATAAAATGACAGCACTGTGAAGTTTGCCAAGCTGCATCTCAACTAACCACAAGACTTAGGGAATGATGTCTGCTGGCCAGACAAGCCTAATGTGACGATGTTTGATCATAACACACAGCAACACATTTGGTGAAAACCAAAACATGGCATATCAGCACAAACACCTCAAGCCAGCTGTCCAAGCATGGTGATGCAGGGGGGAAGATTTGAGCTTGTTTTCAGGCCATAGAACCTGGCACCTTACACTCACTGAGTCAACCATGAACTCCTCTGTAGAGTCAAATGTGACAGCTAAAGCTTGGCCCAAACTGCTCATGCTATAGGACAATGATTCCAATCACAGCAGCAAATCTGCAACAGAGTGGATGAAAAAAAGAAAGAATCATGGCTCCACAATATCCCAATCAAAAATCCAGACTTTAACTCCACTGAAATGCTGGAGTACAGCTGTGCATAAATTAATGCCTCGATGGACTGAGGCAATACTGTAAAGAAGTCATTTTCATGCCCTTGTTAAGGTTAAAATTAGGATGTTAGCCATAGTTAAGATTTACCATGAAGGCAGGTAGCTGTTCTTTAACTCGGAGCTTGCATGCATTTCTCCAATGTGTCGCACATCAGCTTTTATGCACTTCCAGTTTTGATAGTGTGGGTGCCACAATTAAACTGAACCAAATATGACTAACTCACATCTCGATCATCCCTGAACTCCTTTGCTTAAAAAAATTAAATGAGAGGCAATGGGTTACATCTTGCACATCAATCTCATTGTTTTTGTAGATCTGTGGAAAAATTTTCACATTTTTGAAAGTAAACCTTCATTTCTGTGGTATATATACATCCGTTCCTTTGGTGTTGCCTCTCAGTCTGATGATTTACAGGCAAAAATGTCTCCACCAGAGGGCACTGCTGTAACACAGCTAAAGCTTTCCTGCAAAATGCAGCATTAACTATTTGAACTTTGATCTTTCACATAGTTTTTATTACTCAGTTTTCTCTCTTAATTCACTTTGACACACAGCACATAAAAACAAAAAAACTCTTGAATGTGTCACACACACGCACACACACATCGGTCTCAGAAGCCTCATTAACACCAGAGTGACATGCAGAGATTAGACAGAGAACACTTCAGCATCACATCAGTGTCTTGAGCTGCCTCCTCAGCTGCTATAAATAGGCCAGAGTGTTTAATGGTGGATAGCTGATAGCTTACCAAGTCACACGAAGTCTCCCGGTGTAGCCAACCACATCTCTTCCCCACGCAATCAAACCTTTGCATGCACACAAGGTCAAATGTATGGAGAATGAGATAGACAGTCAATAGCCAGAAATACTGAGCTAACTGTTAAATCCGCTCAAACAAAGGCAAACGCTGACCCACAAAACAGATGCTGTAATGCTGTATCTTGGGTGTGATCAAGCGAATCATACTAGATGACTTCTTTTATAGTCCATCTGGTTAACTCTATAAGTAGAACTCACAGCACAATGCTGTGCTCTAGCTTTAATTTCTTTTATTTTTTGTGCAAGTTCGGTGGCTTAGCTGTAGTTGAATGAGTGTCTTATATGACATATAGATTGTTCTGAGACCTTAGCTAGTAAAACTGAATGTGTTATTGCCTTATATGACTGACAGATTCACCAGGTTAGACAATGCTATTTTGACAGTGAATGTAATAAAGATGATATGAAAAGACCAGCAGAAGGTTATGGTTTGTTGGCAGAGCAATTTAGAGCTGCTTGATTTTTGTGTCACCGTGTCTGTTTAAAGCTCTGTGCTGTGAGGTTACCTAACCTGTATATATTAAATCAAAAATCTCTTCAAAATGTCACAATAACAACCAGGATTTTCCCTTAAAGGACAGATCTGGTGTTGCATGTTGTATCTGTATTCAGAGAAGATAATGATAGACAGTACAGGCTTTAGTTTGAAATCTATGTGTTTATGGGAATCGGCTCAGTGACAGATTAATAAGACAAACATTGTCAGGATGCAGCTACAATTTTTAGAGAATAAGCAGTAGGTGATATTCATGACATTTGTTGACAATGAAGAAAAATCTCAAAAGATGCATTTTGTGTAGTGATCACTTGTGGCTGATCCAAAAGCAAGCCAAAACTCGACAACACTAAAAATGCTTTATGGTGTGGTTGTTAACCTATTTCACTGTGAAAGATTCAATGTTTGAGACCGGGAGGAGACATAAACCCAGTCTCAGAGGGTGACAAGCTAGTGTACTCCTAGTGTTTGTCCCGAGATGATACGAAATAAATGTGAGGGTTAAGGCAGGAATAGAATGCCAAACCAAACATCTGGATCTATCTGCATTGGTAACCCCTTGGGAAATAGGTGAGCAGCCACGTCTTTTGAAGCATTTTTATAATAGAGTTGTAACTCAAAAGCTCAAAAGGGACTGATCATACTGCTGACTACTAGAACTTTATGTCTCAGTTTGGGAAGTGAAACTCTAGTATTTCAGTCTGTTACTAATATTACTAGTGTGTCTGTCCATTGCACTCATACAGTTTATGATTGCAGACTGCTAACTAAGTTAGCTACTTTTAGCTGAAAATATTAGCTTCACCCCGTGAGTAGATTGTCGGTTGCAGTCAACTGAATTCTGTTTTTCTACTCCTCCCAATTGAAGTGCATAGTCCTAGATAAAGTTGGCTACTGTAGGACAAACAACTCTGAGTGCAGGCTAACAGTCCAGTGTTGACCTGAGCTGTCAATATGTGTCCACATTGATTTACTCTGTTGGAGGCTGTAAAACTTTGTGAAAGCTGCCCGATTGTTGAGGATAGTCTGAACTTTTCTCTCAGTAAAGCGCTGCTGTTTTGCTGACGCTAGCTGCTGTCAACTAGCAACTAACAGCAGCTGTTAGCAGCTGTTAGTTGCTGTTAGTTGTCGTTAGCTGGCATTAGTAAAAGTTTGTTTGAAGTTGATCTAAGATTGTAGGACTTGGACTCTTAGAAAATAAACTTTGATACAATATGAGACACAGTACAGTTTGATTCGAACTGTTTACCACAGGGGAAAATTACATTTTTAGCTCACGTTAGGCTAACATTAGCTGACATAACAATAACTTATAATTTACCAGCTGCTCTTTTTTAGCAAGCTGTCTGGAGACGGGAGGGTCACTTCTCTAATCTTTTGGCAATAAGTGATTGTAATTGTGTTATGCATTTTTTCCAGTGTCAGAGCCCCAGTGTCATATTTTGAGGCCAAATTAACTCAAATTAAAATTTCCCTCCTAAGAGTTATATTCACCTCCACATTTAACTTGGTCTCAGTCACATACTTACAATACAGTTAGGGGGAATGGCGATGCCTATTCACATTTTTTCCTATTAAATGAACTCAAAACGTAAGTGAAATTTATACGTATTTATTTATAGATATTTCAGTCTCCAAGAATCATCAAAGCAGGAACCAAAATGTTATACTAGTCCATAAACCAGTGGCTGGCAATATGGTAGCTACATCCACCTTTTATTTACAGTTTGTGCTCTGGTTGAAATAATGCATGGTAAATTTAGCAATAAAAAATATTCTGATGATTCATCAAAAAAGAAGGTAAACCAGCTACTGTAGTCGGAGTGAGTAATACATAGACTGCACACTGTATAACTTGGCAGACAAGGAGTTAGGAGCTTGCGGCAGATTGTGGGCTGGTAATAGCTGTTTTGCTGCAGTGTAATCTCTATATTTTGTATACACAAGGTTTCCCCGTGGAGATACATGCACTGCAGAGGTGGATTTCTTGCTGCACCAACGGCATGCAAAGAGGTGGATCCCCAGCAGCATGCATGGTTGTACATGCACAGTGTTATCTATTAAAAGACTCCTACAAGGCAGTTTACATGGTGACTGGTATGCAGTGAAATAAGAGCACTAGGAGAGGTGTTTTCTTTTTAAAGTGTGAAAAAGAGGGCTGGATTGGAGGATGATTAAAGCAGTGCTTGCTTCTCTCATCTCTTTTTTACTGATCCCATTGGACTCCTTTTCCTTCAGCCCTTTTTTTTTTTTTACAGCAGAATGTACAAAAGCTCCCACTCTTGTATTCTCTTCACATCTGTCCTAACCCTACCTGCCCATAAACAAACGCACACACATACTCACTCGGAGATGGACTGAAACTCTCTGGGCGGCCCTCTCCATCACCAGCTCACCTCTTCGTCCTGCTCTTACATTCACACGCACTATTTCAGTCTGCTCCCATCATCTTCCCACCCTCTCTCGTTCCCTGAACACCTGTTTTTCTCCTTCCTCTATTTTTCCTTTCGTCTTCTGGGACTTGCTAAATGCACCGTTAGTTCTTTCTTTTTCCAGCTCCCATTGCTCCACATTTTTCACTCTTGAGCACTCTGCCTAAACTTTTCAAATTTGTACTCTCGTTCTCATTCAGCTGCAAAAACCTGACAAAGCAGGGCCATTTACTCTGCTTACAATGCCTATTTGTCACATTGGAATATTTGTATAGATTAGGTGCTCAAGGCAGCTCGAACTATTATTGCTTTAATATAGCTGTTTGTCATCATTTGAGCAAAATATCAAGAGAGTACTGGTGCATGGTACAGAGTAAGGGAGGAGGAGACAGCAAATGTATTTTCCTGTCTGTCCATCCAGGTATCTGTATGAAAGATAATATTACAACCAAATCAGATGACACACTGGATCAATCTGCACCAAACTTAGATATAGTCTCAGAAAATTTTATGGAGCAATGCTGGGCAGACCATGTTCAGACAGAATCGATAAGAGACAGTTTGGCAGAAGCTGCTGAATCATTAGTTGTTAGTGGTGAGGTTTAGTGACTCGCTTCAACTGTTGCTTTCACAGATACAACACAATTACACAAGACTGAGACACCGTTTTGACATAGGCACTAAATGAAGCTGCAGATGAGTTTCAATTTTAAGTTCTTGACATGAATTTTGAAATAGGAGACAAAGTTCTTATTGTTACCTACAGTGAACCTTAAATCAAAGTCACTCCAAGAAGCACTATGATATAATATAATAATGTTGGTGTGCTGGTGTTGTCACCAGTCCCTGGGGAGGACCTAAAAACTCTGGTAACCTTTTTAGGTTTTCCAGATATGCAGACACTGACTTCTTGAGGTCAACTTGTCCTCCATTTCGGTGGCTGATAATCACGGTGACAGTGTAAGTTCAAGTGAATAAGGCTCCAATCATGCATCCAGCTGTGGGTAGGGAAAAGCTTGTATTCCCCAACTGTTTGTGATTGCTTTGGTTGCTAGCATATTGCTGTGGTAGTGACGAACTTGTGTGCAAACACTGACCAGCTACTCTCCGAGCTGTTGTGAAATCATGAAAAGTGCAGCAGACAGCAGAAATGGACACTGCTTTCAAAGTAAACATTTTGCTTTTATTTAAACACACATTGGCTGCAACACTTAGGAACATGTACCTTATTCAAATTTTACCACCACTGGCTGGCAAGTATTTGCAGACAAACATGATTGTTTTTTCAGGAACTGATCCCTTTAGTTGTGGTGAAAGGAACTCTTAATGCTTCTGGAAGAATGGTCAGAAATTCCCATAAACAGACTCCTAAACCTTGTGTAAAGTCTTCCACTGAGAGATGAAGCTGTCACAGCTGCAAAGGATAGACCGACATCATAATAGACCCCATGGATTAAAAATGGGATGTCACTCAAGTTCATATGTGTGTGAAGGCAAACAAGCACATATTTTAAGACATAATGAAGCTGCTGATCAGATGAAGGTGGTATCAGTAGAAATGTCTGTGTTACACAGACATTAATGAACCTTGATTAATATTTAGACCTGCTACTTCTCCTCAGCCATCAGCCTTACTTCAGCGGATACACCAGCAGTTCTGGGTGTTGATGGATTTTTTTCCCGTTATTGATATTACTTCTGGCAAGAAGTGCATTCAAGTTTATCAGAGTTTTTAAGTAAAGAAATTAATCTTCCTGCTGTCTTCAAACAGGGATGCCTTGCCTTCTTTGCCCAGCTGTTACTTTTCAAAATGAGTAGCATTATCCAAAAAGCTGTTGTAATTGTTGAAATATAGAGCTGTTGGGGCAGCATGGTGGCGCAGTGGTTAGCACTGTTGCCTTACCACAAGAAAGTCCTAAATTCAATTCCACCACCCTGTTAGTGTGGGTTCTCTTTGGCTTCCTCCCATAGTCCAAAGACATGCAGTTAGCTAGGCTAGGTTAATTGAAGAATCTAAATTGAGTGCAAATGGTTGTCTGTCTCTATGTGCTAGCCCTGCGGCAGACTGGTGACCTGCCCAGGGTGTACCCTGCCTCTCATCCTATGGTAGCTGGGCACGGCTCCAGCCCCCATGAATTGGATAAGTGGAAGAGAATGGATGGTACAAATATTAATGTAACAAATTGTTTATGCTTCACAAATCATCATGCACCATGCTGTATGCCCAGCTAAATGGAGTTAATTGTGGATGGTTAGCTGTTCTGTCCTGCATTTAGTGTGAATAGGATTCCTCTCACTCCGACTCTAACAGTGTGTAGTGGACCAGGTGCGAGCCCAGACTATTGTTCTAAAACTATAATGTGTAAACTGGTGATGTACTAAAACAAAAGTAAAGTTGTGGAGCGGTTAGCTTAGAAGAACTGCAGAGTCAGATCGTAAATGTCTGTTTCGAACCTCTTCAACACTTTAGGGCAGTAACATACAGTTTGTTTGCCAACTAAAAGAAGAAAAGTAAATTTCATCCTTTTGTCTCCGTGCAGGCAAACTTTTACAAACCTGAGCCCTTCATTCGTGAACACTTCTAGCCACAAGGCTTTTTAACAGTGTTGATATATAACAGGGTATACTGCACCAAATAAACTGGGTTTTTATTGTTTTCTACCCCTTCTAGTTCCCTTAATGCCACTCTCAGCAGAAAGCCTCTATTGTATTTAGAATGACAGATTAGAATCAGCACAGACCGCTGAGCCATGAAGTTAGCAGCGGCTGCCTGTTAGCTTCCAGTTCACATAAAATAACACATATTAGGATGACATGATGGAAATCATCCCATGCGTAGAGCTAGGGTCATGGCCTTTCTTTTATTTAATCAAAGGCTGAGAGGAGAACCAAAGAAATGGAAGTGGGAGGGCGGCGTGTGGGTGGTGTTGGTGGTTGCACTGGCAACGTATTGGCTAGTAGGTGGTGTTTGGCTTCAAACCTAGGTGGTGAAACAAGCTCCAAATCCCAGTAAAAGAATTCAAGTTTACAGTCTTTGTGGGGTTTTTTTTTTTTTTTTTTTTTCTGGAATGTGCAGCAGAGGAAACCAGATACACCAGTTGCTCAATAATTTATCACATTTTCTGTTCTGTGCAGTTTGTCATGGTGTGAAGCTCCTCTGCTTCAACACCGAAGAGCGTTACCGTTGAGCACCGTAGACGTGTTTTTGTGGCGTTCGCGGCAGAGCAGCAAAGCCGAAGCGCTGCTGCAGGTCTGACAAAAGCACATAGAGCTTACACATGTACACCCCAGTGAGACTTTGTTGTCGTGTTTCATATTTTCAACAAGGTGGCTGCTTTTTATGCTGACAGCACTGGGGATTTGAGACTATGAGATGGATTCCACAAAAAAAACCCAAAAACACCTGAGTAGAAATGATACTTTTAAAAGACAAACAGTGAAAAAGAAAATAGAGCAGAGGTGGAGGCAGCAAGGTAACTTTGCTGCACCCCCAAGCTTTGCACCTGTTCCCCAGCACCCAGTCTGTGTTCTTTCACCATCATCGTCCAAACTCCTCTTTCAACTCTCTTTCCTGTTCCATTGTTTTTCAATCCCCTGCTACCCCCGCTACTCTTCTGGGCTTCCGCCTCTTCCTCCAGGACTCCTGACATGCTGGCCAGGTGCAGTGTAGCGTGTGTTGATGCAGGCCTCTTAATGGATAGCATGTGTCTGATGGTGGACTCCTGTGCCTCTCCTGAGCTTCTGCTCTAAATCCTCCATCTGTAAAACACAAAACTGCTCTTTTAGGTAACACAGCTTTAACAGCATTCAGGGAGACACGTGGACCTCCAGAGAAAGAGAGGGAAGGAGAACAACACAGGAAAGACAAGCTTTGATCGTGACCCTCGTTAGAGCGCTGTGGCTTTTACTTACACTGTGGAGACGTGGAAGTGCAAATCTTAACATTTATCAATCCTATCAGTCTGAACAACTAAACATTTTATTGGTAATCAAATCCGAGGCATTCTCTGGTTTACACTTTTTGTTAAATCTATCTGATTGATTTACAACCTTAACAGAAAGAGGGCAGCATGCTTCCAGCAAAAACGTCATTGCTGCGATGCGATTACGGAAACGAAGCACTCACTGATGTGGATGCAAGGAGCTGAAAGTGTACTCTTTAAATTCATACTATCACTAATGTAAACCTGCCATTTATGTCATATTTCTGCATTAATGCTGAAGTATTTCCAACAATACAAGTATTAATGTACAGTACTGTGCAGAAGTCTTGAGTCTCCCATCATTTCATTATATTTTGCTTCCAAGGAACCCGATATTCTTGCAAAAATTTAAAGTAAGCTGGACGAGTGCAGGAGAAACGTAGTGGCAGTGTCAGACTGAATTTGATTTTTTTTTTGTTTCAAACCATTGTCAATCATGTCTGTATTTATGGAGCAAGTCAGAAGTGTGAAATAAAAGTGTGTAGCTTCAGTGACACTTCAGTGAAGTGTCACTGAAGCTGGTTCAGAAATGTTGAAGGGTGACAGTCAAAAAGTCATTACTAAGGTAGGAAAACAGAAAGAAAAGGCTGAAGTATACCAACTTACACAAGAACTATACTCAAAAATCAGTGGCAGCAGGTCTGATGGAGTGATGAATCCAAATTTTAAATGTTTTATTCAAACCGTTGTTGAACAAAGAAGTAGGAAAGAGATACAACAATGAGTAACTACACCCATCTGTGAAATCACAGTGGAGGCTGTGTCATGGTTTGAGGCTACATTTCAGCCAGTGGTGTTTCAGAACGAGGTGAAAATGATGAAATTATCAATGCAGAAAAATACTGTCACATTTTGATCCGCCATGCAATACTATCAGGCTTCATGTTTCAGCATGACAATGATCTCTAACATGCTGCCAAGTCATTCAAAGTCAAAGCATCAATGGAACAACATACACTGGAACAAACTGGACTCCCCAGAGAAGATTTGAGAACTACTTCAAAAGACTACTTAAAGAAATTACAAGATAGCTTGCCTACCTTTGTGTACCTTTGAAAAATTAATTATTTAAATGTATGTTTAAGGATGATTTCAAGTCAGGAAAATCCCAGGCCACAATGTATGGTTGAAACAGTTTTTTAGTGCTAAATTATTCCTATTTATATTTATTATTACAATATCATGATGATATGATGTATTACTAAACATATAATGTAAGATGTGTATTTCTATCTATCTGATAGATGTCTATCAGTGCCTCAGTGTGATGAATTTCCAGAACAAGAATGACTCAAAAATGTAAAAAACAAAAAATCAAACGTATTCACGTGCCTTTAGTAACATTTTCATGCACAGCCATCCATAAATCAGTGAACAATCCTGATATAAAACCACCAAACTAACCAAATCAATGTAGAAAAAAGAAACAAGCAAATAAAAACACTTATTTTCTCAAAGTTTGAGAAACTGGCGTAATGGGTTTTGAAGAGATGGACATTATTGAAAATATAAAATACAATTTATTGGTCTTATTGGCCACAATTGAAGCCAAATTTACCCTTTTTCTGACACCTTTTAATACAGCACTTTATTCTATGAAGGTGACCACTTTATCCGCCTTCCATCTACACCTATGACCAGCTTAAATTACCATTTGAAATACATTTCTTTGGACCGTGAGTGAAACCCAGATCATGCTGAGAGAACCCACGCAGACAGAGGGAGAGCACAGAAACGGCACACAGAAAGCCTCTATCTGACCAGATGGTTTTAACCAGGAAACTCCTTGTTCTTAGGCAACAGTGATAACCACTGCTTTATACAACTGTGGGTTCTTGTACATTTTCTGTCACACAGTCCATGTTATAATTCATTAAGGATTGACTGCAAACATGTGCTCATGTCGACTTTTAGTGCTTAAGTGGAAGTACAAATAGCACGGTCAACAATATTATTATGATATTAATCACATTTTCTGAATGAACTATAGTGAAACATTGCAAGACAGTGCAAAAGAATTAACATCAATATTAGTTGGTTCACTGACATTAAAACAGCTAACTAGTAATTAATTTTAATATAGTTTCTTTAATTTTGCCTCAGTTTTCTATAGTAGCTCGCTGCTGGTAAAAATAAAACAAATAAAACACAAAAAATCAGTCAATATTTCCGCTTATTATCTAAAAATTTCAAATAAATCAATGGTTTAAGCAGCAAGTCAAGTTTTTGAGAGCCTGAATTCTTTGACCTATGAATGGGAAAACGCAGTTAATTCATTTTTTTCAGTGTAAGCTTCCATACATGATAAGATGGTAAGCTTTGAGTTGCTAGCAAAAGTCTCACAGCATCCCTGGCCTGTGAGTTAATATTTGCTTGTTAAAGGCGCAGCTCATAATGACTCCATATGTCATCTGAATTTGATCCATTGGATAGATAAAAAATATGGTTGCAGTAGTAGATGTTTACATTAGTCTGAGCTCCAACCTAAGAAAGTCTTTAGTTTTGCTTTTGGAAAAAGAGAACCTAAAAGACGTTTTCCACTTAACAACATGAGGGTAGATTTGCAGATAAGGTGCCATGTTAGAATTCCTTTTTATTATTTTTAATGAGCTAGACGGCTATGTTGGATTTGCTCAGCCTGCTCTACCTAGCAGGTAGAGTATAAAGGCGCACCCCTGTGGCTTTTTAAAATGAACTGCTAATAAATACAGGAGCGCTGTGGCGTGTCCATGGCAGCCTCAGAAAACAATAAAAGCTGTGGAAATAAGAGAATTGAGGTGTTACTGCACATTTCACCACTTTATGTTTATTAATAATAAAAGTGGCAAAGTGTTGTGATATCTATGATGTCTATACATAATCTGCTCAAAAAAAGCTGAGAACGTCCAAACTCAAATCTCAACTGTAAAAATATAAAGACAACTTTCTATTTAAGATCGAGTTCATCAACTCTGAGCAGTGTTGTCTCTTCCTGTTTATAGAAAAAAAAACTGGATATGTGGGATGTTGCTGTGTATTTCACACCGGTTAAATGAAGGAGGGGAAAGTGGTCATATTTTTGGATCTGAGCTCGCTGTGGTGGGTCCTTCACATGCCGTTGGCTGTTGCTGTTCCCTGGACTTGTTCCTGAAATGCTTTCCAGTTATTTGTGCCGTGTTTTCAGACGTCTTGATGTCACTGCTGATGTAAACCCTTCTTGCCTCGTGGCATCGCAGCCACTAGAAGTGGGCACAGTCTGTCAGTTCATCAGCTGATATGAAATATTCATCAAAAAGCTGTGTATGTTGGTGGAGAAGTGGAAGAACTGATACCAAGGTGGGGTGGGGTGCATTTTTGACAGGTAAAATGTTTCATCTCTGTCAGGGACAGGAAAAGGAGTGTCTGGGTATCTGAGCCATGTTTTATCCTTTAAAAGCAGCAGGGAGCATGGAGCAGTTTAAAGAGAAACACACTGCGACGTTTCCATTGTCAGACACACTGATATCAGGTAGAACAGAATATTCATCTGAGAAAAGGGCAAGAGCTCATCCTGTGGTGCCATCGGGAATGTGACAATGCTCACAGAGGGAGCACATACTGAATACTGTGCCCTTTTAGTGAATGATGATGTGCAAGATGAGAAATATTTTCCTGCCTTGATTTGTGTGCTGTGAGGTCTTAAGGCTTTTAAGTCTTGCCAAGGGAGAGACTGTAATACTTAAAGTTGTCTTTTCCTTATCAGTCATGCAGCCAGTGTGTTACCCAATCTGCTATTTTGCTCTGGACTGCCAACTATAACTAATGGAAAAAGATATATAAAGCTTTACACATTTGTTTGTGAGGTTTTTAATAATCTGAATATATAAATAGTAATATATATCAATAAGGAGAGCTCATTACAATAAAATAAATAGGAATTTTTGCAATACAGAATTCAGTTATGCTATTTGGCAATCAGACTCTGATGGGCCATCACAGCAGACAGAATCCCAGCAGTGATAGGAATTAGATCAGGACCCCCTGCAGTCTAGATGGCAGTGGTGGTGAAGATAGGATACAGGCTGAGTACTTGGGTGATGCAGAGATGAGGAGGTGGTTTGCATGCTGGATGAAAGAGGATCAGTGCAATTTAAAATACGCAATATGCAGCAGGTTGATTGGCTTGGACAAAGTGGACAGAAAGGTGATTGGACTAAAGCAATTCTGTTTTACAGGGAAGGATAAAGGATAGACTAGCAGCCAAAAACCTGGGAAAACAGGGAGATAAGTGAACACAGTCCTTCTTTATTGAATTTTACACATAACCATCAAATATAAATATATATGTACTGTATATATTTGGCAGAATTGTTAGAGTTCACCTTAAAAGCACGGAACCAGCTGTTAAGTATAGTCCACAACCTTGAGGTTGGGTCTTTGGGAAAACCATTCCAGATGTTTTTAAGCAAACTGCCTTTGCAAAGGAGTCAGTTGATGCTTGTCTCAAGGGTGAGGTGTTCCAGGCATGTCCTACCAGGAGGAGGCCCTAGGGTAGACACAGGATGTGCTGGTGTTCCTCTGGTTAAGCTGGTGAGGGTGGCCGGGGAGAGGGAGGTCTGGGTGTCCCAGTTTAGGCTAAACCCCTGTGACCCACCCCTGAATGGAAAAAAAATGAATGGATGGAAGGATTGATGGATGCTTTTAAAGCAAACTTTGGACCACTAGTGACTGATGTGAATTAAGACATTCATGTTGGTCATTGAATTAATCTGACAGTTGTGAAGTTTTGACTTTTTATGCCACTAAAGTATCTCAGTATCTACAATTTAGATTTGCATTAAATTTTGCATTTGATATTAGTCTTTCCCAAAGTAGTGACTTTGTTCTTCCCAAAACTTTTCCACCAGTGGCACCATTACACTGACACTTTTGGTTTTGCAGGCATTTTGCATTTGGTTTTGGTTTAGACAGCGACTCCTTCATCAGCTCCTGTTATATTTGGTGACATTCTTTCAACCTTAAGAAGAACATTTTCTGTTGCTAGAATTGTGAACTTTCAGCTTTGCAACCTGACATCAGTGATATTCTCCTTTATACCAGAAGCCAGCTGAACATCAGAAACTCAGTTTTTACTGGAAGATATCATCTGAAAAAGACATCTACCTCATGACAAAGAACTCTGTTGAGCTTGAGTTATTTCCGTACTTAAAGATGAAAAATAGGCAGCTCTAATTTGGAGCAGTGAATAAAGACATACATTATGTAAACTTGCTTCAGAAATATTTTTATGTAAATTTAACACACACAACTGTATTTAAAGTGTATGTTGCTGCAATTGTAGCGGAGTAAATGTGGAATTATTCTTGTTTTAATGTGATGATACAAAAGTAAGGGTACCCGAGGTTTTAGATATATGAATTAAATTATTGTTCATTGCCTTTTTATTCTTAACAGATCAGACATGCAGGGCAGATAAGCCCTCTTCTTATCACTGACAAGCACTTTTCATACTCACAGAAATCAATGATTCAAAACTTATTTCCTGCATGTTTTTTTTAAATCAGGAAATGAAGCTCGTTCAAAATATCCTGATACCTAAAATAATGAAGTGAGTTTTATGTCTTAATGAGATGTAGTCTCCTAACGCCTTCATAATATGACAGCCAAAAAGCATATTTCGAAAATGCTGAGGCTCAGAGGGAGATGATGACATCTTTAGAAGCTTGGGAATAGAAGAAGACACTCGTCAGTCTTCACCCTCTTTTTGCGACTGTAACAGGCAGCCACACATTGCTTTTTGACAGCTCCAGACTTGAACTGTCTTAATGTGACCTTTCATCTTGACAAGCCACGGATCTTTTGTGCTGCTGATCTGCCCTTCCATCTCCAGACAAAAATAGGTCAGAGCAGGGCAGGTTTCTAACTCTGCCTGTCCCTTTTTTCTGTTAATAGCTGCTCTCTTTTGGACGAGGTCAATAAAGAAAAAAGGAAAGACAGGTACACAGCAGAGTGGAGAGAAGAATGTGAAGGAGTGCCAAGAGGAGGGTAGGACAGAGAGTTGCCAGGGTGTGAATAAACTGCCACAAGTCACATCGCAGTTAACAGCAAACCATCATGAGAGTAGCGGCTTAATCTGCACTGGCAAATATAAAAAACGTTCTTATGTTAAGTACGATGAAAGTGACTCAAGACTATTTCCCCCCCTTTAATAGCTTCAAAAACAAGTTTTATGGTGTACTTGATTCCATGTTGTCTTTTCTGAAGGAGTGGTATCGCCACACATCTATTCACTTATTAGTTATTTTGCATTCTGAGAATAAAAAAAACCACAAGTTAAATTAAAGGAACAGTCAGTGGGGTTTTTTTATTTTTGTTTTTTTAACTTTAAAAAAGAATATTGAACTCATAAAAATACATGATTAGTGTGCAATTGCATCTTGCATACAAATACTTAGGAGCGGACACTGTCTTTTTGAAGCTGCCATGTGGCCCCACCATCTTGAATACAGTGGCCAAGATGGAAAGCACCATTCCATCTAATCACATTTTACATTTATGGCTATAGACCGGCCACATACATAAGAGAATGCAGCAGCGTACGTGTGCTGTGGAGACAAATTTTTATTCATATCTGCACCTTCAGACTCAAGATTGCTCATACTTGTGATCATACATATGAGAAGGGATCCCCTTCTCACCAAAGAAGTTAAAATATGAAGGAAAGACACAACTTAACAGCCATCTGGATTAAAAATCATCCTCTTCCTCCTCACGCTAAACATAATCTCCTAAACTGGAATCAATGCTCTTAAACACAAAAAAACTGCATAAACATGCTTATTTATTCCTGAAATTGTTGCAATTACCTATTCTCAGCAAATTGGACAAATTTGATGGTCCTCTCTTCTAGGCACCTGACAACAAAACCACAAACTAAACCACAACAATAGCTGGTTATAAGCTAACATTATGCCAGCTAATGTTTGGCTCGAGTGTCCTAAAAATTACACTTTCAATCTGATAAACAGTTTGATTATATTTTTAAATTGATGAGAGTTTATTCGCTACGTGCCTGAGTCCAGCAATGTTAGATCCACTTAAAAGAAAACTTGACTGACATCGGCTAATAGCAGCTAATGCTAGCTGGCAGCAGCTAACAGTGGCTAACAACAGAAACAACAGGAGTTACATTATGTGGTACATTCTTAATTTAATTCAATGTTTCTGATCTCTATTGCTGAGTAAAAAATATTTGTCCTATAACAGCTGCCATAGATAACATAATGCACTTGAATTAGAATGTGTAAAAAACAGAATTTAGTTGACTGCAATCTACAATCTATTAACATCTAGTGCTATAAATTAAGTTTGAAAACTTGAGAACCCTGAGTTAAAATGTTGAAGTTGGAATGCTAAGAATAAAGTATAGGTTTATGGACAATAAAGCTGAAAGTCATGGTCAAGGTTATATTGATCATTTTACGAACAATAATCTGTTAGGTGTTATTAACTGTGAGCCCAATGCGCTACTAAATTATTGATGTTCCATTTTAATGAATATTAATATAATAATGTTCTATTTATTCTGTAAAGTAAATAAAATATTCTCTGTTCTCGATTCATGTGGCTGTAATACTCATTTGTAGTGTTTTTTTGGTTCCTGGTTTGATTTAGAAAGAGCTCATATTTAAAGATGACTCTAAAAATAAGCTCTTCATCTATTGGCTGGAGATGCAGATTTGCCGGTCAACAACTATGAACTCCGACATATGGGAGCTTGAGGCAAAATCTTCAGCAGACGCACATTCTCTAATATTTTTCCAGCGCATAGAAGTGGAAATAAAGGAGACATGGTATGCTGTGCTCTGTGCTCAACTATGCATAAGTATGATCATGATTTTAACGTGGCGTTGTGACTTAAAAGTGTTTCTTCCTAGAAGTGTGAGTCACAGTCAGTCACAATACGTTGGGAAAATGCAGGGGAGGAGCGCTACACCATCAAACAGGAAAACAAGGGAAGGCTTTATGAGTCACACATTTAGAACACCTCCTCTCACCCAAAGCAAACCCAACAAACAGCTCCCATCAAGCGTGTGTGCAAGATACACAAACACATAAAATACAAACATAAACCGCTACTACAATAATTTATAAACCACAAAGTGAAGCGTAAGTTCAACACAAATCTGTACAAACACTTTTTTGTATTTTATAATTCTGGTGTTTCAGTTATGACAACTGCAGCTAGTCAAAAAACAAAACGAGGGAGGCACAAATGAAGGGTGTTTATACAAATAAAAATCCTTTATATTTGTGCCCCTATGTATATTTGCATATAATATAAATACATGCACCCTTCTATATATAAATTCAGGACATATGTAAAGTGCATGCCAGACGTATATGTGTAGATGTTGATATACATTGACATGTGTAAACATGTGTACATGTATGTGAGGTAAAATTTGCCAATGATGAATGGTGAATAAGGATCTGTGCTTCATCTTACCATAACATTCATATATTTTCAGGCACTAATACAACTTATTTTATATACTTACCCAGGTTACAGTTCTAAGATAGATATAGGCCTTAAGTGTTGACTTTTCTTCTAGGAATTACATCCATTTTAAGGGACGGTCTTTTTTCAGAGGCTCAAATGTAATCGGACAATTCTAGCAAAAGCTGTTTCCCGTACTTGGAGGTAAAAGGTCTGCAGTTGATTTCCAAGTGTAGCATTTGGATTTCGGAAACAGTTTCAGTGGAACTCTCAATGTGTGTGAAATGGGCAATTCTGCCCATACTTCAAAAATAAAACAAATCCATCACAGAGAAAGTGGAAACATGAGAGTTCATTCGGTTCTAGTTCATTCTGAAAATATAGTGAGCTGGTCAGCTCTACAGGCATAAAAAGGCCTGGATATCTGTGGAAGAGACCAGTGGTAGATGATTGCCTGATGCTTTTGACGCCCTTCACAAGAACCATTTTCAGGAGGTAGATGTATCATTACAAGTCCATCAAAGAAAGAAAGAAAGAAAGAAAGAAAGAAAGAAAGAAAGAAAGAAAGAAAGAAAGAAAGAAAGAAAGAAAATGTAAAAAGCAAGAAAAGTTCCGAAACAGCATTCATTGGATCAATGACTATGAATGCAACAGAATTATAGGGAAAAAAATATATGGAGAAGGTTTGGAATGGGTCATGATTCAACGCTCACAACATCATCTGTAAAACCTGTGTGAAACATTGTGATGTATGGGCAAGCATGACTTCCAGTGGCACTGAGTAACCTGTGCTTATTGATGATGTGACAGAAGACCGAAACATCAAGTGTGCATAGCTTTCGTTTCAGTAAAGCAGACTGCACACCTCTCAGTACAGACATCATGGGTTCGAATGAAATGTTGTCATCAGACTTGCCAAGCTTTTTGTGACCACACAAAAATACACCAACTACACATGTGCCTATAGATGGAACACCTACTCATCTGCAGTATTTCTAGCTGTCCATGTCTGACTAAATTAGAGTATAATCAAGGTTTAATAGCCAACACAACAAGGGTGAATACAGCCTATGGTCCTCCTGTCTTAGCCAAGTTGAAAACATACAGTCCCAGCTGCCATCAAATGGAGTTAATAAGCTTTCCCACCATTTCCCATTGTCTGTGATCCGTGTTAGAATCTCAGTTGATGATTTTCCAGGTAATAGGAATTTTCTTCAGCAAAGGTGAAATAAATAATTTGGTTCAATTCAGTTTTATTTCTATAGCACCAAATCATAACAACAGTTGCCTCAAGGCACTTTACATTGTAAGGTAAGGACCCGACAGCAATAAACAGCAAACAGAGAAAACTCCAACAGTTAGATAACCCCTGATGAGCAAGCACTTTGGCAACAGTGGGAAGGAAAAACTCCCTTTTAACAAGAAGAAAGCTTTGGCAGAACCAGGCTAAGAGAGGGCGAAGCCACCTGCCGCAACGGAGTTGAGTGGAGGAAGACAGGACAAAGACACTGTGGAAGAGAGCCAGACATTAACAATAACTTGCCGTTATTTATTGACTTCACATTTAAGCCAGCTTGTTGTTGTGTTTTTGATGATGCCAACAAGGAAAATGCAGATTGCCCTCTGGTGGTCAAATAACGTAACATCAAAATCCATAACACGTGTCAAGGGTGTTTCTACGATCTTTATTTTGTACATTGTCAGTTATTAGCTGTTATAAATGCTGATACAGATGGATTGGCCAGCAGCTAATATCAGTCAACAATACTGGTCCACAATATTGGTAAATTGGTGAGGCTTTAATTACTACAAATCGTAATCAATTTTGCTGCCTTTGATCTGCTGCATTTGTGAATCTGCAGATCTGAGGAGTGCACTCTCATTTGGGACTTGTGTTAGAGAAATCTCCTCCTTGTTTCCTTCTGAAAACTGCAAAAACAAGCTGTGAGTACCAATCAGGGTTCGTGACGCTGCTCACTAGGTTGGAATTTCATTTCAAGTTGGCGCACTGCTTGCATGTGTCAGCTTGAAATGGCACATGGAAGCATTCTCTGATCACTTTGAAATCAAAGTGATCAGAGAAAACAAAGTAGAAAGCAGTGCACAAATGAATTCTAAAATGGACACGCAGAGGGAAAAAGAGTTTTTTGAAAACTTAAAAAGCCATCAAGTTACATCAGAAAATGAAATGAAATTGATTAAATTTTGCATGATATCAACTAAACTTTTTAGCGGGGATAGCAGCTGATAGTTAGAGTGTCTGCAGAAACTTCAGTCTCTGTGCACGTGATGAGGCCACACACACTCACGTATTCCACACTGACACACACATGTGCACGCAGCATCTACAAATACACCCACAGCTCAACTGTAGTAGATTTCATGAGTGCCAGCAGCATGAAGGCTGCCTCCCCCTTCCTCTCCCTCACATTTCACTTCCTCTCTCCCTCTCTCTCTCTATCACTCTTTCTCTCTCCATTGCTTTCTCACTCTCTCCTTCTCTTGCTCACTCTCTATGCAATTCTTTGTCTTTTTTCTGTTTGCGGTGTTGGGAATCCTCTTTTATCCTGTTTTGTTTTTTTTCCCCTTCTTTGAATCTTTGTTTCCATCTCTTGATGAGAGAAGTCTCCTGCAGATTTGGCTCTTTTATTTCTTGTCTTCTCATCTTTCTCTCTCTCTCTCGCCATGTCTCCTGGTTCCAAACACTGAACCTCTCACTCTGCCTCTCTCTGGATCCGGCATTTCCTATGCATCTCCCCGCTGCTGAGGGGTACAGGGACTCGTCTCTCCCCTCTTTCTCTCCCGCTCCCACTCCGGCTCCTCCACCTCTACCTCCTCTGCTTCACCTCTCGTCCTCTCGCTTCCTAACGGAGGGATAATGTTCTATTTCCAGCTGGTGATCATGGCTGGGACGGTGCTGCTGGCTTACTACTTTGAGTACACGGACACCTTCCCCGTGCACATCCAGGGCTTCTTCTGTTACGACAAGACCTTCTCTAAGCCCTACCCTGGTCCGGATGATACCAGCAAGATCCCTCCGGTGCTCATCTACTCGCTCGTCACAGCCATCCCTACCCTCACGGTAAGAGTTCTAATTATTTATTCATTTCTAAGTATGGAAGTAAAGCTTGGCAGATATGGAAGGGGGTGGGTAGTTAAGAAATTCAAGAGATAATCATGCAAGTGGGTTTGCATCTCCCGTGCTCTGAAAAAGCAGAGTGGGGG
Source organism: Diplotaxodon limnothrissa (assembly GCF_057381915.1). Taxonomy (NCBI): domain Eukaryota; kingdom Metazoa; phylum Chordata; class Actinopteri; order Cichliformes; family Cichlidae; genus Diplotaxodon; species Diplotaxodon limnothrissa. The sequence goes on along the minus strand of NC_140599.1, from coordinate 7,958,377 downwards.
AAAATGATGCGTTAGAAAGATGGAAGTTATCAAAGTTGAGATTGTGTATTAGATTTGCTCTGTCTTTAGATGCTGCGAAAGTGCATAAGAATCTCCTACTTCTGGTGTTTGGTAGTTCTCATGATGAATCATCTGTTGTGCGCGTGTGTGTGTGTTTGTGTGTTGCACCACTGTCGATAGTGTGCAGATTGGTAAGCTGCATAGAGGTAACCCCCTCCGCCCTCTGTTCTTGACAAGCGGATGCAAGTGTGTGTTTGTATGTGTGTGAAGAGTACAAAAAAAACTGAGGAAACCATCAGCTCGGACCACACAGAGATGTGATAGGAAGAGGCAGACAGGTCATTAGAGAGAGAGAAAGAGAGCATCAGAGGAAGAGAGACAAACAACACAGAAAGCAATAAAAACGAAGCGAGGTAAAAGTTGGAGTTGAGACAGAGCAGTGATGGCAGGCAACAGATGCTGTTCTTCAAAAACAAAACAAAAAAACCCTGAAGTAATAGGTGAGAAAAAGACACATGAGCACGACGGAGAGTAATTTTTTAAGAGGGGGTGTGTGCTATTATTTTTGTACTGTATTCATGTATGTTTGCACATGCATGAATGCTTGTGCATGTGTGTGCGTGTGAGGTTAGCTGTTGAGCCTCAAGTGAGATAGGAGGCATTGAGCCTGAAATGTGTAACACCTGACCCTGAGTGCAGAAAAAAACCCGAACAGCTTAAATCCCCAGCACACCACGAGAAAGAAAGAAAGAAAGAAAAAAGAAAGAAAGAAAATAAACAGCACATACAGAAACCAACCAGCATCCACAATACAAAGCACACAAATAACCTGAGCAGATTACATGCACAGACAAAAACCACAGCCTGCACTCAGTGCAAAGACAAGAATACTCCACAACTGGAGCACCAAACAATCGCAGATGATGAGGTTTTCTGTGCAGCAGTTCATTGCCAGAAGAAAGACTGTGGGCTGTTATAATGTGGTACCGCTGTGTACAGTTTGTCTCGCAGCCACAATACACAGTGATTTTTTTTTTCTAATTGTGAGCTGTTAGCAACCACAGCAGACAAAACAATACGCGTAAGTAATTTAATGGATTCAGAAAGTATTTATATTCACAACTAAGTGATAAAGTTGATTTATTTGGTAGGAATATAATAAAAGAGAGAAGAAAATGTACAAATGTACAAGTTTGTATGTCTTCTTTTATGAAAGTGTTTGTTTTCTCACATTTGGATGAAACAGCATTTATTTTTTATAAATGCTGTTTCATTTCATTCATAAATGGGGATTGGATTGTAGGGCTGTGTGTGCATAGGGCATGTTTGTTGGGTTCTTCTTTTGTCTTCCATTTGTACAGTTTCCTCACTTTTTCAATATTTTAAGGACATGCTGCACTCCATGCTGTTTTCAGCTAATATGGTAACTCTTTGTGAATCACCTTGTTGGTGCAAAAGTACTATTTCTTTATTTTAAACTGTGGTACTGTTTGCATTTTTATAAATTCAAAATAAGAAATCAGAACAAATTATGTGTTTCTGTGAAAGGCTGCTTGCGGTTTTTGATACGGGTGACACAGGCGGTTGTCCGGGGCGGCAAAAAAAAAAAATTGCTCTTATTCATGCTGCCCCAACATCAGCCAGCGCATACTGGGAATGGCATAGGCACCGATCGGTTTTCTATCGCCCATTTGCTGGGAGTAAGGGCGCCCTCCGTTTGCGAGGTGCGCCTGCTGCTTGCGGCACAGGGAGGAGAGGGCGGGGCGGCGGGGGATTCTCTGGCTGGCTGGAGCTGCATCTAATAACTAACTCGCAAAATAAAACAAAATAAAAACAAACCAACAAACACGAAAACACCAGACATTATGATACAGACTTATAATTTGCACCGTTGTTTTTTCTAAATTCTATGCGCGAAAAGTGAGCGCGAGAGCCCTCAGTGCGCCTGCTCGCTGCTGTGCTGAAGTCAAAATAAACTTTATTGTCATCTCCGCTACATACAGTACAGTATACAGAGAGACGAGACTACGAGGCTCCAGTTACAGCAGTGCAAGTAAACAAACAATAAATATAAGAAGAGTAAGAAAATAAATATACACTTTAGGACTAGGGGTAAACGGATCAATAACAATTTAAAATTTAAAATTTACAGTTTGATGATTTAAAGTTTCACACACGACCTGTCGAAAAGGGAGGGTGCCCGGCTGCTTCCAAAAAGAGCACATTTCAATCCTAATGTTGTAAATCCAAGCCCATTATGTATTCATGATTTGAATCCTGGGTTGTGCAAAATCCCAGAAATACACCTTAGACAAAGTGAATCTGTGAATTAAGGTGTAGGTGTATTAGGTTATGTTGTGGTGATCCTCGGGTTGGGGGATGGGTGTTCGACTGGAGTGCAAAATTAGAGGGAGGGAGTGTTCGCCCAGGGTGCCAAACAGGCTAGGACTGCCACTGCTGCTTGTAACAATGGGCCTAAGTCTGTTCTGTGCAGACACAACACTGATTCATCCACTGAGTTAGGAGCTTTTTTATGCTTGAATGATGGCTTAAGAAACTGGACTGGACTGAAGATGAGTGGGAAAAGCAGCCAATGTCCAAATAAAATTTTCGAAATTTTTCAGAAAGACCACTTAAAAATGACAAGAAAGTCTGTCTCATAAAGAAATAGGGCTGGCTCAGGATAGGACTTAGCAGAAAATTGTACGTGTTATTTAGTGCTAAGTAACTCACTAATACCCACACAGCAGGACATATTATTTTGTGGATAATTTAATTTCTCTTGAGTTGGATTATCCACAGAGACCTTTAAATCTGCCCTAACTCAGGGTAAATTACTCGGGATGTTGAACTGGGTCAGAGCACATTACTTACACCAGCTAGTCTGCCCTAACCTGTGCTGACAGAGGCCTTGGTATGTGTAACAAGCACCAAAGAAAATCACAGCAGTAACTCCCTGAGATAGTGGCAGTCTGGTGTAAACGTGCGTTGCCATTTTTTAATTATATTCAGTTATTGTGCATATTCTTTGATTTGAATGTAGAATGAATCTCTACTGAATGTAGTAGAGATATAGAGTATTAGAGCATCGTACAATAATACTGCTACTGCAGGAACTAATTACACTTTAGAATGTGGACTTAATTACTTGTACTGACCATGTAAATGAGACCTTGTCTGGCTGAGCCATTGAAGGTAATAGGCATCCAGTGTATTTGGGTCAGTGCCAGTCCTCCAAGCCCAACAGAGGGCAGTCTAGCACTCAGTCGGCTCCCAACATTTAATTAAAATCATCAATCATTTTTTGAAAGTTTTAGCACAAAGACCCAGTCCACTGTGTGGAGACCAAAACATAAGAAGAGGTACAAGGCAGGTTTCCGCCTCAGTAACATTAAGGTGAACCTTTTTATAACTTACACTAAAGGTGGGAAGAACTAATAAAGAAGGGGTTATGTTTTTCTATAGTTTCTTTAGATTATTTCCAAAAGCACTGAGCATGGGTGAGATCCATCTTTTCAGTAATAAAAAAAGTCAAAATTTGTTACACCTATAAGTTTATGAAATCTAATACAGTCCACAACAGGCCTATAATTAGGGATGGAATTTGAGAACCGGTTGTTTTAGAAAACCAGTTCCTATTAGTCCAATTTCTTGGAATTGTTAATCTGCCTGTTAAGATAACCCAACAATATGAGCGGACATTTAGGGTAATTTAGGTAAGATCTTTTATAATCTGTAAAGATTTTAAAATTCATATGCGTCCAGGTCACATTCATCTTTCCATGGGAGCAAACTTGCCTTCTTTCTCAAGCATACTGTAGTTGGGTGATATCGCAGCCACTTTCAGGGAGTACTGAATAACTGGTCAATTATTTCTTCAAACTATCTTTGCATCTCCACATGGAGACAATGTAATTATCCCCCACTAACCTCCCACCCGGTAAGCACTGCCAATTTACTGTTAGCTTCTGTTGCTATGCATGAGCAAATTTCCAAATGCGCTGTAATTTTTTCAAACAATGGCCATGGCTCATCTTAATTACTAAGCAAAGTTTTGAGTCACACTTGATTTCTTTATATTTCAGAGGAATGTTGTTGTACTTGTTTTTTGTTTGTTTGTTTGTTTGTTGAGTCACTTAACACCACCCTATGACTCATTCAAGCATAAATGGTCATCTCAAGGAACCCAAGGACCAGTGTTACGGCTACACACAACAGACAACTTAGCAAAGAGGTATTAAATTTCCCACATGTGGGACTAATAAAGGTTATCTTATTAGCTGAAAAATTGGCATATTTCAGGTTGGTGTGCAGCGTGTCCTGCACAAGTGTGTGTGTGTGTGTGTGTGTGGGGGGGGGCAGGAATATAGCACATGAACAGTCTGGAAGTCATGTCCTTAAGAAACAGGGAAAAACCAGCAAAACCTGACATAAAACCTGAGAGATGCATTTGAAATTTTATGTTTAAACTGTCAGTGAACAGGGAAGATGAGGAGTGAAGAACAACATGAGTGACTACAGCCATCATTAAAAAAACGGTGGAGGTTCTGTCATGGTTTGGGGCTCCGTTTCACTCAGTGGTGTTGGAGATGTCATCAAAATTGATGAAATTACACAGAAAACTACTTTAGGTTGAATCCACTATGGAATATACTTTATTGTCTGATTGACAATGGAATTCTTTTTGTGCTGGACAATGAACCCCAAAACATACCTGGATAGAAAAACACACAATGGAACACTATCAGTCATGGATTGGCCTCCCCAGAACCAATCCATGAGTCAGTAGATACTCAACATAATTGAAGCAGTGTGGGATCATCTTGACAGAGGACATAAGAAAAAGGCAGCAACATCCAAAGAAGAGCTTTGAATCAAGAAGCCTGGAGAATTATTCCTGAAGATTACTTAAAGAAATGACAAGAAAGTTGCCTCAGACAGTTCAGGCTATGTTGAAGAATGGTGGTCATACCAAAAGTTGACTTTCAAGCTTGTTGGGTGACTCAATACACTCATGTATTTCAGACCCAGCAACACACTCAGACAGAAACTGGTTCACCCGAAAGACAAAACGCCAAAACACAGACTTAACAATGTGGTGTATGCTGTACAGTGCAGCGAGGAATGCCCAGACCTCTACATTGGAGAGACCAAACAGCCACTTCACAAGCGCATGGCACAACACAGAAGAGCCACCTCCACAGGACAAGACTCAGCAGTCCATCTGCATCTTAAGGATAAAGGACACTCTTTCGAGGATGCCAATGTTCACATTTTGGACAGAGAGGACAGATGATTTGAAAGAGGAGTGAAAGAAGCCATCTATGTCCACTGTGAGCGACCATCTTTGGACAGAGGCGGGGGTTTACGACACCAACTCTCTGCCATCTATAATCCAGTTTTGAGATCCCTTCCCAAACGCCTTAACGCCCACTCACATCCTGGGCCATCTGACCTCAGGAATTCGCATGATAAGGTGGGGCCAGGTTTCACAATGAACACACCCGAAACTCTGGCTGATTGGGACCCATGCCCAGTTTCCCACCTTGGCTCAGGCGATTAGAGGATCATCAGGGGGTCCTTTTGTCCCTCTGTGGGGGGTCACTCCCACTAGGCTTATATCTGGGACTCTCCACCATTTGACCTTAGAACTGAAGAAGCTTCTCGGATGAGAGGTGAAACGTCTTCAAGCAACTTAAAGAAGTCCAGACGCTTTTCTTTGCAAGCTCCTTTGACTACGATGACCTGGATGACTGAGAACCTTCACAGACATATTTAGGAATAATTCTTGCAACCATATCAATGCAAAAAGCACCTAAAACACTGCAGCAAGTCAATCACTTATTTGTAATCAAAATGATCATGTTTTACTTAAGGAAAACACATATTGTGATAATCCATATGCCTTTTTATTGATACATTAGTTGCACATAAATGCTGTCAGCATTTGTCAAAAGACCACTGTTGTATCTGGAATAACAGTAAGAATTCTCTGTATAAACGCACACTTTAGTTTGGTTCATTTTAAGGACATCTTGGAAGTTTGCCTAATGGAGCTTGTAAGCCAGTTAATCTTAGGATAAATAAACTTATCCTGCAAAGATTCAGTCTGACAGTTTGCGCACAAATGTGTGTTCATTCTCTGTAAATCCACCCTTTGATCAGCTTCATTTTTGTCTTTTTCTCTCTCTGTTGCACAGCCGTTTTCCACGACCGTCCACATTTCTCACTCCACTACATCCCATCCACATTGACCTTTTTGCCTTCGTGTTCTATTTATTACCATTCATCTCTTTTCTATGCTATTTAGGATTTTCTGTGTTTTTTCTTTTTATTTATTCAGAAATATCCTGTTTGTAACTAGAACAGCATAATAGTACTAAATATTTTTTCCCCACCTTTCACCATCCTGGGTACTGTGACATTGCTTCCACTCATCAACACCCTTCCTTCCATTTGTAAATCTTTACCCTTTATCCTTCCTGACCGCTCTTCTCTTCTGTGTTTGTCTCACCTGCCAATTAACACATTTTCACACCTGATGGGATTTCTCACCTCACTGCCATTAAAATCTGTGGCTAGACTGATAAGCATAGAGATCTTACAGAAAATGATCAAAATTGTGCTCATCTGTCCCACTTCCCACTCTTTACCTCTGATGAAGAGGAGAATAAGTCTTTTATGTGACTGCAGTCACACTGAGTTAAAAGGCACACACGGAGATGAATGCTTTGCTTAATAAATCTGAAAAAACGTCACCTTTCAGCTACGCTGTGTTCTGACAGAATCAAGGAGAGGTCCACAGAACATTCAAGGCCTTGTTAAATCCATATGTAGTTGAACTCAGTTTATTCAAATAAAACCAAGTTTCATCTCCACTCACTCACCTCTTCCACCATCTTAGAAATATGGTATCTAACCAGATTCTTACTCTGGATGGCATTACCTTGGCCTCCAGTAACGCTGTGAGGAACCTTGGAGTCATTTTTGACCAGGACATGTCCTTCAATGCACATATTAAACAAATATGTAAGACTGCGTTCTTCCATTTGCGCAACATCTCTAAAATGAGAAATATCCTGTCTCAGAGTGATGCTGAAAAACTAGTTCATGCATTTATTACTTCCAGGCTGGACTACTGTAATTTATTATTATCAGGAAGTCCTAAAAACTCCCTGAAAAGCCTTCAGCTAATCCAAAATGCTGCAGCAAGAGTCCTGACAGGGACTAGAAAGAGAGAGCATATTTCTCCTGTTTTGGCTTCCCTTCATTGGCTTCCTGTTAAGTCCAGAATTGAATTCAAAATCCTGCTCCTCACATACAAGGCCTTAAATAATCAGGCCCCATCTTATCTTAATGACCTTATAGTACCATATCACCCTATTAGAGCACTTCGCTCTCGCTCTGCAGGCCTACTTGTTGTTCCTAGAGTATTTAAAAGCAGAATGGGAGGCAGAGCCTTCAGTTTTCAGGCCCCTCTTCTGTGGAACCAGCTTCCAGTTTGGATTCAGGAGACAGACACTATCTCTACTTTTAAGATTAGGCTTAAAACTTTCCTTTTTGTTAAAGCATATAGTTAGGGCTGGACCAGGTGACCCTGAATCCTCCCTTAGTTATGCTGCAATAGACATAGGCTGCCAGGGGATTCCCATGATGCATTGAGTTTTTCCTTTCCAGTCACCTTTCTCACTCACTATGTGTTAACAGACCTCTCTGCATTGAATCATATCTGTTATTAATCTCTGTCTCTCCTCCACATCACGTCTTTATCCTGTTTCCTTCTCTCACCCCAACCGGTCGCAGCAGATGGCCCCGCCCCTCCCTGAGCCTGGTTCTGCCGGAGGTTTCTTCCTGTTAAAAGGGAGTTTTTCCTTCCCACTGTCGCCAAAGTGCTTGCTCATAGGGGGTCATATGATTGTTGGGTTTTTCTCTGTATCTATGAAGCACCTTGAGGCGACTTTTGTTGTGATTTGGCGCTATATAAATAAAATTGAATTGAATTGAATTGAATTGAATTCCACTGGAAAAATTACTATTTCAAAAATAGGTTTCTAATAATAATAATACAAGCATTATAGAGATGTCTTTCACTGCAAAGTCAAAAGGTGGAGGCTGGCCTGTCCCACTGTCCCAAGGTCCAGCAGAAAATTGAAAGAAAGAAAAAAATCAACTTATGCTAAAAATAATTTATTAACATGGACTCTCTTCTTGGATTCAAACCACTATCTACTGACTGAAAGTCCTGTTTTAGCTTTTCAGCCATAACAGCTTCCTCCTGGTTTAGTTTAACTTTATGCTTCCTCCCTAACTTCCTGAAGTCTTCCTGTCAGAATGCCCAAATACCCATCTTCCCCCAGTGGCAAACAATCCTAGAAAATTATGTTGAAGACAGTGGTAATCTTAGCTATGTTAAAGGTAAAGTGCTAAAGTTCAATCAAGTCTGACGGTAACATTAACTTAACCTTGGTGCATCGATAATAAACCGATGTTTTCAATTTAGTTAAAGTACTCTATAAATATATTGATTGTATAGCACTTTTCTACTCTTAAATGAGCACTCAAAGCACTTTTATTACAAGCCTACCTAATTACACACACATACTTTTTTCCCATACCTAAGCACTCTGTCTAACACACAGTTCAGTGGATACATCTTGGAGTTCAGTATCTTGCCCAAGGATACTTTAACATCCAGACTGCAAGAGCTGAAAAGCAAACCAGCAACTTTCTGGGAGACGATGTCCCTACCTACCTGCTGAGCCACAGCCTCCCCAAAAGTGCTAGGTATTTCACAGGTTTCAAAGCAGTACTAACAGGGATGGAGCTTTGAGGTCCGAACAGGTGAAGCTGAATGATTTACCTAACCTCTCTTAGAGATGTCTTGCCTGCTTCTTCCTCCTCCATTAAACCTCACTGTGCATCACTGACACAAACTATGACCTCATGTTGACGACCCCACAAAACAGTTCACCTTCATTTTAAATTGTGCCCACAGGATGAGTGCCCATTTTCCAGACTTTCACTCTACCTTAAGCTTTTGCTTTTTAGTCTTCCCTGCTGTTTTTCTTCTTTAGCATCTCTCCTTTATGTTTTCATACACGGGCCCACGAGCACACGGTCTGGTTTTGTATGCTGCTAAGCCAGGTTAATAAGACAGATGGCAGGGTGGGCTCCATGCGGCAGATGAGTGGCATCGATTTCTGTGACACTGGCTGCCATGAGAGCATATGTCACACGGGCGAAGGTTTCTGCCCCCTCAACTTCTGTTCCTTAGCTTGTGATGACAAGAGCAAGGAGATAAAATGTTCAAATAATAATAGAAGAGGTGATGTTAATGCAGGGAGAGACATCTGATATTGAGGCTGCTACCAGAAGGGAAAATACACGTAAAAAAAAGCAACTTTAAGAAAAAGAAACTGATAAGGATTCTATTCATGGAAAGAAGCCGTTTGTGCTGTTTTCTTCCGTACACATTAAAGACTCTCTATCTTTTCTATCAATCTGTGATGCTGGAATCCATACAGAAGGCTAATTTACCACAGTCTGCACAGTTCCCATTCTGCCTGGCATGCAGTCACAGCTCTCATCTGACTCCTCATGGTGATTATCACCTTAAGATAGGAGGGGATTGCATCAACATACCATTTTAATCATCAACTCACATCTCCTCGTTCCGTCCATCACCTTCTCTTTTCTCCACCAGTTTCTCTGTGTCTTCATAAGTCTGCAGTTTGTACTTTACCGTTTTCCTTTATGGCCCTGGGCGGTTATTGCATCAACCTGATTGCCTATGCAGTGAACAGGGCGAGAAAGATAAAGTTCATGCCTTCCTAGTGCTTTCAGCTAAAGTCACCCATTCCTGTGAAATGAGATTAGACTTGTTAAGATATTCATTGTGTGTACTCATGTTGTACAGTGTTTAACTGCATTATGGTTACTGTGGTTTAACAGAGACAGTATTTTAGTTGCCACCACAAGGAGGCACTGTTTCATTGTAAGAGCACGGATGCTGCGTCATCACGCCCCTAAGAAAAAAAAAAGTATACCACAACGAAAATGGCACCCATGAGAAAAGTTTTGCCGCGTGTTAATGAGGAATAAAGTTCCCAAAATATTAAGGACATTTTTGCCTCCGTCGTCATTTTCCTTCGAGTTGATCGCTGTCGATGCTGCAATACTCAACAGGTTATGGGCCCAGGGCCGACTCGAAGAAGAGTTTTTTCTCATGAAGATCCGGAGCCACAACGGATAGCGGGCTAACGGCTAAATAGCAACATGGATCAACGAGGAGCAAGCAGGCTGCCTCGACTCATGTTTGACGGAGATGAGACCAGATATGAACTTTGGGAAACTAAGGTGCTAGGATATTTGCACTTGTTGGGATTAAAAGCCACTGTTCTGAAGGAACCGAACAGTGAGGCTGAAGTAGCAGCAGACGGTAAGAAGAACGCTGACGCTTACGCCGAGTTAATCCAATTTTTGGACGATAAAAGCCTCTCACTGATTATGAGAGATGCCCCTGATAATGGGAGAAGAGCATTAGAAATATTGAGGGACTACTACGCTGGAAAGGGGAAGCCCCGAATCATCAACCTGTACACCACGCTATCATCGCTTCAGAAAAAGAGGGAAGAGACTGTCACAGACTATGTCATCAGAGCAGAGGCCGCCATTACAGCACTGCGCAATGCGGGTGAGACTTTAGGTGATGGATTATTGATTGCTATGGTTTTAAAAGGTCTACCTGAAAGTTTTAAGCCATTTGCAATACACGTTACTCACGATAAAGACGATATGACATTTGCTGAGTTCAAAACAAAGCTATGGAGTTTCGAAGACACTGAAAAGTCAAGCGCATCCGAGTGTAGCGACAACGTAATGAAAACAGGAGGAAGAACCGGGCGTGAGCACACGAGATCCAGCGCACAATGCAGATACAAGAGCGATGTGGACATTGTGTGTTTCAAGTGTGGACTAAAAGGCCACCGAGCAAAAGTGTGCAGACGGAGGACGTGGTGCAGTCATTGCAAAAGCAGCACACACAGTGATACCACATGTAGACATAAAGACAAACAAGATGGCGCGCGGAAGGTCGCAGATGAGAGCGGCAACGGATCCAAAGCAGAAACGCCAGATTATGCCTTCAGGATTAAGGGCGTAGACATCGAAGTCCAGCAGTCAGCGTACAACATTGAGGAGAAAGGCCTGTTGGTGGACACTGGGGCTACCTCACACATCATTAACAGCATCGCCAAGTTCAAGAGCTTCGACGACGCGTTCAGACCGGAGTCACACAGCGTAGAACTGGCAGACGGTACCCAGTGCAGAGGCGTCGCCCAACAGAGGGGGGACGCAGAGGTGTTCCTGATTGACAATACAGGCCAGCGACGCAAAGCAACGCTGAAAGATGCGCTGTTTATTCCATCATACCCCCAGAACATATTCTCTGTAAAGTCAGCCACTGCATTAGGAGCAACAGTCACCTTTAAACAAGGGCAGGACACGTTGACCCACAAAGACGGTACTAACTTTAACATTCATGTGTATGGCAAGTTGTACTATTTGCAGACTGAAGTTGAGGGTAATGATAAGTGTAACACCTGTCATGACATACAGGCATGGCATGAGATATTAGGTCATTGCAACTATGAAGATGTAGTAAGATTGCAAGGTGTGGTTAACGGTATGCAGATTAAGGGGAGAACCGATAGACCTGAAAAGGAATGTGAAGTGTGTATCCAGGGAAAGTTTGCACAAACCCGAAACAGAGATCCTGATACAAGAGCAAAGGCTCCTTTACAAATGGTACACACAGATTTAGCAGGTCCGATAGCCACTGAATCTATTGATGGGTACAAATATGTGCAGTCATTCACTGATGATTATTCAAACTCAGTGTTTGTATATTTCCTGAAGACGAAAACTGATACAGTGCAGGCAACAGAGAAATTTCTAGCGGATGTTGCACCATATGGCAACGTAAAATGCATTAGATCAGACAATGGGACAGAGTTCACATGCAGAGATTTCCAAACCCTGTTAAGGAAAAATGGCATTAAGCATGAGACATCAGCCCCGTACTCACCCCATCAGAACGGTACAGCCGAGAGGGGGTGGCGTACTCTTTTCGAGATGGGCAAGTGCATGCTAATTGAGAGTCAGCTACCGAAATGCCTATGGAACTATGCCATTCAAACTGCTGCTGTAACACGGAACAGATGCTTTAATAAGCGAACAGGGAAAACACCCTACCAAATGCTGACAGGTAAAAAGCCAGACTTGTCAAAAATGCAGAAATTTGGGTCTGTGTGCTATGCATACAAACAGGACAAGGGGAAACTTGATTCAAAATGTGACCAAGGTTTCTTTGTAGGTTATGATAAGAACAGTCCCGCCTACTTAGTTTACCACCCTGAAACTGAGAAAGTTCAGAAACATAGACTTGTTAAGTTTGTGAGCAAAGTAAATGTAGAAAGACAAACACAGACAGATGAGGGAGAACTAAATGATGACTGTAGCAGAGTAAGACAGCCTATGGCTAACAGACCTTCAGAGAAAGGTGACAAGGACAATGAGGTTCCAGAACCTATTGTGACAGACACAAGTCCACAAAGTGGTATACCTGATGAGCGTGAACGAAAAGAGACAAATGTGACAAGTGATGGATTTGTCAACAAAAGGTATCCTCTTAGGGAGAGAAGAAAACCGGGACATTTAAATGACTTTGTAGCTGCCAACAGTGGCGGCGATGAGATCCACACTACCATAGACTACTGCTACAGGGCAGTGTGTGGTGTCCCAAACACATTTAAGGAAGCCATAGAATCAGCTAACTCAAAGAACTGGATCAAAGCCATGGATGAAGAAATTCACTCGTTACGGGAAAATGACACTTTTACCCTAACCACTTTGCCAAAGGGAAAGAAAACAGTGGGGGGGAAGTGGGTTTATTCCGTTAAGAGTGACATTGAGGGAAACGACCGATACAAGGCAAGGTTCGTAGCCAAAGGTTACAGCCAACAGTTGGGGATAGATTATGGAGAGACATTCTCACCAACAGCCAACTTAACCAGCATAAGAGTTTTGTTACAGAAAGCAGCGCAGGAGAGCCTGTTACTCCATCAAATGGATGTGAAGACAGCATATTTACACGCTCCCATTGATTATGAAATCTACATTGATCAGCCAGAAGGTTATGAAGAGGGAGAAGGGCTAGTCTGTAGATTACAAAAATCCTTGTATGGGTTAAAACAATCTGGTCGTAACTGGAATAGGATCTTGCATGAATACCTAACAGCGAACAGTTTCAGGCAAAACCCAGCAGACCACTGTGTTTATACCAAAGAGACAAAAGATGGTAAGGTGATTATGATCATCTGGGTGGACGACCTGATAATTGCTGCTGGCAATGAAAAGGTAATGAAGGATGCGAAAGAAATGCTTTCAGTCAAATTTAAGATGAAAGACTTGGGCAGACTTAAGCATTTTCTGGGTATTGATTTCACTCAGTCTGATGGATGTGTAACAATGTCACAAGAAACCTATGTCAACAAGATACTGATGAGGTTTAACATGCAGAACTGTAAACCCAGAGGAACTCCCTGTGATCAGAAGTTGTGTTACACAGAAGGTGCTACTAAGATAAGAGATGTGAGGATGTATAGAGAGGCTGTAGGCAGTCTTATATACCTTGCATCAGGTACCCGTCCTGACCTGAGTTTTGTGGTAAGCAAGTTATCGCAACATTTCCATGAGCCTACAGAAGAACAGTGGGGAACTGTGAAACATGTGTTGAGATATCTCAAAGGGTCCAAAGATAAGAAGTTGTGTTTTAGAAGAAACACAGATGAAAATTTGGGTCTAGTGGCCTACAGTGATGCTGACTGGGCAGGTGACACTGCCGACAGACGCAGCACTACTGGTTACTGTGTACGTCTATGTAACAACAGTTCTTTAGTTTCATGGAAGACCAAGAAACAGCCCACTGTGGCGCTCTCTACCTGTGAAGCAGAGTATATGGCTCTGGCTTCCACAATGCAAGAGTGTATATATTTAGAACAGCTTTTGAAAGGTATAGATGACTACAGCTACACTCAAACAATAGTGTACGAGGACAACCAGGGAACAATTGCCCTGGCTAAAAACCCTGTGAGCCGACAGAGGTGCAAACATGTGGACATTAAATATCATTTTGTAAGGTCCATTGTAAATGAAGAGAAAATGTGTCTGTTATATTGCACCACTGAAGAAATGGTTGCAGATGTTATGACCAAACCTGTTTCTAAGCTAAAACTTGCTAAGTTTGCTAACGTTATGTTTGGTGCTTAAAAGAAAAAAAAAAGAGAGAGAGAAAAAAAAAAAAAGGAAGTGTGGTAGAGATTGTACAACTGTTTATCGTTTATTGTACAACTTTTCTTTGATTCCAGCAACCTGAGTACAAGAGGGGGTGTTAAGATATTCATTGTGTGTACTCATGTTGTACAGTGTTTAACTGCATTATGGTTACTGTGGTTTAACAGAGACAGTATTTTAGTTGCCACCACAAGGAGGCACTGTTTCATTGTAAGAGCACGGATGCTGCGTCATCACGCCCCTAAGAAAAAAAAAGTATACCACAACGAAAATGGCACCCATGAGAAAAGTTTTGCCGCGTGTTAATGAGGAATAAAGTTCCCAAAATATTAAGGACATTTTTGCCTCCGTCGTCATTTTCCTTCGAGTTGATCGCTGTCGATGCTGCAATACTCAACAAGACTGAACAGTGGTTGTCATTTCTGCTTCTTAGCTTTGATCCATTTTTACTCAGGCGAAAGCAGAGACACCTCAGGGGTCCTGCTTGGCTGGTGGACTGCCATGCTTCAGTCAACATCTCAGAGGTCTCTGACAAATGCTGGTGCCCAATCTGCATTCACAACAGGGGTGCATACTGGTTCGCTACTGTCTATTCTTACATCTCTACATGGGTACATTGGTCCAAGGCTTAGGTTTTCTTTTTAGCATCTAACTCACACTCACGCTTAATCACAGTAATAATGCTTCTTTTTAAAACAGCATTTTTAAAAAACTCTCCAGATGTACACTTTTGGACAGTTTAAGAAATATTTTCTGTCATGTGCGCACTGACTATGGCGGTGTAGACAGAGAGCAGAGATCTATTTGTTTGCAGAAAATAACGAATACAAGGAATTGCAACGGCTTCAAATAAAATCAGGGTGTTTCAAGAACCTTCGCTGTTTCCCCCTCTGTCTTGTTTCAGTGTTATTTCTTGTTCTGTTTTCTTTTATTTGTCATCTGAAATGTGTTTTTATCTCTGTTTAGTATTTGTGTTTTGCTTCCTGTTTTACTTTGAAGACTGGTTTTCTTTCATATCCTGTTGTTTTGTTGTCTGTCTCTGTCTTCCCCTGATCTCCTGTTTGTTTTCACTGTGTTCTTTCTTCTTGACCAATTACTACAAAATGTATTTACAGTCTTTCCTTTTTTCAGTCTGGTTTGCTCCTGTCTGTGCCTTCATATTTTTTACATGGTTTTAGTTGGACTTTTTTGTATTTAAAGTGGAACTTTGATCCACCACAATAAAGCCTCACCTTTTGTTTAATATTCAGCCTGAAGTGTAGGTCCTCTATCCAACACTCAGGACAGTGAAAGAAGGAAGAAATTACAAACGGTATAGCGTTGTAAAAAAACCCCAAAAACAATTAGATGCTAATTAGAAACGATATCGATATTAACAGTTCTGTTTTAACCTCCTGTGGTTGACACTAAACTTTAGTCAGGACATAGGGTTAGGGTTGACCCCTCCACTCACTAGCAGCTGAACACATTAACGGTAATTGAGATTGAAAACATTAAAAAATATTTTATCAGGTATTTCAGTAAAACTCCAGTTTCAACAACGCTTTAGTACTAAACGGTTACCATAAATGTTAACCTGGCAAGTGCACATATTATCTATTAGCCATTATTTGACACATATAAATCCAGCCTCAAGCTAGTGTACTGGTTCTAGTGCCCTTCCCAACCCTGGATAAATGGGCTCATCAGGAAGAGCATCCAGCGTAAAAAACTGTGCCAAATCAGACATCAGTAGATCCAAATGATGTGGCGACGCCTCGGGAAATAATGGAGCAGATGAAAATATGTTTATCCAATAGCCATCAACATTAGCCATCTGCTAAGCTATTGTTAAGGTAGCAGCTATGGGTAATAATAAAACAATAATGTCAATGTAGGAGCTTGGTAGCTAACATTTTCAGTCCTGCCCATTTGAAATAATGATAGTGTTCATTTAACAGTGTGAAATAATTATTTGTAAATAAATGTTTCTCTACATCAGACAAATTAAAAATAACTCTCTATATTATTGTCTGTGTTGTTATAATCTTTGCATGTAATTTTTTTTTTTTTTTTACATATTTTTATATCAAAAATAGCCTTGAAGATTTTTCTTGGTATTTGTTTTAAGTTTGTATTCCTACCAATAGTTAACTCTATGAATTATAATATTATGACATAAATTGCTTAACTAATGAAACAAGCATAGATTCTCATTCATTTCCAAAAGTCTAAAACCTGAAACTGGGTTGACAGTATTTCCAAATGTCTCCATTTAAGAAGTTATAAACTGTTTTAGTGATGCTTGTAATACTTATATGTTTCTAAGGAAAAATGCAGTAGTGTGGATTAATACTCACACAAGTTCTCTGTGAAAAATGATTCTGGCTAAAGGCAGCAAGCAGAGGCATACGTTCTGTAAGGAAATGTGTCTCAAAGTTGTCCTGTTTTCCATCGTCACTATCTTATCTAAAAATGGGGGAAAGGGTTTGAAGGTTCTCAAATTATTATATTACTATTAAATATTTACTTTTAAAGAAAATATTGGTTTCCAATAAATGTTTTTTCACCCTAAATCAAATCAAATCAAATCAAATCACTTTTATTGTCACATCACATGTGCAGGCACACTGGCACAGCACATGCGAGTGAAATTCTTGTGTGCGAGCCCCACAAGCAACAGAGATGTGCAAACACAACAACACAAACGAGCAAAATACAAGAATGGCCAACCTGAAACTAATAAATATATGTACAATATATAATAGTGTATGCATTTCTGGATGTGTATACTAAATATTTTCCTACGTGTGTGTGTGTGTGTGTGTGTGTGTGTGTGTGTGTGTGTGTGTGTGTGTGTGTGTGTATACACATTTTTACAAATTAAATAGTAAAAAAAAAAAAAATAATAATAATAATAATAATAATAATAATAAAATATATAAAATATACAGAGTTGAATATGTGCAAAACAAGTGGCATTTATATACAGTGTTGAAGTTCCAGTAGTGAAGCTGAGGTGTCTATGACGTGTTCAGCAGTCTGATGGCCTGATGGAAAAAGCTGTCTCTCAGTCTGCTGGTACGGGACCGGATGCTGCAGAACCTCCTTCCTGATGGAAGCAGTCTGAACAGTTTATGGCTGGGGTGACTGGAGTCCTTGATGATCCTCCCCGCTTTCCTCAGGCAGCGCTTCCTGTAGATGTCTTGGAGGGAGGGAAGCTCACCTCCAATTATCCATTCAGAGCACCGCACTACTCGCTGGAGAGCTTTGCAGTTGTAGGCGGTGCTGTTGCCATACCAGGTGGTGATGCATCCAGTGAGGATGCTCTCAATGGCACAGTGATAGAAGGTCCTGAGGATGCGGGGGCTCATGCCGAATCTTTTCAGTCTCCTGAGAAAGAAGAGGCCCTGCTGCGCCTTCTTCACTGTTTTGTTTGTGTGTACTGACCACGTAAGATCCTCAGCCAGATGTACTCCAAGGAACCGGAAGCTGCTCACTCTCTCCACAGCAGCGCCGTTGATGGTGATGGGGGTGTGTACTTCTCTGCACCTCCGGAAGTCCACTATCAACTCCTTTGTCTTTGCGACGTTGAGGGTGAGATGGTTGTCTTGACACCAGTGGGTCAGGGCGCTGACCTCCTCCCTGTAAGCCGTCTCATCACCGTTGGTGATAAGACCCACCACTGTAGTGTCGTCCGCAAACTTCACAATGATGTTGGAGCTGTTAGTGGCTGTGCAGTCGTAGGTGTAGAGTGAGTACAGGAGAGGGCTCAGTACACACCCCTGTGGAGCACCAGTGTTCAGTGTGATGGGGGATGAGGTGATGCTGCCTAGTCTGACCACCTGGCGTCTGTCAGACAGGAAGCTAAGGATCCAGCTGCAGAGGGAGCTGCTCAGTCCTAGATCCTGCAGTTTCCTGTCCAGCTTCGAGGGAACGATGGTATTGAATGCTGAGCTGTAATCTACAAACAGCATCCTCACATACGTGTCTCTCTTCTCCAGGTGTGACAGGGCAGTGTGTAGTGTCAGGGCTATGGCATCATCAGTGGACCTGTTGTGGCGGTATGCAAACTGTAGAGGGTCCAGTGAGTCGGGTAGTGCAGAGCAGATGAAGTCCCTGACCAGCTTCTCGAAGCATTTGCTTACGATGGGGGTCAGGGCTACAGGTCGCCAGTCGTTCAATGAGGAGATGGTGGAGGATTTGGGTACAGGGACGATGGTGGTAAAATTGTAAATACTGCGCGCCATCGCAGCAAACTGAAATTTGTTGCATGCTGATTTTACATGACATGATGATTTCTGAGCTGCATGCTTCTGTTCAGTATATACTGTACCAGGTATATCTGTGAAGGTTCTCAGTCATCCAGGTCATCGTAGTCAAAGGAGCTTGCAAAGAAAAGCGTCTGGACTTCTTTAAGTTGCTTGAAGACGTTTCACCTCTCATCCGAGAAGCTTCTTCAGTTCTAAGGTCAAATGGTGGAGAGTCCCAGATATAAACCTAGTGGGAGTAACCCCCCACAGAGGGACAAAAGGACCCCTGATGATCCTCTAATCGCCTGAGCCAAGTTGTGAAAATGGGTGTGGGTCCCAATCAGCCAGAGTTTCGGGTGAGCTCATTGTGAAACCTGGCCCCACCTTATCATACGAATTCCTGAGGTCAGATGGCCCAGGATGTGAGTGAGCGTTAAGGCGTCTGGGGAGGGAACTCAAAACTGGATTATAGATGGCAGAGAGTTGGTGTCGTAAACCACCGCCTCTGTTCAAAGATGGTCGCTCACAGTGGACATAGATGGCTTCTTTCACTCCTCTTTCAAATCATCTGTCCTCTCTGTCCAAAATGTGAACATTGGCATCCTCGAAAGAGTGTCCTTTATCCTTAAGATGCAGATGGACTGCTGAGTCTTGTCCTGTGGAGGTGGCTCTTCTGTGTTGTGCCATGCGCTTGTGAAGTGGCTGTTTGGTCTCTCCAATGTAGAGGTCTGGGCATTCCTCGCTGCACTGTACAGCATACACCACATTGTTAAGTTTGTGTTTTGGAGTTTTGTCTTTCGGGCGAACCAGTTTTTGTCTGAGCGTGTTGCTGGGTCTGAAATGCACCGGGATGTCATGCTTGGAGAGTACTACTGTATACTTATTTGAAAAAGGAAGCTTGTGTATCTGATTGCACGACCAGCCACAAACACTTTCTCACACTGATACCATTGTTATTCTGTACCGCTCATATGAAGCTGAAACCACCAGTTAGCTTAAGCTAGCATCAAAAACAGCTAATCACTGTATCTAAAGATAATAGAATCCACCTGCAAAGCTTATTAGCTTATTTGTTTACAGTATAAAAGCATTACTGTAAGTAATATATTCAATTTGATTCAATTCAGTTTTATTTATCTAGCAAATTACATCAATAGTCACCTCAAGGCATTTTATATTGGAAGGTAAAGAGTCTAAAATATTAAAAAGAAACCCCAACGATCATATGACTCCCTATGAGCATGCAGGCAAAAGTGGGAAGGAAAAACTCCTTTTTAACAGGAAGAAACAGGCTCAGGTTATATAATTTTATTCACTTTAATAATGATTTTAATGATTATTTATTTAAATAAAATGTGGGAAAGGCATCTTTGACCCATGTATATATATATAAGTGTCCATGCTCACGTGCAGTGATGGGAATAACAGCGTTACAAGTAACGGCGCTACTAACGGCATTACTTTTTTCAGTGTTGAGTAATCTAACTAATTACTTTTTCTATCGTTACAACGCCGTTACTGTTACTAACAAGAAAATGCGGTCCGTTACTATTTTTCAACAAACAGACGGTTGAAGCTGTCTTCAGCTTACCGCATCTTATATCAGTAGCTGTCAGTAATCTGGGCACTACAGCTTTAAGCAGCTGCGCGCGCTCCCGCGGACTGCAATCACTTTCTGGTAGACAAGCACTTTTTGGCACAACACCTGGAGCTAAGGGGGAAAACAATCAAATGAGCGCTGCCGTTTGACTGAGGAAGAATAAAGTCGTGGTAAGCCAATCACATGACCACTTCAAGATGACAAAGCAACAAGGTGATATATACCAGTTTTTAAATTGTGTTGATAGGCCACGTAAAACCAGAGTCATGATAAACAATATATATGTGGTTTTTTTCCTCAATAGTTTCGTCACGTTTACTGTCGAAGGACAGCACAGCGAGCACTCTCTGCTTATGAGCCAAAAATAAAAAAAACAAAACAAAAAACAGCCTGTTCGTGTTGATGGAAAAATGTAACATGTCGACCAATCAAAATTGATATGGCAATGTGACATTTGGTTGTTTAGGAAGAGGGGGAAGTTTTAGGAGTGTGAGAGAGAGAGAGAGAGAGAGAGAGAGAGAGAGAGAGAGAAACAGCAGAAAGAGAGAGAGAGCAAGTTTTGAGATGTGAGAGATTTGTGATGTTTAGCGTGTTTGGAGTGTTGTTTTGTGTAGTTAGTGTGTAGTTAGTGGGTAGTTTTGTGTCGTGTGTCAGAACAATGAGGTGACTGCTGTCTTCAGGTAAAAAACAGGATGAGCGAGACACCTGCTGCTGTCAGACCTGCAGGTATCAGGCTGTGATTTTCTCCTTTATAGTGGACAGAAATTATTTTTTGGGAGTGGCACAAATAATTTGTGTGGCATCTTATTTAATGCCGAACAGCTGATTGTTCTGTAAATAGTTTGAAATGTTTTTTTTTTAAGGGTAAAAGGTAAATGGCTGCAAATAACTTTGTTGTCCGCAAAACTTGTGCATAGGATTTTAAAATTGACAATTTATATTTGCATCTAAAGTTATGAAATATGATTCAATAAACATGTTTGTGGTTGTTACAGTAAAAAATATAACTTTTTCTACTCAGATTTTATATTTTTTTTGTCTGATTTTAGATCAGTTGTGTTACTACAGTATGTCAAAATGAAAACATAACTGTAAATTCAGACACGTGAGGTTGTGCTGAAAAGGATGATACCAAACGAAGCAAAGTAAATAGTTTTTAAAGGTGAAATATAGAGGAAACATCAAACGTAGTCAAAAATGGCCAATTATACCCTGGGCCCCAGAGGGTTAAACATTCTTTTAAAGTAACGCAATAATTACTTTTCAAGTAATTAATTATTTTTAGAATATTGTAACTCAGTTACTAACTCAGTTACTTTTTTGAAGAAGTAACTAGTAACTTGGAGCAGCAGCTGCTCTACTCTGAGCCCCTCCTTAATGGCCGAACTTCTCACCCTAGGGCCTCCAGCTTGCACTGGAACGGTTCGCAGCCGAGGTGAAGCAGCGGGAATGAGGATCAGCACCTCCAAATCTGAGGCCATGGTTCTCAGCCGGAAAAGGGTGGAATGCCCACTCCGGGTCGGGGATGAGTTCCTGCCCCAAGTGGAGGAGTTCAAGTATCTCGGGGTCTTGTTCGCGAGTGATGGGAGAAGGGAGCCGAAGATCGACAGACGGATTGGGGTTGCAGCTGCAGTAATGCAGACGCTGCACCGGTCCGTCTTGTTGAAGAGGGAGCTGAGTGTAAAAGCGAAGCTCTCAATTTACCGGTCGATCTACGTCCCTACCCTCACCTATGGCCACGAGCTGTGGGTAGTGACCGAAAGAACGAGATCGCGGATACAAGCGGCAGAAATGAGCTTCCTCCGAAGGGTGGCTGGCCTCTCCCTTAGAGATAGGGTGAGAAGTTCGGCCATCCGGGAGGGGCTCAGAGTAGAGCAGCTGCTGCTCCACATCGAAAGGAGCCAGCTGAGGTGGTTCGGGCATCTGACAAGGATGCCCCCTGGGCGCCTCCTGGGTGAGGTGTTCCAGGCATGTCCCACCGGGAGGAGGCCCCGGGGCAGACCCAGGACACACTGGAGAAATTATATCTCTCGGCTGGCCTGGGAACGCCTTGGTGTTCCCCCGGATGAGCTGGAGGAGGTGGCTGGGGAGAGGGAGGTCTGGGCCTCTTTGCTTAGGCTGCTGCCCCCGCGACCCGGCCTCGGATAAAGCGGATGAAGATGGATGGATGGATAACTAGTAACTATAATTAATTACTTTTTTAAAGTAACTTGCCCAACACTGCTCACATGTGTAGTAGGCCTACACATCTACAGGCTGACATCTGTTCCCATTTTGCTACATATGGGGAATATTTTCCATGAAATTTCTGTTACTCAAATCCAAGTTCTGTCATCGGATGTGCATCCAGGTGGCTCATTGTAAATAAACAATGTCCCAGCAAAGATGTGAAGTGTGAAAGAAACAGAATGATAGATAACAATGAGATATAAAGCAGCCATAGGTCCCACTGATACATATTTTAAGGGATGTTACCGAGCAGAGAAAAGTGGGGTGTGAAATTGAACAAGATAAAAATAGAGAAGGGAAAAGTAAGAAATGTATAACCTACTTTTTTTCTTTCAGTTTAAAAAAACTAAGGTAAAGGAAGAGGAAAGAAGAGATTAAAGGGAAAGAAGGGGATTAGTGATGCTGCTACGCAATGATGAAGCGATTGTGCTTATGTAAGAAGGAAGAAGGATCGCTTTGATGCAAGCAGGCAGGGTTTGACTTTCTGGACGGATACCAAGCAGGATAACAGTGGCTGTGATGTTGAATTTTTCCTAGTAGAAGAAGGGCATCACTCTGTTTATTAGGTTGTATGATGTGTGTTGACGTGTATGCTTGATAGGCTCCATTTTTGTAGAAGCCTTAGCATTTGTGTAAAGTGCCCCTTGGCCTTGTATGTCTATTCATCCATAAATGAGATCATGTTCTTTTCTCAGTTGTTATTCTTCATCATATCTTATCAGTGTTTATGAAGTCTCTGATCTATAGACTCGTCCAGTCTGTATTTACAGAGACCAGGAGTCTCGTGTTAGTACCCACCCCTCACAGTCAAAGTCCTGGTGAGATCCACATGTAAGGAAAGGTAATGATCTTGATCTGCTCAGACAGGTGCCGTGTCTTTAACATCCATTAGCCCAGATCTCATCTATACACTGCATCGCATTACTTTACACATGAATGACTTTCCCAATCTTGTCAGAAGCATTAAGTCTCATGGCTGCAGAGCTGCGTTTCATCAATGTGGATCTGCAGTTGGTCCATGCAATGCAAGAATTGCAGCATGCCTTCATTAAATTAAGCCACAGACATGAACTGAATATCTCCCAACAAAGGTTTTCAGCTATACAATATGTGAGTGATTGTGTCTTGAGACATAGAGATACACAGAACTACTGGTACATTAAGGATAACTGTTAAGGCCATGGGGTTGTGTTGTGTTTTGAATTTTTAGATAACTTGAACATGACGATCACTTCACTGTCCTCAGTAACCAGATCTCAGTCCAATAGGCATTTTTGGGATGTGCTGGAACTGGAGATTCTTATTATGGATGTGTAGTCGAATGACACTGTCATGTCAGTATGCACCGTGTCTGTGTCGATATGTTGAATCTTTGCTTTGAAGAATTAAGACAGCTCTGAAGGCAAAAGGGGTCCAACCTAAAACTAATGAGGTGTAACTAATGAAATGACCAGTGAGTGCACTTTGGGGTTGTTTCCTGTTTTGCTTGGTCTTGTTTAGGGTTTCACTTCCTCTGTGTCTGATTGGCTCCTGTTTCCTATCCCCAACTACTCTAGTTGGTGTGTATAAATAGCCCTGCCTTTCTCTTTGAATTTTGTGCTTCACTTTTTCCTCCCATGTGTTCCCTTTCCTCATGCTTCTTGTCTGTGTATTTTGGATGTTTGCTTTTTAGAGTTTTACACCTTTATGCTTTGTTTGTTCTGGACTTAAGGTTTAAATAAAGCCTGAGGTTTTTGTTCTGTTTTTATTTTATGGTCCACCTTAAAACATTTCAGTCATTTAAACATGACAATTTAAACATCTGCAGCAACAAAATTGTACATACACATTACATACAATCTTTGAATAATATTGACAGAGGATATTTTTCTTGCTTTTCTAAGTTGAACTTTCTGGGGGCTTTATCCTAACTTCTCTCATCTTTATATTGTTGAAAGCTATACAGTACTTATTTTCAATAAAAAACACATATGGAGATGCATGTCCAGCAAAAAAGAAATCAGAAACTTTCTTAAAATTCACATTCATTTACAGTAATTTCCACTAGATAAAAATAAGCCAGGACAAAAAAGAACTATATATAACATCACGGTTGTGATCCTGAGAGGGTGCCTAAAGCTAAGTGCTGACTCAATCATTTGAGAATAGCAAAATCCTGAAGAAGAAATTAAAGGCAGCTAGTGTATTTTAAGATTTCCACGCACCAGAAAGTGGCAGAAATGCAAACTGTAATCAATTGTTCATGGGGAATAACTAATAGCTCTACACCCAGAATTATGCTTTAACCAAAGAGGGTCACTAAAATCTGTACATGGATTTTACTCCCAAATGACTAAGCTTTAGCTCAAATACACTCAAATATTGCACAATACCCTCCAGCTATATTGCACCATGGCCAATTTTAAGAAATACCCAGAACACTCCCCACCCCACCCATCCCTCTCATACAGAAACAAAAAAGAAAAGCAAAAGAAAGAAAATGTTAAAAACAAAGGAGCTTGGCCCTAATCCAGCTTTTCATATGGATCAAAAACAGTGTTGGTTTATATTGCACTTAATGATAGTCCTGCAAGGGTGGATTAATTCTGGACTATATTCGTGTATCGTGTCTTTTTCTAATCACTGCCTCTCAAATTCAGTAGAAAAGTTCACAGAGTGAACACAGGCACTTAGGAAAAGACAAACACAGAGCTCAGAGTATCCAGCTACACTTGCACTGCAGTATTTAATAACCTGATAGCAAATGCTGTTGTAGATCTACTGCGGTGAAACTACAGTTTAATGAATGTGGACTACAAAAAGTGAGCCTTTCATATGTCTCTGTGTGTGCTCTTGTCGCCTTGTTTCACAGGCTGTAGAAACATGGGACAAATCAGCAGCGCATTCCTGGGGCTTCAAATACCGCTATTTCAAAGACTTTGGTGTGTCACATTTATGCAAGAGGTCCTTTGACATTGGCATGTGACACAGTGGGTTATGGCTGTAGTGAGATGGGTCTGTCACTTCCAGCTTGTCAGAAGAACCCCTTGGTGTCACATTTCAACATACTGGATAGAGTCATTTTTCACTCTGCAGAGTTATTGTTGTGAAGGAGAATATTTTAGCCCACACGCCAACCTTTTCCTGCACCCACCGACTAGTTTTAAGTACCCGAACCTAACCAAGTACCTTTGGTGCTAAACTAAACCAGTAAGTGAAGAAAAAAACAAACACAAAAAAACACCAAGTGAAAATTAATCACTAACTAACAAAGTGCAAAACACCCATGCAGTGCGAACTTCTTTCATATTGCATCACATCACAAAAGAATGACCTTACTGGACTTAAGACCAAGTGTATCATGTTGTTCAGACAAATGGAAAACACTACAATGGGTCAAATGTGTTCACCAGCAGGTGAAATTAACCTAAGCCCTTAACACCTAGTCGATCATATTTGATAAATGAGTGCTTCTACACTATCAGTTTGATTTTTGATTTTTTTTTGCCCCAGAAACACCTAAATAAATTGCACAATACATTTTTAAGCAATAAGCTGCCAATAAATAAATATAAACCTATAATAATTGGCAGATTTAGCCAATATAATACAAATTTAAACTCATATATGTGGAGTAATACCTTTTTATTTGTCATAAGATTTTATAAACACTCCATTTTCAAGAAATGTGACTTTTCTGGCACTTATTTAACAGTTCAGGGTTTAAAGGGTTAACAATGTAGACTAGAAATGTGTCTTTGATCATTTTACTATTAAACAGATTCTAGCAATGACGACTTAATAAATACTGATACATTTTATGTGAATACTCAGAGCCTAACATGAGTCTTATTTTCATCTGTCCCTTTGGTTTGAGTTTTCTGTTTTTGCCACCTTATTTGATCACTAACACACCAAAGTCAGCTGTCTGCAGAGAGGAATCCTAATGGAAGTAATCTGTATCTTGCTGCTAAGCAGCAGGTCCTGGCTGTTTCCTAGATGCCTGATTTGGCCCTCACAGCTTCATGTCATTATTCTAGAAGATGCTAAAATGTCTGGCTGTTGTTCTCATATATGCTCTCTGAAATTCACTCTTTCATACACTAAAAGGGAAAAAAAAAGATGAAGCTGGTTTTGTTTAACACGGCTTTGAAGGAAACTGCTGGATTGTGTATCCTGACTTCTTTTCCTCCTTCTTCTGAATGAACATGTTCAGTGTGAAATTGCTAATTACAAAGCTAGATATAAAATAACGCACATGGGTGTGAAATGTATTTATCTAAAATGTTATTTCTTTCCGCTCTCCTCTTCTTTAATAATGTTGCTCTAATCCTCCCTGCTTTCTTGTTGCTCTCTTTATTCTCCAACTCCCACCGCTTGTCTGTCATCTCCACAATCCTCTTCATTCATCTCGTGGCTCAGAGTAAAACGTCCCCGCTTATTGCCTCATAATAGACACACGTTCATAAAAAGGGCCAGTCTGAATACACACTTGCATTTTACTAATACCCACAAATTGAGATTTGATTACTTACACAAACACACACACACACACACACACACACACACACACACACACACACACACACACACACACACACACACACACACACACACACACACACACACACACACACACAGCCAAATCCTCCAGCCTCCTTGTGAGGACAAAAATGGGCTGTGTAGTCATGATGTCGATTGTTAATCACATCTCACGTCTGTATTAATGTTTCATTCCTCGACTCATCTCTAGTTTTGCATCATGTGACCAATGCAACTGCATGTGACACTATCCACTCTGCCATAGCTCGGCTACAGACTCAGCACCCGAGTGCCTTTATTGTGATCTCGGGTGACTTCAACCATGTATCACTGGACAATACACTACCAACATTCAAACAATATGTGGACTGTCCCACCAGGGGAGAGAAAACTTTAGACTTACTGTATGCTAACGTCAAGGATGCATACAGCTCCTCCTCCCTCCCCCCACTTGGTAGGTCAGATCATAACCTGATTCACCTCACCCCCCGCTATGTGCCAATTGTGAGGAGGGAACCTGTGACCACCAGGACTGTTAGGAGGTGGTCAGAGGAGGCCTTAGCAGAACTACAGGGCTGTTTCGAGGTGACCGACTGGGAAACACTCTGTGAGCCTCACGCCGAGGACATCAATGGGCTTACTGAGTGTATCACAGACTACATAACTTTCTGCACCGACTCCATTGTTCCAGCTCAGACTGTTCATTGTTACCCAAATAACAAGCCGTGGGTGACTAAGAACATCAAAGCCCTCCTCAACAACAAGAAGAGGGCTTTCAGAGGGGGCAACAAAGAGGAGGTGAGGAAGGTCCAGGTGTTACTAAAGGACAAGATCAGAGAGGCTAAGGACAATTACAGGAGGAAGCTGGAGTGGAAACTCCAGCAGAACAGCATGAGAGAGGTGTGGAGGGGCATGAAGACCATCACTGGATTCAGGCCAACCAACAGCAGGGGAGCTGAGGGAGGTGAGAATAGAGCCGACGAGTTGAATCTGTTTTTCAATAGATTCGACACCACAGTGTCTGCTCCTACCCCCACAACCTCACCTGTAGTCAGCCTGGAACCCAGAGCCACACCACTGTGCCAGCCTCTCTCTTCACATGTTGCCTCCTGTGAGATTCCTGACACCCCTCCCCCACCCATCACCTTCACTCAATACCAGGTTGAGATGCAAATGAGGAGACTTCACTCAGGCAAGTCTGCTGGACCAGACGGAGTGAGTCCCCTTGTCCTCAAGGCCTGTGCCCCCCAGCTGTGTGGAGTCTTTCATAAACTGTTTATGCTGAGTCTGAGTCTGCAGAGGGTCCCGGTGATGTGGAAGACATCATGCCTCGTCCCTGTACCAAAGACGCCTCGTCCCAGTGGCCCCCAGGATTATAGGCCCGTGGCACTGACCTCCCACATCATGAAGACCCTGGAAAGGCTCATCCTGGACCAGCTGCGACCCATAGTAAGACCACATCTGGATCCCCTTCAGTTCGCTTATCAGCCTCGTCTCGGAACAGAGGACGCCATCATCTACCTGCTCAATCGTGTCTACACCCATCTGGACCAGCCGGCGAGCACTGTGAGGGTCATGTTTTTTGACTTTTCCAGTGCTTTCAACACCATCAGGCCGACCCTCCTGGGTGATAAGTTAGCAGCGATGCAGGTGGATGCTTCTCTGGTGTCCTGGATTGTTGATTACCTGACAGGAAGACCACAATATGTACGTCTCCCACAGTGTGTGTCTGACAAGGTGATTAGCAACACAGGGGCACCACAGGGGACTGTCCTCTCCCCCTTCCTCTTCACCCTCTACACCACAGACTTCAGCCACTGCACAGAGACCTGCCATCTTCAGAAGTTTTCTGATGACTCTGCGGTGGTTGGATGCATCAGCAGGGATGATGAGACAGAGTACCGGGCTGTGGTCGACTCCTTTGTCACGTGGTGTGAGCAGAATCATCTGCAGCTCAACGTGGCAAAGACCAAGGAACTGATCGTGGACTTCAGGAAGACCAGGAAACACTTGACCCCTGTTTCAATCCAGGGGGTCAGTGTGGACATTGTGGAGGACTATAAATACCTTGGAGTACACATTGACAATAAACTGGACTGGGCTAAAAACACCACAGCACTTTACAGGAAGGGCCAGAGTCGTCTCTATTTTTTGAGGCGACTGAGGTCCTTCAACATCTGCCAGAAAATGCTGAGGATTTTCTATGAGTCTGTGGTGGCCAGTGCGATCCTCTATGCTGTTGCATGCTGGGGGAGCAGGCTGAGGGTCGCAGATGCCAACAGACTTAATAAACTGATCCGTAAGGCCAGCAATGTTGTGGGGATGGAGCTGGACTCCCTCAAGGTGGTGTCGGAGAGGCGGATGCTGTCCAAGATAAAGACAATGTTGGATAACACCTCCCACCCACTCCATGACATGTTGGTCAGTCACAGGAGCTCGTTCAGTGAGAGACTGAGATTACCGAAAAGCACCACTGAACGACACAGGAAATCATTCCTGCCTGTGGCCATCTCCCTGTACAACGCATCCACTTAACACACTGTTTGCTGCTACAGCTACACATGTTTCTTTTCCAACTATTTATTTATAAGTGACTTATGTATGTATGTATGTATATATATGTATATATTGTACTATTCTTAGTTAGCGTATTGTCTGTCTTGTCTTAATGTTGGTTTAAAATGGAGCACTGTAACAAAAAATAATTTCCCCCAGGGATCAATAAAGTATTCTGATTCTGATTCTGATTCTCACCTTTACGTACTGATTTTGCAGTTCGCTGAAGCAACAAAGTCGCACGTCCTTGGTTTCCGAATGCTTCACACTACCTCCGCTTTGTCATCGCGCATGCTTGATGAGCAGCTTAATTTCAAGGAATTATTATCCTGTTGTCTCTAAACTGCAGTGACAGCCTCATCACATTTAACCGTGAGTCCTTGAAGGAGCAGTCGGGACAGAGGCAGGGAGCCAGAGTGCATTCTGCCGCAGCCGAGAGAGATGATTTAAAAATGTTGGTTGAAATAATGCGCTTCATGATTCACACGGATGCCATCAATGCATGAATAATGTATTCCTGCATTACTAACCCTAACCCCATTAACTTTCTACCTTCAGCACAGCGCCCCCTCTTCTTTCTTCACTCATAAACTCATCTTCTCTTTTGCTCCTGCTGCTTCTGAGAGCAGGGATTTGTTTTGCAAAGTGAGGCAGCATAAAACATTTCACACACTCTACACAAAAAAATTTATTCTTGGCTCTCATATAACATGAGACAACAATTTTGATTAAAAGGCAGCCAAAAATATAAAAATCATTAATCATTAAGAAAAACATATTTTGTATAAACCGATTGTATACCAGTCAAGTAAATTTCATTTGGCCAGAGTCAGTTAAAGTTTTACAGTGTACTTATGTAACAAAATTACACTGAAAATTTACATCTAATCAGATTACTTAAAGTCAGTGTTATAAGATTTTATCAACATTTAGGGTATAAATGTTGAAAGGTACAGATGAGTTTTAACGTTGTAGTTAGTCACAGTTTATTGGTGTAGTTGGGTACTTTTTTCCCCCCACTGCTGATGGCTGTTTCCCGCTTTATTAATACTAGACAAAGACATTTACAGGTTATTTTTGAGTCTAAAAGCAACTTAAATCATCTCATCGAAACACCAGGGGATCTAAATGTAACGTTAAATCCATAAATTAACATTATTATATTTTAAATTTTTGTCTTATTAAGGGTTTATCTGTTCAAAACTCCCGGCCTGGTGCGTGTTTTCACTAACAAGGTGTATTCATGTAAACCTAATATTTTCACTTACACCCACTCAGTAAACACTGTCTTGTTCAGATTGGTTGGTTTATAAATAAGTAAGTCTGTAAGTCACGACAGAGTAACTGAACAGAAAATCATGAGACTCCCTCACAGTATACACATGTGTAATTGCACATTAATAATATTACCATATCATGCCTATTCTGTGATAAAGACCGTCATGCTTGATCAGCACAGGTGGGTGTTATTGTTGTGCTACTTAAGATAAGATAAGATAAGATAAGATAAGATAAGATAACCTTTATTAGTCCCACACGTGGGAAATTTGTTTTGTCACAGCAGGAAGTGGACAGTGCAAAAGTTATGAGGCAAAAATTAGAATACAATAAGAATAAATACAGTACACAACTGTACAGAATAGAATAAAATAAAATACTATATACAGTAGAATAAAATAAAATAAATATACAATAAGATAAAAATAGAATACAAATACAAATACTATATACAACTGAGTAAAAATACAACAAAAGTACAACTTTGTACTTTATAAAAATGTAGAGCTGTTAAATCCTGTTAATCTCTGTCATGGGTGACTTTCCAGAGCAACACCAGACAATTCACACGCACTGTTTGTGTTACACTTTACTGTTTAACTTTACTGTAAAAGGCACATGCTATTCCAATAATGGGCTCAACTTGAAGCAATATAACAACATACAAAGTAAGTAAGACTTGAAAACAGATGCTTTAATGCTTTAACACAGAATCTATTTAGACGTTTGCAGAACAATCCCATGGAAAAGTAAACTCACTTTTTTTCTTGCTTTAAATCAATTAGGTTGAAGATTAACTAATGTAATAATTTAACTAATTGAATGTAATTTCCAAGTGGACATACTTTATAAACCTTTTAATTTTCTAATTTAAAATTTTACTTGATTTAGGCACGGTCTGTAAAGCCTGTTACTCGAGGCACACTGTGAGACCGATAGGAGGTAAATCTCTGCAAGCATATCAATTTTGTCAACTAAGAGGTTCTCTTGGGAGGATTATGTCAGCTGGACAATAGGGGCAGGATGGACAGTGCTAGAAGCAGTGAGGAGTTGGGAATGTTGAGTGTGGGGTTTTGTAAAGCCTTAAAAATAAAGGCTTTTTGGGGTTATAGTGCTGTTAAATGCTTCTAAAATGCCTGCCACCCACTCCTCCACATCTATGCCCCAGGTAAAGTGTTAAAAAGCGCTATTATCTCATATTTTGTGGCGTACCCAGGCTTAAATGCTCTGCAGACAAGCTGTCCCTGTGGAAATAGACGCTATCCTGCCTTTTAATTGCCCCCTAAATGCTTGTCCAGAGTCTCATACTACCCATAACATCTCTGATTTGAAGCTTCTGATTAATCCCCCCGTAGCTTTGATTTCATGCTTATATTAGTGTTTAGATGGTTGCCATGGGAAACCCAGTGGGGCCGTGTGCCTCTAATGAAAGAAATCACTTGGCTGGGCATGCACTTCACAGCACTGCTGCACTGGCTGGCTCCCTGCATGCTTTTAACTCTTTCAGCTTGGCTGGTCCCTCATGGAAATTTATCAAACCTGACTGAAACGCGATCATTTTCTGCATCTCTCATCTTTCTTTCTTTCATTTTCTCCTGCTCCGTTTCCTTTTACAGAAGTGCTTCAGATATTGCCACTGTGAATGTAAATGGTGAATTATATTAAGCATGGAAAGAGTAAGAGCAAGGCTCATGAATCTGTGGAACACAATCAGTGTCAATGTCGGTCCCACTTCTGTCACAGTCTGCATGCATATTGTCAGGATGATGAAGGATATATCTGCCATAGGTGGTTACTCAGGGCTCTGTTGCAGTGTGTGCTATAGTCTTTGAGTGGAGTAGGCTCTCATACAGATGAGCCTCACAGTTGCAGCCCATTAAGGGATCATCAGTCTGGAAAGCCACCACTGTTCAGACTCGCTGGGAGCGAATTGAACAAAGTCATCTGACCAGACTCTCTGCTCCAAGCCTGATGCTCATCACAAAAACAGCAATAAAACTGTCAGCACCCAGCAACGATGACTGCTATTTTTCGCTCACAGAATGTGCAGCACTGTACTGAGGTTACAGCTCTATGGCACTACAGCCAGAGAGCTCACACTTAATTAAAGAGATGATAACTAAAGTGTGTAATTAGCTATTTTCGCACAGTGGGTTCTGAGATCATAAGTAATGTTTGGAGCCGCAATACTGTCATGGCTAAATCCTTTGTAGAGCTATGTCATGTTTATAGCTGAAGATAAACAAATCCTGAGCTCATTGTCATTCTGCAGTGAACAGTCTATGGAGTTTATGAGTTGTTCAATTGTAACATATAATATGATCGCTTCTATTCCTGCCACTCCATTCCTGCCATGCCATTAAAACCACTGAGAGGTTAAGTGAACCTAATTGATTATTGCGTTGCAATGTAATGTTCTGAAACCTTGGTGCCTTGCATGCTTGTGGATATTATTTACCATTGCTGTCAGCACCTTCTAATGGTGGCTGCATCCCCTATCAGGACAACATGGCACATCATACCACAAAACCACACCGGAAGAACAAGAGGAACACAAAAAATAAAGAAAAAATAAAATAAAACCAGGTAGTAACTTTGACTCACTAACTACAGGGATCACAATGGAGTCATGCACAAATGGCATGCTTAAACTTGGTCTATGCACACACAACCCCCAGTACTATTGGTGCACCTAGAAATGGTATTTGGAGTGTATTTTTTAAAAAATTATAGTGATATTATACAAAACAATTTTTGAAGATTTACCAAAACATAATGTGAAGATGTGTCTGTAGATGGCCTGGTCAATCTATGTTCCAGTCCTCTCCTTTATATGTATATATCTGAATTACCCCTAAAAGAATAACACTGTATAAAAGCAGCAGAAATTAGCTTCTTCTGAAGGGCTTAGCCTTCTAGGTAGCATGCAAGTTATTCTGAAGGGGCTAGAGCTGCTACTCTATATTGAATGAAGCCAGCTGAGGTGGTTTTATGTCTAGGATCCCTCCTGTGACAAAGGCAACCGAGGAGGTTGCTTTTGGCTCCCATGTGGTTATCTCTGCTTAGACTGCCGCCGCTGTGATCTGGACCACAATGAAAAGTAGAGGATGGATGGATGGATGGAACCATGGCTACTATGTTTTTTGTGTGTTTCCAGATTCTTGTTGGAGAGCTGTGCGCCTTCTTCACCAAGGCAGAGGGAACCCAGGAGAAGACCATTGTGACTGCAGACTGCTGCTACTTCAACCCCTTACTGAGACGCATAATACGCTTCTTGGGTGAGCATGCTGTAGTGTCTTCCACAGTCCCTTTTTCAGGCTTTTGAAGTGACACATCTAAATCTTTCTAACCATTTTCATATATAAACTGTGGACAGTGTCAGGTCACGATTCCTCCAAAAGGATGGAAGCTCGGTGCAGTGTGCAGGTAGCTGGAGTTGTAACAAACACTTGTAATGAATTCTCTTTACCTGTTGTATTCTGACACTGACTTGTTTAAACATCACATAGACTTTGAGGTACTGGGCAATGCTTAGTCATTTTCAACAAAGTAATGTATTACTTTTCTTAAAAGTGCAAAATATTCACAGCACTTCACTTGGTCCACATTTTGCGGCGTGTGACCATTAGTAACAAAGGCACCAAGCACTGGGCATGGTGGTGGCAGGATCATGCTGTGGGGATGTTTTTAAGCAGCAGGAACTGAGAACTAGTCAGGGTTGAGGGAAAGATGAACATGGAGTGCAGCAATGTTCAGAGACGTCCATGATGATATACAGCTCCAGAGCACTCTTGGCTTCAGGACTGGGGTGAAGGTTCATTTTCCAACAGGACAACTACCCTAAGCACACAGCCACTGGGTGTATTTTTTCTATTTTTTTCGGTAGTTCTGCAAAGAAGAAACTGCCCTAAAAACAGGTATGCCATGCTTGTAGCATCACATTCCAAAAGACTTGAGACTGTAATTGCTGTATAATATAATGGAACAAGGCTTTACATGACACAATGTGGAACAAGTGAAGCACTGTGAGAACATTCTGGATGAACTTTAATCTACTTTGTTACTTAATTACTCAGCATTGAAAAACAACCTAAAGAGAGTTTAAAGTGATTTCCACAGTTCTACTTGTTCATGTTCTACTATAGAAACATGAACAGGTAGAAATTAATGCTACAATGCTGCAAGACTGACTGCTCATCACTGCTTTCGTTACCTGGGCAAGACTAAACTCTGGCTGCTGGGCTGGGGTCAGCATGCAGTAAGATTTAACGTCACTTTGGGTTCTTGGCTAGCTATTTGTTTGATGGTAAATGGTAATGGGCTCGTTCATATATAGGGTATCCACTCAGCGTGCAGATAACTTGTAACACAAGTAATGACTTTAATGTAACCGTAATATAATTACTGAATTTAGTGCAGTAACACATTACTTTGGGATGTGTTGGACCCAGCACTGCTCGATGGCAGGCTTTAATCTGTTTATTTGTTTTTTTTAACATTGGGGCTCTCACTTACAGGCATCCTCAGTCTATAAATAAGTGCTTCATAAGTGTGTAATTGAATGATGAAAAATAAAAGAGAATAAAAAGTACCATTTAACATTATGAAAGAAATTGCTGAACTGGAAAAACCTGACCTGCTGTTTGTCAGCCACAGCTGGCACATGAAGCTGTTAATTGGATGATCAAATGTGGCATAATGTTTGAGGTAGATTGCTCAGGATCCTGGCAGTAAGGCTCCCATGAATATTAAGAAGCCTACCAATCTGCATCTTGAGCTGAATCAGCTGAGGAGGAGGATTCTGTTGCAATTTCACACATAATAATGTGTTGGGGATCTTTGAAGTAGAAGCATTTACTACTTTTATCACCTGGTGACGTGTGTCTCTTTCAAAATCTATATTTTCTTTTAATAAAAATAAAATATATGCTTGCTTATTAACTTTTCCACAATTCCCCCTTCTCTACACTCTTGTCCTGTCCAGGTGTTTATGCCTTTGGTCTATTCACCACGACCATTTTCGCCAATGCCGGCCAGGTAGTGACAGGAAACCAGACGCCTCACTTCCTGTCTGCCTGCCGACCAAACTACACAGCATTAGGCTGCCAGTCCACGATGCAGTACATCACAGAGCGACGGGCCTGCACAGGCAACCCACTGATTGTTATGTCTGCACGTAAATCCTTCCCATCTAAGGATGCAGCACTCAGCGTCTACTCAGCAGTGTACACAGTGGTAGGTTGGACAAAACTGGAGGTGATATTGCTACTGTAAAGATTTAAGACTTAACGGGAGTTTCAGATGTGTTCTAGCAATTGAAGCCCACCTGCTGTCTTTACTGTGTTATTTCAGGCCCATGCCAAACTTTCTGTTTTTAGTGAACACCATTGCCACTAGATCTCAGATTAGGATGAAATCAAAGAAGACCATCACATATTAAAGAATGCAGTCATTTGAAAAGGAAAGTTACATAGGGTCCTGTGGAAAACGGCAATAAAATGGCTTGTTGAATTGCTTTTAGCATCCATAACTTGAAATTAGAGATGGACCGATCCGATATTACGTATCGGTATCGGTCCGATACTGACCTAAATTACTGGATCGGATATCGGAGAAAAATAAAAAATGTAATCCGATCCATTAAATATCATGAAAGCACCTCACAAAACTTGCAACACGCCGTAACTCACCTCAGAACGTTAGCACGTCGGAGCAGTATGCATCATGTGATAGAGCGGCTGTGGCATGCGGGACCTGTCGGTGGTCTGGATAGCATTTGGAGCTTCGCTAGCAACCCGGCATGTCATCTCCGACAAAGTTATCCCCGAGAGAAGTAAAGCAAGTGTGTAAGTCCATCTCTGAATGTATGTAAAGCATTCCTGCGTTAAGCTTAACAAGCGACTGCCTCTTCTTGCTGCTACTTCAATCATGAAACTGCTTAATGATCAGCTGATCTGCTTTTCTGTCGCGAGTGAGTCCGTCTCTCTGGTTTGTTTTTGGCCCACTTTGCACCAGAAAGAGGAAACCAGTGGCTGAACAACAGCAGCACGTTTAAGCTTGATAAGCTGTTGTTAGAATTTATTTAATATTACTTTCTACTCGAGGATCTTTTTCTACATAGCTGACGGCTGGTAACTGTGCAGGGGCGGATCTAGCAAAGTTTAGCCAGGGGGGCCGATAGGGCATTAACAGGGAAAAGGGGGCACAAAGACATACTTTTCTTTCTTATTCTCATTTAAAATGTCTAGCTTTTAATAAATAATTATCTGACACCCAAAGTTTTAATTTGATGTAAAATGAATAGAAGTCAATTACTGTATATAGTATATAGTGACTATTAAGTCTAATATATATACCCTAGTAAGCTATAGTACTTTTTCCTTTGGAAAGGTACCATCTGTGCAGTCTGCACTTTTGTTGAAGAAAGATGTTGAATCTATTTAATATTTCTTGAAAAATAATTGATTTCTGTGCATTTTTTTTCACACTGCATCAAATTAAAGTTGATTACGTCGATTAAGCATCATGAGGTGGAGTGTGAGGGGTGGTTCCCTATTTTTTATTTATTTATTTTTGTTGTTGCTGGGAGTTGGAACCCTATTAGTTAGGTTGCTTAATATTTACGCTAAGTACTCTTTAAAATACCAGAATAGGGAGGATGGTGTAGGTTTAAGTTTATTAGATTGATCAGTATTGCTGAACTATGAAATATTTTTTTTTTGCATACAGGTATAACAGAATAGCTTTAGTGTAGTTGTTGTTTTAAACTTGAGTATGAACTTATACAAAATGCAGCAAGATATTAAAAAAAACAGTTTTGTTGATTAAAAAACACTATATCGGATTCATATCGGTATCGGCAGATATCCAAATTTATGATATCGGTATCGGTATCGGACATAAAAAAGTGGTATCGTGCCATCTCTACTTGAAATAAGTGTTTTCTTTTCTTCTTTAGGACTTTGCTTAAGTTCTTTGAGGTTTGTGGGCACTCATTTATGCACCACTCTGTTATAGTCCTGCTACAAGTTTTCACTTGGGTTGAGGTCTGGACTTTGACTCGGTCAAAGTCGAGTGCTCATCTATCTATCTATCTATCTATCTATCTATCTATCTATCTATCTATCTATCTATCTATTAGGGGTGCAACGATACACAAAATTCACGGTTCGGTTCGGTTCGATACTTTGGTGTCACGGTTCGATATTTTTTCGATACAAAAAAAATGTTCATGCCTTTTTAATTTGTCATTTATTAAAATTATAAATATATATTTTAACTCAAAAGTACAGTTTTTAAATTTAACCCTAACCCTTGTGCGTGTTTTTTATTTTGACAGCGAATGCACACCTGCGGACCACTTATGTGCAGCCCTGGTTATTTAGCTCGTCATATTGCAGCCACAGAAATTATTTTGTCCATGAAACCATAAAGCTGCACTTTCTTTTTGCCTTATAGTCTGATTTGTCATAACTTCTCCGTTTTGTGGTAAGCTTTTCTTTGGCTGTCACTTCTTCACCCTGACCTGTCTTATTTGGCTCAGCAGAACTAAAATATATATCCTGCTGCTTTTACACACGCACTCACATAAGCTCAGCGATTCTCTGCGTGATCAACCTCTCACATGTTTAAGCTTGCTGCGGGAGATTTCACTTGTCATGTTTGCATAGTAAGCTAACGATTAATAAGACGATGCCAGAGGAATTGGTGCACAAATTATCATCACTCACAGATCAGTGCTGTCGCTCTCTATACACAGTTCGCGCGATTGCAAAGTGAAAGCAAAAAACAAGCGCAAATTCAAACACGATTTCAATATGTCACATATTGACAGTGGCTCACCGATGCCAATGATATAATTACCCAGCTAAATTTCTGAAAGAATGCAAAAGCATTGACATATATTTTTCCTTCCTACAATAGCCCGACGGGCAGGGCAGAGATAGATTTTGGTAGCCCGACTGGAAAAATCGCTAGCCCCAGGACGTCGGGCTAGCGATATTGCGAGCCCTGTATCTGATTGAGGAATCACTCATCTTTGGAAAAGAGAGTTTATTACAGAGAAATGTCTCTTTCCAAAATAAAAGCTATACTATCCGCTTCTTCTGGGCTATATTCTCAGCAGCATAAGGAGAATCATGTGCTAACAGCTGTCTAAATGACTCGGCTAAAGTTAGTAGCATGCTTGTTGTTTTTGTCTTTGCACTAGGATGATGTCGGCGTAAATGTGCAGTCATATTCGTTGTGTTCCCACTAGTGCTTTCAGGTTAATCTCGTTGAAATGACCTTAACGCCACAACACGGCAAATCTCCGTTAACGAGCTACCGCCGATCGCCCCGTGCATGGGGCTAGACGGCCAACACGTTAACGAGCTAACTGCGCTAACACACTAGTTCCCACCCATGTAATTGAGCATTGCATGGCACATCCAACATACTGTTTTACTTTAGTCCATGACTCGCTTACCTTCAGGGTCATACGTCACATGAAAACCAAAATAATTCCAAATGCCAGATCTGATTGAGGTTGGGGGAGGTCCATGTTGCAAGGAGAGCTTAACTTCTGTCTTGCTAGCTTGCCCTGCGCTCTTCCTTCTGACTATGCTGTCTGTGTTGAGCGCTCAGTGGATCTGCGCTCGACAGTGCAGCCTAGGCGGAGTAGTCGAACGCAGATTCACTGAGCGCTCAACACAGACAGCATCGTCAGAAGGAAAGTTGATAAAATAAATTACAAATGTTGTATTGTTCGATACATATGCGTACCGAACCGAAAGCACTGTATCGAACGGTTCAATATCGATACAAATATCGTTGCACCCCTACTATCTATCTATCTATCTATCTATCTATCTATCTATCTATCTATCTATCTATCTATCTATCTATCTCTCTCTCTCACTCACACGTGGCTGCACGGCACTAACGCGTTAAAGAGCTAACCACGGCCTTGCAGCCCCACGCACCAGGCTATCCGCGATAACTCGCTAATGGAGATTTGCCACTTTAATGCAGTTATGGAGTTAAGGTCATTTTAACAAGATTAACGCTGACAGCACTAATATAAATTTAACCTTTTTACCTTTTACCACTCACATTTAAGCAAAACAAGGATGTATGCAAGTAAACAGACCTTAACAAACACATTTGCAGAAATGCTGCCTTCAGTTAAAAAGGCACCACCTACCAATTATTTCAACACTGATTAGTTTGTTTCTACCAGTTTGTATTTGTCATTTGTAAACAATCATTACCACGCTGAACAAGAAATAACACTGGCTGTTATTTGATGTAATCAAGTGGATACTTATGCTGATTTCTGCCACCTCAAAAATTTGATTTGTGTTTAGCCTGAACAAAATTTCAGATTATATATTTCCTCCCTTTGTCGAAACAGTTAACAGGTACTTTAACTTTAAAGGTGGCATAATATGCTCACTTTTATCTCAGTATTTTTTTTCTTGTAACTTATCCTATGCTATGCCACTTAGTGCAGTTCCTCAGTTCACCTGCTTTATGCTCCATTCCCTTTTAAGCTAACTTTCTTATGATTAGTTCCCCTTATGATTAGGTAAATGCTGTGTTTAATATGACCATCCACTAGTGTAGCTGAATATATAATGAGAGAAAGTAAGGACAAGCTACATAGGTCCACTTTAACCAGCCAATTACAGGAAGAAAATCTCTTGTACGTCTTATTACCTGGTTTAAAATAGTGATGTATCTTATGCACTTGCATGCTCTTTGTGGCTTTCTGTGTTTGTTGCACCCTACTGTGCGCTCCCTCCCTTATGCTTCTTTGCAGATGTACGTGACACTGGTGTTCAAAACCAAAGGCACGCGGCTCACCAAGCCCACTATTAGCCTCACGCTGCTTTGTCTCGCCATGCTAGTCGGTGTGGTCAGAGTGGCTGAGTACCGCAACCACTGGGCTGATGTCCTGGCGGGATTCTTCACTGGGGGAGCCATCGCTGTGTTTTTGGTGAGGAGAGAATAGAAGGAGCAGAGAGACAGGCAGACAAATAGATTAAAAAAGAAAGACATGTTCTCAGTTTTTTAAGCGCTCCATCTTTGCATGTAAAGACGAGCTTACTTGCCCCTGAGAGCACTGTGAAAACAGCTGTGTAATGTCTCATATGGTAATTTATTATCTTTCTTCATAATCTAAAACAATGTGTCTTAGAAAAATGTCCTGTTAGGTGCTTTTAATTATGAAAAAAGACAAAAACGGTCATTAATGGGCTACATATCAATCAGATGATTAAAGACCACATTAATATCTCAACAGATTAAATGACATTCGGAAATAGGTTTACATGCAATTTTAATATGCTGCACCACAGTAGCAGAAGTCAAGCAACCATTTTT
Organism: Diplotaxodon limnothrissa; assembly: GCF_057381915.1. Classification (NCBI taxonomy): domain Eukaryota; kingdom Metazoa; phylum Chordata; class Actinopteri; order Cichliformes; family Cichlidae; genus Diplotaxodon; species Diplotaxodon limnothrissa. The sequence goes on along the minus strand of NC_140599.1, from coordinate 7,917,244 downwards.
TTAAACCACACCCCTTTTTGTTACTGTTACTATACCTGGCGAGCTTTACATTTTCATGGCATGAGTCATGCTTTGGTTGGTTCTAACTTTCCCGCTATAGTATCTGGTTTTGTTTTGACCAATTGCTTTGGTCCACTATAACAGTTTCCCAATGCAAGTACCACAATAATAAATTACTCAAGACATTTTCTTTGCCTAACTGATAAAGAAATACTGAAAAATAACCTTAATCTGACTATAAAATTGTTTTAAGTGAATTTCTAGGTTACTCCTTAAAATAACTGTAACATTTAAACAGGTAACAAAATGTTTTGTATAATTCATTGAATCAAAGTTGAGAGTCTCAATTTCAATTGTACACAGAGTGTTTCATTTCAAACCTATTATAGTGGCATAGAGACCCCAAATTATGAAAAATCATGTAACTGAAAGTTGCAGACCTAACAGTAGTTAGCGGTGCCTGATAATGTTTTGCAGTTTACACCCACTCATCATGAGCATGAATGCCATGGTAACTTTGGACTCCTAATTATTTCTTTGATATATTCTTTTTCTAGGATACTCTTTAATGACTTTAAAAAGCAAGAATTGGGTGCAAATGTTTGACTTTATTTTGGATTTTTTCTAATCTAATGTAATGCAATACAACCAGCAGCAAAACAACCCCAGATTATGATGCTACCTCAACCATGCCTGAGGCTTGGTGGAGTGTTCTTAGTAGGGGTGGATGATATAAACGATATACGATAGAAACGATATAAATTTGGCCAACAATAGAGATTTTGACTATATAGCTCTATCGCGATAGCGCATGTTGATGATGTCATCAAGCTGCGCCTGTTTTGGTCGAAAGCATCCTGCTATGCGATTGCATTTGTCCCTAATCACCAGAATCCCTCACATTAACTTTTATCGAGTGGAAAGAAAGTTGGCGTTCATCCTCCAGCTTCACTGTGCTAATGTTATGCTAACATAGCTGTGTCGCTAGCAATCAGGTAACACAACATTATATACCAGGTAGTCCAACTTAAGTAACCCTGCAAACGCCACTGCTGTTTACTTTAGCTGAACATAAAACCTTTCTTCAGGAGTGTTAGGTTTTGCCATGTGGGCAGCAGCATGTCTCAGTTGAGCTTGACAGTGCCACCTTTGGAGCAGGGCCTTCTTTCTTGGTTAGCACTGTCTTAGTCCATGGCTGTGAAAAAACCCACATCACTTTGGACAGTGACACTGGTGTTCCAGCAGTTTCCAGGTCATGCCTTGGAACCTTGGTGGTTCCTTGGTTGTTCCTGAATATCCTAACATATTTCTTCTCAGCTGAGGATGACAGTTGGGTTTTCTGGTGGGGAAAAATCCAAATAACTTGCATTTACATAGAAATGTTTGAACTGATGGTGCAGTTGTTGAGACCTTCCCAACTTGTGTAAATCTGTAATTCTCATTCTTAGATTTTCACGTGGACTTTCCCATTCTGAGTATCGAGTAATCCAGAGAGTACTGTCAAATTCTTTTTATGTTGAGTTGAAAAGTTGTAGAACCAGTTGTAGTCAATCATGATCACTAATGAGAGGTTAATATGCCGTGACCATGTCAAGTTAAAAGACAAGAACCTTTCGTACCACATATTAGAAGATTTAAGTGAATGTATGTCGATATCTGAGTATGTTTGAGTACTTTTGACCCCGTGTGGATTGGAGAACAATATTTAAACTTGTCCATTAAAGATGTACACTGGAAAAAGAACAGTTCAAAGTTTTTATCCAAAGCCCAAAATAACTTTAACATTCATGCTCTTTGATAATTCGGTCCTTTTTTCCCCCAAAGCCCTTGTAAACCATTTTGCCACACAGGAAAATCCACTAAGCTGTTACTGAACAATCTGATTAGGTGTTGAATTTGACAAATGGTCAATTTCTCTCATGTGTCTCATTCTGGTCCCAGTTAACTCTTTATGTTGGTTTCTATCATCAGGTGACTTGTGTGATTAACAACTTCCAACAGCTGCAGCCCGGTCTTCCTCCACCGCGACCCCAACGTCCCGAGTCAATGCTGGGCATGCCGATGGTGACACTGCCCTCCGTGGAGAGTCCACTCGAAAAGTTAAGTGGCCCTCAGGTAAGGGGCGGGGGTGGGTGTGAGGCACAACTGTGCTCACAGAAGGGCTGAGATACACACCCCTTGTCTCTTAACTGAATCCGTGACCTTCCTTTTGTTCCTCAAAAAAGAACAAATTCAAACATGCATGCTCCAAGCCCACCCGCACGCCCAGTCCTAGCAAAACACCCAAGTGAATCCTTTAAATCTCTGCGCACGCGAGGCTTGTTGTACCCTGATAAGAACGCATGTGAGATTTGTTCTAGTGGTGTGAAATGAGCCACGGTTATGTTTCAGTCAGAGGATGGAACAAATTCTAGTGTGAATGTTTGCTTTGGAAAGAGGTGCTGCTTACTCCTAAAAATCCCACAGTGTTACAAATTTTCACGTTATCTGGTTTATAGAGAGAGCCACTTGTGTCTTTGAGGTGAATCAGCAGTTTGGCTGACACACTCCAAGTGTTATTTACCATTTGGATATAATGCAGAGCACTTGGCTGAAGGGAAACTGTGAAGTCAGCAGAGGCTAAAAGAAAATAGTCTCAGCTGTGGAAGCGATCCCCTCAAGTTATATCTGCTCTCCGAAAGCGCTGCATTTTCTAAAGCGATTCTCTCAGGGGTGAAGCATTTAGAAAAATATCGTGCGTCCTCTGTGGTCTCTCACTGTCTCTAACCCTCACCTGACTGCCTTGTTTTCCTCTGTCTCCCACCTTGCCTCTCTCCTTTCAATCTGCTCCCTTGTCCCTCACTCTCCTTCAGCATCTTGCACTCTCCTCCCCCTCCCCACCTTACAACACCTACGTCCAACCATTCTAACCAGCTTTGAATATTTTTTACCCAACGTTGTCACCCCCCCCCCACCCCCCCCAACACTATCTCCACCATCTGTTGCCTTATTTCTGTTTTTTGCTCTGTCGAACATCTGTTCTGTCCTCCACTCATCCCTGTACATTGCTCTTGATTATTCTTTTCTTCACTTTTCTCTCTCTTCCTCCGCCTCCTCTCTGCCCCGTCCTCCTCTCTCTTTCTCACTCCTCTCTTTCCCCTGCAGACTCCGCGGGGATCTCCGTTCACAGAGATCACATGACCATCAGCCCTATCGGTTCCCCGCCACCCCCGATGTCCTCATACCGTCTCGCTCCATTTCCAGCGAAGTCTAGACCAGTCGGAGCAGCACTCACCACAATGCGCCGCCCATCCGGCTGGGCGGTACACAACATTGCACCGCTCCTATTCCACGCAGGTCTAGACCCCCCACCCCTCCTAATACATGATACACAGCACACACATCCCCCGTTGCCCTCTCAACCCCCGGGGAACCGATAGGCAAACTCTTCAAAGACTTTCTCTTTGTTGGAATACCAGTAAAGTAAAGCTCTGATCAATAAGTACAGAGTCAGGTACATCTTTTTTTTCTTTCCTTTTTTTTTCATGTTGAAAAATGTAACTAATTTTTTTATATGTATATAAACTCAATCACATGAAGCTCACTTTCATCAGCAGTGGTTTGCTCTGTTACAAAAACGAAATCAAACGGTGACCACTGAGAATGTCCGCTGCTTCTTTTTCTCCAACCGTACGAGCGCACGCCTGTTTGAGGAAAGAACCCGAAAGGTGATGGTGAGCTCTCAGGACGCGGCTTTGACGTGCGCCGTGTTGGACCAAAGAAACCCACCTGAGGAAATGTGTGCTGCTGAGATTTACCCGTACAAAACATCCTTTTAGCAAGCCATATGAACACACAAACAAACACACTTGCTCTCCTTATTTCATCCCATGCACGTGCACACAGACACACGCATAAGCACCCACCAGGGTTGAGTAGCAGTGCCCTAGTCAGCTTCGCATGAGGTTTCCCAGGATCAAAGGATCCGTTTCTTATCCTTCAGCAGAAGCACCAGACAAAAGCAAACAGGATGAAGGTACAGACATCTTCACTTGGCTATCAACTTTGTGTTTTCCGTCGCTCTCAGATGGTTGCAATTTTGCCAAAACCTAATGTGAAACAGAAACACACATTGGATGAGACAAACCCAAGCTCCCGAATGCAGGTGGCACAACAGTGAGCCAAATTAAGTGCATCACATTCAGGAGCAAATATTTGTTTTTTGCTTGTTTTTTTTTTTGTATTCTTTTGCGAAGAGGAGCCTTCATACAGGACACTTCTCTGTGATGCCAACTGACTTTTAAAAAAAATGTCTCTTTCATTTAACTGTGGAACAGCATCGCTCATCCCGAAGTGGCGTCTCCTTTGGCTGCGTCGTGTAATTACTGTGATTTATTTCTGAGATTTTATTGATATATTGATTTACTGACGTTTGTGTATATACGGCGTGGTTGCCATAAGCGCTCCGTGTGGCGTGACAGTTTTGCTGATTTTGATTTGCACACTCCCTCACGATCCACTTTTGTCTTTTGTTCTCTTCATTTGCCTTTGTTTGCTTTTCCTTTCTTTACAAATACATTTTGTTTTTTACATTCTCCATTTATCTCTCTTCTCTGTGGTGTCTGTATCTAGGCTAATATGCCATCACTGTGCTGTGAAATGTTTCCCTCTGCTGGACAAACAAACACACACACACACACACAAACACACACACACAAGCACAGACACACAAAGCACAGAAGACCTCGTTTTACAGACGTAAACTCTAACATATTTGAAAGCACGCACATGCACAAGCACACTTATACCCCCTACTTGTTACTGTACTTCTCCTCTTCCCCACTTTCTAACACCGAACCTGTAAGATATTGTACATAGCTCTTTTTTCTATTGAGAGTGTGATTTTTACACGAGCATCACCAAGACTCTGTGTGGCGATTGAAGGAAAATCTTGTTTTTGTTACAATGATGGAGAATTCGAGCAGACGTGCTGAACCACTCTGACCTATCAGTTGGAAAGTACTCAGATGACTCACTTTTTGTTTCAATTTGCTGCGTCTGTCTGTTGGACTGAATAAAGCTGGATTGGAAAAGTCATTTTACTCTGACATCAGACACTATGTGATCCTGACTTTCTGAGTTTTATTAGGCCATTTTCACTTTCCTTTTTTCATGCTTTGATCATCCATCCATCCATCCTCTACTTTTCAGTTGTGATGGGGCAAGAGTGAGGTTACATCCCAGACAGGTCAACAGTTTATAGTGGGGCCATAAATTTAAAGCATAGATATCTAAACACCCTAAGAGATCTATTTTTCCTTTTTCAAGGCAATAGGTCAAGCTGTGAACACACATTTCACAAATTATTGCATTCTAGTTAGCACTAATATTTTATCTAACAGCTTTCACATCCAACTTAACAGATTAAGAGCTTTAATTTGATGAATGGTGTAATATTAATGATGAATGGGCATATTTTCTATTTTGGTTCTACTATGCTCTACTATGATCACCAGCCAGCTGCTAACTTTGTTTGTCTGCTGTCTACTTGGACCAGTTTTACAGTTACCAGAGGTTTCCCCACTGAAGGGAGCTTACTGCTCTTAAGTCTTAATTATCTGGCATAAAGTGAGACTCATTCATGATACCAGCAGATCAGCTGATCCTCATGCTATTCCACATTAGCTGATCCGACTTATGCTATTTGAGTTGGTGTAGCCTGTCTGCAGTTAATGCACTTCTGCAAGCTGCTTTGCAACCCACCTTGATCACTACCCCTTCTCGAATGCTCTATCTGACTTCATCAATGTCATGTCTATTGTGTAATAAAGCCGCAAGGTCCCAGAAAAGAATAATTGTTGCAGATGGAAAGGCATGTATCGCTTTTGGTTCCCCATTCATGTGGATGTAAGATAAAGATGGCCCAATTTTCTGATGATAGGCCTGTGTTGTAAATATGTGCCTCTCTGGCTAATCATTAGCATTATAACATTAGTGATAATACGCCATCAGACTGCGTGACAACAACTAAATCCTCCATCAGCCTACATATCTTTAAGTTTTTTGTTAACCTTCCTTACGAACGCTCCACTCACACTCTATGTGGCTGTCATAGGTATCATTTTGGAAATTAAAACAAAAAGAACATAACTTCTCTTCATTTTATTTTTTTTTAATTGTGCTCAGCTAAATAAAAATGACCATCTTTTGGAGATCCAAATCTAGCACCCAGTAGATTTTATTTTTCATTATAGCTTCTACTTAACCAAAAGCATGTGTTTGACCATTGAGAATATGTGCTAAACTACCCTTATATAGTTCCCTGATGGATGCTAAGCTTCATTATCATCAGCATCTTGTACTTGTGAGAGGTTTGATTTCACTGAAAAAACAAATAAATAAATAATCAAAACTGTGACATTTTGATGGCTCAGAGAGCCAGGGCTACTTATACCACATAGTGTACCTGCAACTTTGTGAAGCTGAGTCAGACATGTGACCTTTGCTGCATGATGGCCCTTTGTTTCATGTGTTTCCTCATTTCTTTCCAGTCTTCAATGTCCCAGTGAAGCAGAAATGCCTTAAGATAATCTTGATGACAAAATGTAACGAAAGTGTTTTCTAAGCAGTGACTGGCTGTAATTTCATTTGCAAGTGCGAATTTGTCATTTGTCCAAATTCTCTGTGAATCCTCTGTGATCCAAAATGCACAAATGAGACACAATCAAACATGAAAGGTAAACACGCCCGCCACGAAGACTCGGATTCTCCACCGGCTCGACTGCCGTCGCCGCAGCTTTACTTTCCTGTAAAGTCTTCGGTAACACATGTTTAAAAATCAAACAACAAACACGCTGCAGTTGACTGACATGTGAATAAAAAGCACCAGTCTCCTTCAGATCTGCTACTCAGAGGCAGGACCGTGTTTCCTTTGATCCTGATGCAGCAAACCCTCTGTTTTTGTAAAGATTTGTGTGATGAGAACAATAAATGGATATTGAAATAAGAAAAGCTGTCTGTGTCAGTCTGCACTTCTTGTTTTGCTGTTGTGTTCTCAGAGTGATTGGCGGTGATTTTGTGTGTCAGAGCTGCTGCATTTGTTTTGCATGTGAACAGGATGCTTTTTTTGACTTGAGGAAAGGAAGCGGGGAGAAAAGGCTGCCAAGTCACACAAAAACTGGACGAAAAAATCAGCATCAGCAGGTCTTATGGAGTGATAGCTCCAAATTTTACATTTTTGGTTAAAAAGGTTATCAATATATAAAGAGGAGGTCAGGAGAAAGTTAGAACAGTGAACTGCCATGTAAAACACAGTGGAGACTCTGTCATGGTTTGAGACTGCATTTCATTTCGTTTTGTTGGGAAAAAGTGATAACGTCAGGGCTTTTTAGAAAGCCTTCTGTCCCCTTCTTTGTATTTTATAAATGCAGCTCAACTCCTAAAGTATCTTCTGATCTCCTGACATGGAGCCAAAGTATCACTGATTAAAAGAAAAAACTAATAACAAAAGGTACAGATTCATTTAAAATGATTAGTCACGACTTACTACATTATTATTCCCATTCCTTTCCCATATACACATGGTGTATATCTCCAGATGACAAATTCTTTACAAATGTGTCAGTACAGCAATGAAAAAAGTCCCACATCCAACATTCTACTTGACAGAAAGTACTTAGCAGTATTACCAGCAGCATGTCTCTATGTTCATTATCATTAAAAATCATGTTACTGGATCGTTAACTCTACATAACCTAGGCCCTTTGTCTCTTGATAAGTCTCACTGGGTGTCAGAAGTTTAAACATTAGAACAGAAAAAATGTTCTTTTAAGCTTTTAAAGTTTTAAAGTGAAGTAGTTGTTTAAATGTAATCAAAATGAGAGAAGTTTTAAGGTAATTTTTCTCGACTTTAATTTTTTTAAATATAAAATCTTACTACCTAAAGTTACTTTTGAATAAATGTATGAAATCAGTTGCAGACAGGGTGCCCTATGTCTCTCTAAAATGTCTAGCTGCTGAGTTGTAAGTTAAAGTAACATTAAAGTGTCACGAAGCAGACCTGCGGTAGTTGGCTAATTTCCACCTCCATCTGTTCCATAGGGAACTCATCCTGCTTTATTCGTGGCCTCTACTAGAGTGGCTTTGCATACTTCACAGCTCAAAATAACCCTTATTTATCTCGAGCTGATGCAGCCACACACCTCATCCACTGTCTGAAACATGCTGTTTTAGCTTCTCTTCCATTAAGACCACCTTTAAGCTAGCATCGGGCACCCCTCCTAACAGGGTTAGGCTATCCACTTTCATTGACATTTATAAAGCCAGGAGTAGAGAAAAAGCCTTAAAGTATGGCTCATAGGGATTACTCGCACATACACTGACCTCATTGAACCCTTGGCCATCTTTCTTATGAACCAGCACCGTAACAGAATATATATGGCACGATCTGATGAGATATCCGCGCGTTGGTGTTGTTCCTACATCATCATTGATCCAGGATCATCAACAATGCAACTGATCAATGCTTTAGGTTAGCAGGAGCCAAGACATTAGATAATGCTGTTAAAACTTTCACAAGCGAACCAACACGAATAATGTAAATCTGACTAACATGACATCATTATGTTGTATAAATGAACAAATAAAACAATTGAAATGCTGATAATTTGTTCCAGAAAGGAGTTTTAGATAAACAAAGCCTTTTTTATCCTTTTGTTTTTTGCTTTCTATCCCCACTTTGCAAGGCTATGACATCACAAAATGTGATTGGCCAATTGCAACATTATTATGATGCAGGAACTCCAACACAAGGATATCAGATATATTGCATTTAAGAAAGATATTAAGAGAATCACTGGCATATATGAGTAATTCAGAGGCTGTGATGTTCAGACTTGTTTTTACGCATCAAGCTCCAGAAACTATTCACAGTCTTCCACTTAATAATGACATCATCAGGGGACATGCTGTTCCAACTGTTCTCACAGGCTGCTCCGCATGACTGCTGAACTGTTAAGTCTGCAAAGTGTTCTTTTAAACCTACAGCACAACTTTTAAAATATTCGAAAAAAAGAAACCGAAAACAAATACATACATAGTCTCATTCGGCATAAATTCCCAGTCTGTTTAAAGCTGTGTGACACGGCAGGCTCAGTACTGCCATCATGTGGGGTAAAGCGTTCCTTTCCAACACACACCTGAGATGGAGCTCAATGATTGTGAAGGGGAATTATAATCTTTTAGCCCAGTTATTTTCAGAGTTTTATTTAAAATATGTTCAAATGAATCAATTAAATATGAATGAAAGGAAGTTAAACTACGGTGTCACGCGTGCTGGGAATGACCACATGAAAGAAAACCATATGAAACTTTAAATTCAAAAAAATTTAAAAGTATGCTTTTTCTCATTTTCTTTTTAACAACACTTGACTGGCCACTCTCAAGGGGTGCATGCGTTTGCGGGTTAAATCCACACGATGGCGTTGTACATCACAGACATGTAAATATTAAGGGAGGGAGCACAAAGTCGGCTCCAACAAAGCATTCATCCTCCAGACGTGAAGAGACATCTCAAGCTGTGTCATGAAATAAGATAAGATAAGATAAGATAAGATAAGATAAGATAAGATAAGATAGAACTTTATTAATCCCTCGGGTGGGTTCCTCTGGGAAATTCGACTTCCAAAAAAAGCACAGCAACGACCAAAGTTACAGTTACAGAACTGTTATATATATATATATACACACACACACACACACACACACACACATATATAAATACAGAGACAAATATAAATAAAATATACAAAGGGGATAAATAGAATAAATAGGAATAAAAAATAAAAATACAAGTGAATTGCACATTTCAAGTATTGAGTCTATTGCACTGTTGACTATTTACAAAAAGTATTGCACAAGGTATTGTACAGTGAGGTGCAGAGGCACTGCAGCTTAGTTGTTCCCCCCTCCTTTGTCCTCCTGTTTCCCCTCCCTCTCCCCTCCAGAGAGGAGTTAAACAGTCTGATGGCGTGTGGGACAAAGGAGTTTTTAAGTCTGTTAGTTCTTGTCTTGGGGAGAAGCAACCTGTCACTGAACAGACTCTTCTGATTGTTTATGGCCGTGTGCAGAGGATGCCCAGCATTGTTCATAATGTCCATCAGTTTCTTTAATGTCCTTTTCTCTGCCACTGTCACCAGAGTGTCCAGCTTCATGCCGACCACAGAGCTAGCCCTCCTGATCAGTTTCTCCAGCCTGGATGAGTCCTTCTTTGCTGTGCTGCTCCCCCAGCACACCACAGCATAGAAAAGTACTCCAGCAACCACTGACTGGTAAAACATCCTCAGGAGCTTCCTGCAGATGTTAAAAGACCTCAGCCTCCTGAGGAAGTACAGTCGGCTTTGGGCTTTTTTATACAGGTGCTCTGTGTTGCATGACCAGTCCAGTTTATTGTCCACCCACAGCCCGAGGTACTTGTACTTGTTGACCACCTCCACCTCCTCCCCCTCTATCTGAACTGGCAGTGGACCTTCTCTGGACCTCCCGAAGTCCACAACCAGTTCCTTAGTCTTTGAGGTGTTGAGTTGCAGGTGGTTTGTGTGACTCCATGCGACAAAGTTCCTCACCAGACTTCTGTACTCCTCTTCCTGATCATCCCAGATACACCCCATGATGGCCGTGTCATCTGCAAACTTCTGAATATGGCATAATTCAGAGTTGTAGCAGAAGTCAGAGGTGTACAGGGTGAAGAGAAGAGGGGACAGCACAGTTCCCTGTGGTGCTCCTGTGCTGCTGACCACTGTGTCAGACGTGATGTCCTTCAGCCTGACGTACTGTGGTCTGTCGGTGAGGTAGTCGAATGAAAGGAACAATCAAAGTTTCTAATGAGAAGATCTGCACCTGTGCACGCTAATGAGTTATAATGGCATCCATTTCCTTAATGTCACAGATAATGGTAAGTACTGCTTATACGTAAGCGTCTGCGCGCTCTGCCACTCTGCACGTGTGATTTGCACAGCGAGTGGCTCTTTTTTGACAGATTTTTTTTCTTTTTCTTTTTCTTTTTTTCTTTTTGGAGGGAAATTCGGGCCCTGAAACATGGAACACTATCCACGGAAAGCTGATCAAAGAAACCTTACAGTACAGCTGACGCTAATTGCAACCAGCTCAATTCTCCAGACTTTTAGAGAGATGCACCTGCAATTCCTAAAAAATAAATAAATATATATATTTTTAACTGCCTGACTGAATGTAAATGACTACCAAACATCCCAGTAAGAGAGGTTCAAAGGATGGTGCCGTTTCCTGGTGAAATCCCACCTGCAGCATCTTTCTGTCTCTTTTTTTTCTTGCCCATACAGGCCTCATTAGTGTGGGCAGCACAACTCCTTCTGTTAGTTTGCTGGGAATTTTAATTCCACTGTCTTCTTCTCTGCATTCCTATCGCAAAGCTTTTCTTGTAATTTTTGGTAATTTTATTTTCAACCAGAAAGCTCTTTTGGGTTTGAAGGTAAACGTGATTGGGGTGACCAAACGCTTTAATACCAATTCGGAGCAGAGAGGGTTTTGCATGCTGGGGATGAGTGCGCAAAAAATATGACTGCAGAATGTGCACTAAGAGATTTCTTAGAGAGAAATCATGTCATTTTTGTCTTCTTCTTCTTTTGCATAAGTGGAAAAGAAATACACTGAAGCAGTGACTGTCCTTGTTATTGTTTCCAGGAGTCTGATGATTTATGCTTATGATCCTGATAGATACAATCAACATCTTTCAATTCAACAGAGAGAAAATATATTAAAAATTCAAGGCTGAAGCCGTCTAACTGATTTATGCTTCGCAAATATGCATGACGTGGAGAGGCAAAGGTGAAAACACAACTGATCCTTTATCTCCTTCCCGAGTCAGTAAAACTGGACAGTCAAGTTGCATATGGGCAAATGTGGACCATTTGCTCAGGAGATGATATCAAGTGAAGGTTAATCAATATTTATTGAGTAATTTAGTGAATTTAGGTGACCCATCACTAAACCTTAAATGATCTCTATTTTTAGCCTGTCGGGCTTCAGATTTATGCACATGTGTGAGCAGTGTGCACAAGGCTGAGAGATCTTCAAGTTTTTCTCTTTCCAAACCAACAAACAGCAAAAAAACACAACCGCACTATGCATCACATCTTCTACATAATGGGAGAAAGTGTAGATCTTTAACCCTATTATGCCCTTTTTATCATATTTGATACATGAGTTTCTGAGACCTCTATCTCATCAACATGATCAGTACTTGCCATAATTTCAAAATGTTATGGACAAAACTTTTTTTTTTGTCTTTTGTTGTTACAAAAAGTTGCACAAAATGCCCAATGTATCGAAATGCGATACAAAAAAATATAATAAATATATAATAATGGGTCTTACAGGGTTAAATATTTGCAAACATAAATATATATTTAAATATTTGCTGCCCATTTAGACACTTATTATCTTGCATTCAATGACAAGAATACAGGCACCAGTCATTTTTGAAAGATCAATTGCTTCTTAACACAAAGCAATCACATGGAAGAAGCCCAACACTTCTAGGCATGAAGATATGGTCAACTTGGCCTCCTAAAGTTCAAACTGAGCATCAGAATGGATAAAAAAGGTGATTTAAGTGACTTTGGACTTGGCGTGGCTGTTGGTGCGCTCAACACAACCATCTCTTGGGTTTACAGACAATAGTCTGTAAAGAAAATATCCAGTGAGCAACAGTTCTCCGATGCCAGAGGAGAATGGCCTCAACTCAATAACCACTCATTACCACCTAAGTATGCAGAAGATGATCTCACAATGCACTGAAGTCAAAGTAGATGGGCTACAACAGCAGAAGACCACAGCAGGTACTTCTCCTGCCACCTAAGAAGAGAAAACTGAGGCTACAACAACTATCACCAAAAACTGGTTCAGGCTGCTTCTACTGAGCATTGTTTAGAGACCACAGGCACATGTATACAACCGCTGTGAGTCAGAAGACTCACAAATTCCATCTGCTTTTATATTTTCTTAAATATTTAAATGAAAAAAGTGCACAAACCTCAGAGTATCGGACAACATGTTACTGTTGAGAGGTTGTTCTCCAATACTGTGCTGGACCTTACACAGCCATTCATATCATATGATACACGAGTTGTATAAAGTCCAACCACATCTTCAGCTCACTGCTGGATTATTTGTCACTACAGGAAGTAACAAGCCTTCTGAAATGGTTGCCTTCATGTAATGAGTTGCTACTTTTAGCCAGGAAATCCGGTCCTGATTTTAATAAAGTTACGTTATGAATGAATTTTACATTGTTGCAAACATTTCAGCATGACTCTTTATGGCAGGGACTTCAAATCAAGCTGTGTGTCTTCTGTACGATACCACAAGTTCTTTTGACATCTTTCCACTTGGAATTTAAATGTTCCATGCACTAAACAATATTTGTTTGTTTTTTCTTGAATAAACTTTCTATTATCCAGGTTTATGCAGCGAATGCATTTCAAGCAGGTTTTATTTTATTTATTTATTTTATTTCCAAAACTATAAACAGAATAATTTTACAACTGAGTAAATAAAATAATATCTTCACAATAATTATTTCAGTCTTTTGCTTTTTATTTCGTTGTGTGTTTGAGTGTGTTTAAAGTGTTGCCGTGGAACCTGATTTGAATTCTCACTCCTGTAGTTTTGATTACAGCAGGGCGAGCAAGCGAGCAGGCAGAGGAGAGGCACCACACAAAATCTATAACAAGCAGACGATGGGGGCATTCCCACTCAAATCTCAAATTCCGTCCCACTCCACGTTGTCTCCCATCTGCCGGGATATGGGGCCTGTTTCTAAAAGCGGGTGCTGTAGGTTCGGGGCATCAGTTTCCCCCTGACAGTTTGAAGGTGAGGCACAGTCAGCTGAGCTGCTCCACTGAGGAAGTTGCACATGTCATCATCGTGGTTAAGTGGAGGAGAGGAGGAGAGACAAGCCGGATGAGTCATGATGGAACAGAGGGAGACGTGGAAGGGAGGGAGGGGAGAGAAAGTGAGAGTGTGGGTATATGTGTGTGAGTGTGTGTGTGTGTGTGGTGCTGTATTGAATTTCTATAGAAAATAAGCCACAGAGCAGGTGTAGAGAAACTTATTAAGTTCCTGCTTCTCAATCCTCAGTCTCTTCTTTTATTTATGTATGAAAAATAATGCACAGAGGCGGGCACACTCATGCTGAACACACACACACACACACACGCACTGATACCAGATGTCAGCTCAATATTAATTTAGTTAAATTATAATTGTTCAGGCAGAACTACAGGCTGACACAATGAAATTACACATAACTGTGAGGTATTGATTTTGTGTTATGTGCAGAGGGTGTGAAATAAATTGAAAGTATTACTACAGCATTGAGCAAAGTGTGCAGCGCCGACAGGAACATAATGTATACACTTAAATCCTCCCTCTAACATGACTAGCAATTACAGATGCCCGGTGAAAAGCAGGAAGATTCAATCAAGCAAAGTTGAGACTCATATCCAGCGGTGGAGTGGGGTTAATTAGTATACTTGGCTTTAACCAACCATTCAGGATGTTGGAGGGGTGGAGGGGGAAGGGGTTGAAGGATTATGTTTGTTTAGATACACGGACACAGTGTCCGCAGATAATGTCTTCATTAAGTATTGATGCTGCTGCACACAGCACACAGATAAACCCCGTATCTCCTCCAGCGTACATGCGGCATTTCCTCCACCTTCGACGCCTCCTCCTCTCATGCCCGTCTCCCGCCGTCTCTCCTGCTTTATCTGAACATCCGAGAAAATGTGTAACCACCCCCCCAACACACATCCCCCAAAACACACACACACATGCACACCCACGCATGCATGCACACACCTCCATAAGCCCCGTGCTTTTTCACACCTGCACCTCCTCTCTCCCCCTCATCCCCCCGTCTCATTCACTCCCTTTCTGTTTCTTTGACTTGAATATAAGCGCAAGGTACACACTAAGCCTCCCCCCAGACCCATTCACCCCATCTTCAACCCTCCACCCACCTCTTGCCCGGCACACACACACACACACACGCAGCCCCTTCACTCCTTGCATTATCTTTCCCGGAAATTGCATTTCCAGCACAGCCAGGGCCCCATTATGAAGAGGGAGCGACATGCTGTAACCTTTTTAAAAAGCCATTAGTGATGCACCTGCCCCTCCCCCCTTCCACCCCCCACCCCACACACACACCCGCATCCCTCACTCACAACCAGCCACCCTTCTAGACCCCACCAACCCCTTGCAATTCATAAGTACACCCGCTAACCCACCCACCCCTCCCTCGTTTCACCCTTCCTGACCCCTCCCCACTCTTATGGCAGCTTGTAATGTTATTAGGCCGTTTCTACAGCCATTACCCGGCCAGCTCCCCACTCCCCAGCTGAACGTGGAGCAGATGCAGAGGGAGCAGCACAGGGCAATCGGAGCAGTGATAAGTGTGCAGAGGGTCAGGAGGGTTTTGTTGAGAGCGGATGGATGGATGGATGGATGGATGGATGGATGGATGGATGGATGGATGGATGGATGGATGGATGGATGGATGGATGGATGGGGAAACACATAAAATGAACACATGCAGTAGAGGCAAAAAACCAGCTAGGAATGTGAACGAGAGGCGTGGTGGTTGGAGTTCAATCGATGAGGGTAAACAGTGGACTGTCTCGCCGTCCCTCGTCTCTGCTCCCTCTTTCAGCCCCCCTTATCTAAATACAAATAGTCACTGTACGGACAGACCTGGGTATCACACTGCGCGTGCACGAATGTAAACAGACGTGGAATAATCCACACACACCACAGCAGCAGCAGTAGCAGCAGCAGCAGCAGCAGCAGCAGCAGC
Organism: Diplotaxodon limnothrissa; assembly: GCF_057381915.1. Classification (NCBI taxonomy): domain Eukaryota; kingdom Metazoa; phylum Chordata; class Actinopteri; order Cichliformes; family Cichlidae; genus Diplotaxodon; species Diplotaxodon limnothrissa. The sequence continues at coordinate 7,901,370 of NC_140599.1, read as the reverse complement.
GGCTCAATACACAGTCGGCAGTGAGCCTGTTGGAGGAGCTCTATTGTTGTTGCACTGTCATGTAGTGTTGTAGTTGTGGACCACACTGGCTGCATTATTGTCCTATTAGAATGCAGAGACGAGCCAAGGGGGGCAGTAAAGTGGGAGAGTGGAGTGCTATGGAGCAGTGGAGAGAGAGAGAGAGGGCTGAGACAAGCCAGGCACACAGACAGACACTAAATCCAATTGCATGGGCAGGTTCCAGGAAGCGGATAGTGAAAGATAGGGGAGGAAAAGGAGGAGGAGGAGATGAAGGAAAAACTCTTTTTTCCTCCCCCTCTTCTTCTTCTTTTTCTGTGCAGCACACATCAGAGTCTGCAAGCTCTAATGCAGCAGCTTGTAGCTTAACTGTACTGTACAAGCCTACACAATACAGCTTCAGCAGCACGGCTCAGCCCACCGACTGACTGTCAATGTGATGGAGGTGCCGTGCTATGCCGAGGCATCGGAGGGAAACCCAGAGGACACAAATCCATAAAACAAGCTACTGTATATTTCATGCTTTCTGCCCACTTCATAAAAGCCCACTATCACGCAGGAGGATGCTCATTAAAGTCATTATTGGCAGGGTGGCGGCGCTACGCGGGCTGATGGTACGAGGTGACTGCAGTGAATGTTTATAATAATGCAGAAGTCTATATATTCACACTGTTAATGTGATGCTAATGCTTGGCAACGCATCGATTAGAAGTGCATGAGATGCTGAAGAAGGTTTAAATGATGGCCGGAGCTGGCAGTAAGGTTTGTAATCCTCCTACACACAAGTCCCCTGGGCCCACTGGATGGTTAAAGGGCTTGATACACTTCACCACTGTAAGTCAGAGATGGAAGCCTACTTCATTATTTCATGCTCATACTTTATCTATCTATCTATCTATCTATCTATCTATCTATCTATCTATCTATCTATCTATCTATCTATCTATCTATCTATCTATCTATCTATCTATCTATCTATCTATCTATCTATTCTTTCTGAATCTTAATCATTTATAACCACACCATACATACATGTCAGTGGAAAATCTGCCTGCTAATGTTCCCTCGGGACTCAATGGAGACCAAAAACTGAGCTAAAAGGATGTTTTGTATGTTCAGACAGCACTCTGGCCACCACCTCCCCTTTCACCTTTTCATGTTGGATGTCCTTTACTTCAGACTCAACCTATTGTGACACGTGTACAGCCGAATGCAACACCACCGACTCCCTGGAGAGAATTTAATAACAAGTAGTAGCAACACTGATCCTTCCGACATTAGAGAGAAGACTTTTTCAGTAGCACCTGTCAGTGCGGGTTTTAAAAGACTGATGTCGCCCCGTGGTCCCAAAGGTTAAGCCTATGTGGACATGCTTCAGATATGCAGTCAAATTTTTTGTTTTCTTTGTAATTTACAACATAAGGAAACATCTATTATGTATATCTATTAATTAGGGGTTTTATTTGGGGGGGGGGGTCAATTTTTTTCAATCCAGTATGATGTTCATGCTGTAAATTATGATCCTATTTAGAGTAAAATAGATCATGAAGCTGGGCATGCTTTAGGGCATCGCCACTTTGTGATTAACAAGTTGTTTTTAAAACGAGAGCGTAACGTCTCTGGCTTCTCAAGGGATGTCCGCACAGGAGGTGATTCGCTTGTCGCACATCACTTTTTAGCTGAAGGGTTGGTTGTTGGTAGCAGACATTGCAGGTTCTAGTTGCCTAGGAAACCATCTAATGTATATAGCACAGTCTATGCTTACAAACAAGGACAAAACACATCTTGGGTGGCTCCCAGAGACAGTTGAAATTTCCTAGACACAGGTAGCCCTCTGAATTCCTGTTGGAAGTTACACAATAGAGCACATAAGTGGGCTACCTTCAGACAGAGCAATCAAATCGCCCAGGTTTCATGCTAAGCTATACTCTGTTTCTGAAATGAACACGGACAGCTTGAGACACCACAGACAAGCAGCCGTTCTGTTGTATTTCTTTGGAATCCAGAGGCCATTTGAGTACAGTGAACCCATTGTTATAGACAGACAGGGATAGATAGATAGATAGATAGATAGATAGATAGATAGATAGATAGATAGATAGATAGATAGATAGATAGATAGATAGATAGATAGATAGATAGATAGATAGATAGATAGATAGATAGATAGATAGATAGATCTCGGATCTCTAACTATATATTCAACAGTACAATACAACAATATTGTATCTGTTGCTCTTTCTCCACCAGTATCTTCTCTTCTCTTCTCTTCTCTTCTCTTCTCTTCAGATACTGACACCAAATCCCACAACAGACGCCTTGCTGATCGATAGCATGACATCATCAGGCATGGACATCATCAGTGGGCTGTGGGCGAGGTGCTGACCTGAGCGCACACACATTACACACATCCTCACACATAGAGCAGGCCCCGAGGGACCGAGCCATGCTCAGCTTCCTTATATCCCAGCCCATATAGCCCCTCCCTGCCTGCCATCGCTACACTGCCTCTGCCTCTGTTGCTACTGCTGTAGTAAATCTGACTGATGACAGGCCCAGGACCTTTTTCACACACACGTAAACACATGGACATACAGCAAGCTAATAGACAATAAGGACATTTCCCTTGAGTGAGCTGTTGAGAGTAGGCGAGGCTGACGAGTGTGAGCACAGACAAGACAAAGCGCTCTGAGACTGCAGCTGTCACACGTGCACTTTTTCACCCTATTAATCAGGGTAAATGAAAAACAAGCATATCATAAGCCCAACTGTGTGCGGTCCAGTAGCAAAAACCCTTTCATCTCGAGCCCTGACTGACTGGAAGAGTGATTGATTGGCAGACCTGGTTATTGTAAGACTAGACGTGAACAATAAAAGTACATGCATTTTTACATCGGGCCTACTTGTCTGGAGCTGTCACCGGGTTTTACAAGCAGCTGATAGATTCCATTCTGAAGGTGGACAACCAGGATCAAAGAGCAGAGGAGGAGTCAATATCCATAAAACTGAAAACACCTCCCAGTCTCCTTAAGACAGCTGCAAATGAGAAAATCGGTCAGAGTTTATGGGTGCGGGGCTTGGCAGTGCATGTCAGCTTTTGGACAGACAGACTGACATGGATAGACAAGAAAATGGAGAGGGCTGGGCAGAGATAGCCAGCAACTGCTTTTTTTCTTCTAGCAAAGTAGAAACATCTGTAAAATGTTCCAAAGATCGGGTCATTTGTGTGGACTGTAGGTTGCCTCTGGCGTTGTAAGTTGTGTGGAAGCTTGGCTTGTCATCCATCTGAAGGATAAGGGCTTCAGTCTTGGAACAATCTAGTCTGACATCCCAGACGCCTATAAAAATATTTAAAGCGACACAGCTTTAAATGACATAGCAAATGACAGTGTAAAATAATTTGGACACGCGAGGTGCCACTTATATCGAAAGAACTCCAGGAAGAGAACGAGGGCAACACTTCAGCTCCGACACACAATTTCACCTAAAATACACCCGACTATCTGACATCTATTGAAATAATTACAAGGTACAGACAGGTCTGTATTTGTTTATACAAAAACTATGTTATAAATATGAGGAAAAAACTCAATTTTATTTACATAGCAGTCACCTCAAGGCACTTTAGGTTGTAAGGCAAAGACACTACAATAATAGAAAGAAAACCCCAACAATCAGACGACCTCTTGGGGGCAGTGGGAAGGAAAAACTCCCTTTTAACAGGAAGACACCTTCCACATAACCAGGCTCAGGGAGGAGCAGCCATCTGTTGAGGATCAAGGGAGGGAGACAGGACAAAAGACACGCTGTGGGGGGATTAATAACAACTAATGCACATGCAAAGTGGTGTATAAATATACAGAGAGTGAAGAAAAAAACACTCAGTGCAACAAAACTAAGGGCAGGTTTCAGGATCACCTGATCAAGCCCTAACTATAAGCTCCATCAAAAAGGAAACCTTGAAGTCTAATCTTAAAATAGCAGTTATTATTTATTTTATCCTTAATGTAGTTCATACATTAGTGCACCTAACAAAGCTGCACATACTCACTGAGAAACAACACACGTGTACACGGTGTCTACGGACAAAACAAACATACGTGCATACACGTGGATGTATGCACGTATAAAAGAAAGCCCCAAAACACAGGTCTGCAGTGTCAACTGCACAAACAATAAAACACATGTAAGAAAACAGAGGAAACCGTCTCCATGCACACACATAAATATTACATGTGTCCGTGCATTCATAGCAGAGAAATCCCTTTGCAAAAGTATGCCTTGCATTAAAAAACAGCACATTTGAATTTATTCCTTTTCATATGTTTATATTTGATGTAGTATTTAACTATGTTGTAACTACATCTACAGAGAGCGAGAGAGAGACTTCCTTCTTTTCTCTCCAAGCTTAGCCTCATGCGTTGGTCCCCACTCTATTACAAAAAATATATTTATTTTTAATAACCTTTTACGATGTAATTTTCCAAAGAAATACGATGCCGTAACTTATCTCTTTGCAATATGCTTCGGCATTACAGTTTTTCTCAAATGTTAAAACACAAAAGCCAATCCTGTAACCCAAATGACCAGTAGTCTAAACACATTTACTAAATGTAGCCACCATATTCCAGTACCATAAACACATGTCACATGAAGACACAATTCACAAAACACAACCCTCTGTACTCATAAATCTAAACACATTTTTCCTTGCTAAAACACATGTTGCAAAACAACTCTGCTCATATCCTCAAATGAAAGCCCATGTGATGCAAAATGCTTGCCACAGTCACCAATCTTTGAACACAGGGAACACACCTGGCGTCATTCACTACACACAATGACTCAAAATTGAAGACACTTGTTGCTAATGCTGTACCCACATGTAAAAGCAAGTTCAGAGTGCACAGTATGCTGAAGGTTCCAAACAAACACAATGGATGAAGGCAGAGTCAGGGGAAGAGGAATTTGATGCAGAGGAGGGAGATAAGATAAGATAAGATAAGATAAGATAACCTTTATTAGTCCCACACGTGGGAAATTTGTTTTGAGAAGAGCTGGCCCTGGAAGAAGAGGAGCAGGCCAATGAGGAAGAGGAGTTCAAATGAGAGGAGGAAGAGGAGCGACCAACGAGGAAGAGGAGAAGGCCAACATGGGAGAGGAGAAGGTCCAGGAGGGAGAGCAAGACAACCTCGCACCATCATTACGGACGAGATGCGAGCAACAGCTCAGCGACATGATGCCGCACAGTGATTGTGGTGTGTGTGTGGTGTGAATAACGTAAATAAAAAACTTCACACCCTGTTCATGTTTTCAAGATTACTGTTGTGTGCAATAGATTCTGTTTTTGCATTGAGTTGTGTTACAGTAGTGTACGTACATGCAGGATTTTCTATAGATTTATACTACTCATATGAAACTCACAAATCTAAATGCCTAATCCTCTGCAGAGATCTACGACGATCCGTTACTGTATAGTTTCTAAAATATGCATTGGCAGTTATGGAACAAAGAACCTTCTCACAAATTGAGCATTGTGTTTTCAATTGTTTTGCTGTAGTGTGTAATGCTGTGTATAGTGTTTACAGTTTTGACAGCTTCGAGCTGCTCTCTTGGTGTGGGAGTTTGAGTTTTGCAGTGGGAAGGTGTGGTTGTGTTTATGTAGCTTTAGAGAAGGGTGTTGTGTTTGGACATTGGGGGACCTGGTGGTAACGTTTGTGAAATGTGTTTTAGCATTTGAGAAAAACTGTAATACGACCATCATGTAATCACAGCCAAGTTAGAGTACAGTAATTTAAAAATAGCTTGTGATTTATTTCCATTCCTTAAACAAATCGTCATAAAGTGTTTGTGGAAACAAGCAAGGAAGAAGGGGAGGGGGAAAAATCTTATTTGACCGGCAATTCATTCATTTTCAAAGCTATTTTCAGTGAGCAAAATATAAAGTGTTCCACAGCTCATTTGAAATTATATTCAAATATGTTTCTGCCAACCAGGAAATGTATTCATTACATGTCTGCGCCTGGCCTATTTTTCAAACCACATTTTCACTTGTCTGAGTCGAGGTGCCACTTGGATGTAATGGACAATTCAGAAACTGTTCTGTGAAGATTGTTTTTTTTTCCCCTCCTTTTTGGATTTGATTGGATAAGTCCCCTTTTGAATCACGCAATCATTGGTCATGTTTGTTGATATTGTTTGGCTGTGTCAGTACCCGACTGAGCAGACTGGACACCAACTGTCACTGTTTGCATTCAAAATATTTACCAACCACATGGTCATAAACCTCACACTTTGATCATAATGCATTTGGGCAAAATTCAAGCTCGAATGAATCTTTCTTACAACTCCTAAAGGATATGCAAATCATACTATTTGAGTTTTTTATGGCAGATACAAGAATCAAGAAACTTTCCTTCTGGGATTTAGCAGCGCCAGAGCGTGTTTTTTTTTTCTTCACAGTGATGTGATGTGACAGGCAAGGTGTCGGTTTACGTCTCATTTGAGGCTCTTTTGCCCTGCTGATTTGGTTGATTTGGAAACCCCGAATGTGAACATGAATGTTTGTCTGTCATGGTGTCTTAGCCGTGGTATAAACATATGTCCTGTTAAGGGAGACTAGTCATTCTCATCCTTCCCCACCAAACACCAGATGTCCGTGGAGGCTGTGTGTTTGGTCAGTCATCGTCTTTATTTAGCCCAAAATGAGTCATCAAAAATTGTTTAGTCCATCTGATTTGGTCCGGATTCAGACCAAGATGGACATCTGTTTTGGACCACGCTTTGCCTGAAGAAATATCATTCAAAAGTTTTCATTTGAACAGTTATGAGTTTGAAGAAAAACACATGCAGACATTCAAGGGGAGCAGTAGGACATACACGGTTATGCATCTTAAAGATGCAACCTGAATCTGTTTGCTGATAAACTGTTAAAAGGGTGTACTGCAAGCTCACCGTGTGACACACAGTATAGGAATGGATGGAAGTCCTTGCACGTGGAGTGGAGTGCGTTGTGTCTCCCCCAAATGGCCATAGCTTGGTTGTGCTGGAGGTTTCTTCCTGTAAAAAGGGAGTTTTTCCTTCCCACTGTTGCCAAATTATTGCTCACAGGGTGTTATGTGATTGTTGGGTTTTTCTCTGTATTATTGTAGGGTCTTTACCTTATAGTATGAAGTGCATTGAATTGAATTGAATTGAATTGAATTGAATTGAATTGAATTGAATTGAATTGAATTGAATTGAATTGAATCGAATTGAATTAAATTGTGTTGCAATCTGACGATCAGATTGCAGAAATTATCAAATTTCATTTTAGCATTTAGAAACACACCAGTCAGCCAAAACATTCTGACCACTGGCAGATGCCCTTAATAACACTGATCATCTCTTCATCATGGCACCTGTTAGTAGGTAGGATATATTAGGAAGCATGTGAACATTCTATCCTTAAAGTTGTGTTACAAGCAGGAAAATGGGAAGCATAAGAATTTGAGTGAGTCTGACATGGACCAAACTGTGATGGTTAGATGATGGAGTCAGAGCATCTCCAACACTGCAGCTCCTGTGGGGGTGTTCCTGGTTTGCATGTGCATTAGTATCTATCAAAAACGGTCCAAGGAAGGAACAGTCATGAACCAGTGACAGAGTCATGGAAAACCAAGACTCATAAGATAAGATAAGATAAGATAAAATAAGATAAGATAAGATAAGATAAGATAAGATAAGATAAGATAAGATAAGATAAGATAAGATAAGATAAAACTTTATTAATCCCTCGGGTGGGTTCCTCTGGGAAATTCGGTCATGCATGCAAGTGGGTAACGAAGGCTTGCCCGTGTGGTCCGATCCAACATACGAGCTAAAATTGCTAACAAAATTAATAGAAACTTCTCAGAATACACAGTGCTTCACAGTTTGTTGTGTATGTGTACAAGGATGCACTATGGGAAAAAGGCAAGCTGGTGGAGGCAGTGCGATGGTTAATGTTCTGCTGGAAAACCTTGGGTCAACACCACCAAACTGAGCATTGTTACAGAACATGAACACCCTTTCATGGAAACAGTATTAACTGATGGCTGTGGCCTCTTTCAGCAGGATAATGGACCCTGCTACAAAGCAAAAATGGTTCAGGAATGGTTTGAGGAGCACAATCAGCATCCGTGGAATGTGCTGGACTAACAAGTCCAATCCTCGTAACTTACAGGACTTAGAGAGTCTTTTGCTAATATCTTGATGCAGATACCACATCACACTTTCAGGGGTTTAGAGGAGTCCATGGCTGGATGGGTCAGGGTCTTTTGTCAGCAAAAGGGGGACCAACACAGTATTAGACAGGTGATCATAATGTTATGCCTGATCAGTCTACATCAACACAGAGTGCCAATATTACTCACTGGATTGAGCAGAGGCCTGGTGTTTAGCCCACCCTGGGCCATTTACTGAATATAGCCCTTTCCCCCACTTGCCATATATTAATCTTATTAGTCTTACAGTAAGCTGGACTGTCTCTGTCTTCTTAGCCTGAGGACAAGTAGTGTATTTTTACTCAAATCAGTAAAGGATTTTTTTTTATTGCACACCTTGATTGTTTATTTTTGATAATTTATCTAAATTCCAAGAAAAGGGACACACCTCTTACAAGAATTAATAAAAGCCTTTCTGCCCTACAAGTTTATTTATTCCCATTTCTGGGCTCCATACTTTCTCCTCCATCTGTCTGGAGTAGTCACCAATCCTCACTGAGGCCTTCCCCAAACCGCAGTCTCAGTGCCAGACCTTCACTCACTCCATCCTCCACTCTCTTCCAATAAACATTGTCTAATCACATTTGAGGTGTGGTCTCTGCTACTGAATAGATACTTTTAGTGACACAAATAGGGAATGGAATAGTGCTTTGGATAAAATGGGGTCACATCAACCCTTCACACAATGCATTTCAAATAATTTTAGCCCTGTTATATGTTCGCAGTTGTTTGTGGGATCATATTTACAGTGCAATAAATAATTAAAAGTGCTCAGACTCAAAAGTGATCTTTATCTAGCCAGAGAGTGTACAGCTGTACGAAAGCAACGACACAGTCATAATGTTGAAGTGAGCCCAGTGCTCAGCGGGCTGAAACATGAAAAGTGAAAAGACTTTTAAAGGTTGCACAGAAAGACATTCCTTTATGTGTGAATGTGCTCGGAAAGTGATGGATGAAAAGAAGTTTCTGTCTTCCCCTTTTACTCTTAAGCCAAATTTCACATATACACGAAAGTAAACATGAAGCTCTGACCTTAAATGCAATCGTCTAAACTACTAACAAAGCATGGCTTCCAATGCCAATAAGCATTTTATACTACTTTTTTTTTTTTAAATTGGTTTAGTGGGGTTTTTGCTCACAACTAGCTCATCCTTTGTGTATTTTCCTGATGCTTTTCAGAGTGTCAGCTCAGTGTCTCTGTCCTGTGTTTCTTTTTTTATTTTATTGGATTTAGGGAAGTTTACCCTCAAGCAACCCCGCTCTAACTTGTTTTCCCGGATGTTACATTTGCCAAATGCAGTGATTAGTCCTCATCCTGAAAGCCTTCTGCCTTCTAACAGTAAACGTCGAACAATCTGTTTGATAATGCAACAACACTGAAGTGCACAGCAGGCATGCAGCAGCACAACAACAATGTTGTGTTGCAGCATTATTTACTGAGATACTCCTATGTGCAATGTGTAAATGAGCTATTCACTAGCAGGACTATTCTACAGATTACCATCCAATATGTATTAATGAACCTCGGAAGGCCTTATAGTTTAAAATCTAATGCCAGTTTACTAGTTCTCTACAGCTAATATAAGTTGCCAGGGAAAGTTCTCATTTCATTCAGGAAAACTGACTGTTACTGGTAAGATATGAGTAGCTGCTTTTCCCTGGTTCTGTCTGAACGCTATTAATGGTTTCGATATTAAATCTGCCACCTTTGTCACTGTATTGCCAGTGCGAGAATGGAAAGCACGTCACGCAAGGCAACATCAACTAATAAGGGCAAGGACCTAGAAAAGAGTCTAGCTGAGGCAGGCTTTGTGTTGGTATGTGGGATGTGTTGTGTTCAGAGCCTCTGGTCAGAGTGACTGTATCTCTCGATGTAGCACGGTGCCATTTCAGCCTGTCACCTACAGCCTGCTGCAGGACCAGATGAGACCAGGCAGTGGAAGCGAGGGGAAAGCAGCGGGGTTTATCACACCTCTCCGCCAGCCCGGCTCCGTGGGCTCCCCATGTGTCTTTACATGTACAGTAGCGTGGAATGCATGTGCCTTTCACTTTAATCTCCCTTGTCACTTGAAGCCCCCGGGGGCACACTTTGAGGATGGAAAGAATTCTATTCCCGGTCTGTCTCCTGTATGGGGGCTCCTTTCCTCTCCCCGTCCCTCCCACCTGCCATCCCAGATTCTGGCACAGGGGTGCGACTGATCGCATGTTTGCCTCACTTACTCAGATATTGCACATTCAAGGGGTTGTGCAACAGAGCGACTTGGGCCTATTGCACCGGTGCCCCCCCCGCGCGCATGAATGTGTGCATTTGGAGCGACTTGAGCTTGACTTTGAGTCCCTGTGACCCACCGCCTCCTCCTTCTCCTTCTCCTCACACACCCTCCCCTTTCCATAGCAGGTGGCGCCACTGGCAGAGGGGCAGAGAGAGGGCTTTGATTCCTAAGCCAGTAGGGCTCAGTGCATATTCAAACTAGGGCCTTTTGTTTGTGTTGCTGCGAGGCCCGAGTCAGGCTTGCATGCAGAGAATACAAATCAGACCTTTGACAGGAGCAGTTAACCTGCCGCTAAATATAGCTGCCCTGGGTCTGAAAGAGAGGGAGAGAGATGGAGAGAGCACATAGGGCAGGAGCGATGTAGACACCAAGCAAAGGGAGCGATGTGGTTGGAGTCGGGGTGGAACATATAGAAGAAGGGAAGCCTTCCTTTCTTTCTTTTTTCGCTCTCTTGCTATCACACTTTCCCATCCTTTAGTTTTACTGCACTAAAGAGAATATGGTGGGGAAAAGTGTACCCAGGCATGTGTGCTGAGCAATGCATTGACGTATGCAAAAGCCAGTGTGATGTGTGCGTTGAAAGAGAGAATAAATAAAATAAAAAAAACACACACACACAGGCCGAGAGTGGGGAGCACAGTGGGGAGAGTGGCAAATGAAAGATAGGGAGAGTCTGTTTAATAAAGCAGCAATCTTGAGGGAGTGAGGGAAAGGGAGAGAGAGAGAGAAGGAGAGGGAATGAGAAATGTGCTCATACCACTGGGATCTGAGCAGACTGCAAAAGAGTGGGGGGGGGGGGGGGGGGGGGGGGGGCGGATTGGGGGGACAGAGGAAAGACAGAGAGAAGAAATTAGAGAGCCAAAGAGACTGGAAACAGGCAGGAAACAGGACTTACAACTCAGCTGTCCTGTCTGGGCTCCTCACACAGCCGCTGATGGCTTCAGATCCTGGAAAACCACCACCTCACCAAGGCTGGGGGCCAATCTCAAGCTCAGTAAATAGGGGACCCAAAAAACTGTGCAAACCCCCATTACTACAGAAAAACTTTGATTACCTACAGTATGCACGGGATAGGAAATCGAACCGCTTTGTGATTGACAGGCAGCATGCAGCAATATTATGTAATGCTACAGCCCTATCAGCCGCAGAGTGATGGATGGTCAGATATGATGCGTGTGCATGTTCACGCGTGCTGTTCCTGCCAGGCCCCTTCTTTGGAGAAAAGCAAACCTGCCTCTCGGTGTCAGCCCAGTAAAAACCCTGCATCCTGATGCTCTTTGACAAATAATAAAACCGTGATGAATGGGTGGCGCAGTCCCACAATGTGCCCACCTCGTCGGCGATACTGAGCTATTATGCAATGATGGAGCAACACCACTTCCACACCCTCCACCAGACTACTACTACTACTACTACTGCTGCTGCTGCTGCTGCTGGAGTATACTACCTCTACTTCCACTGCTACCCGGGGAGTTGAGCTGTGTAATCCCCCGGCGGATAAGGCGAGGTTTGGGAAGATTTGAGAAGCAGAGATCCTGCTGAAGCTGCCAGTCTTCTTGCTGTGGAAATTCAACGGCTGGAAATCCCATGGGATTGGATTAGGATGGATATAGAGCCAGTCACTGAGAAGTTGCTGTCAGGGAGCTGCAATGCTCACAGTAGGCCATAGTATACACACACACTCATGTGTGTGTGTGTGTGTTTGTGTGTGTATACAGATTGTGCTTGTGCTTTTGAATGGGCAGGCAGTGACTTCCTTCTCTTGTGCATCTATCCATCAGCTCGTGTTATATGCTGCTGCTGAGGAAGTAGACAATTTTAAAGGAACAGGAGGACAAAAAAAGATTTTTGATGGGGCCTGATTTTGGGCACAATGATGATTTTTTTTCTCTCTTTTTGGGGTACAAAAGAAGACGGGGTGCGGAATTAATAAAAAAAAAAAATGTCCATCACTCCGGCCAGAATTTAAATGCGGGACCATCTGTAATTTTGAAAAGTTAATTAGCCTAACGCGCAACGCGGTCATGTTCAGGGCAAACGGCTCCAAAGCGGAGCTCTCCAGGCAGCCTGCCACTGCCTAATGAGTGTCTCCCGGTGTGCAGGTTTATCATTTGAACACTTTGGTGAAGGTTACATTTGAATAATTTCCAAGCCTTAGTTAGAGACTATTGTTTAATGCGCTTGTTATAGCCTAATGGAATTAAGACACTGAGACAAAGGAGGGAAAAAAGCTGCACTGAGTCCGGTGAGCAAAGAATGCGGACGAGTTAATACACTCTGCTTTTACAGTCACGAATTATTATCATCATTATTGTAATATTATTATTATTATTATCATCGTCGTCGTAATTAGACCTACGCCGATTCTTCCCCCGACAGTGTGTGAGCTGTCATTACATGCTGATCAGCGTGCATCACCATGACCGCGATGTATGTGCGCGTGCGCGCGTGCGCGCGTGCGCGGGGCTTGAATCTGTTCCTTCTCTGTGAATCCTGAATCGTTGAGTCGCCTCCGCCGCGCCCCTTTGACCACGCTTGATTCGCAACAATGGGAGAACAGGAGAGAGAGAGGGGGGAGTGAGAGAGGGAGAGAGAGAGAGATGAGGGCAGAAGCAGAGCCAGAGATTCCAGGATCTAAAGGGAGGATAAAGGGTGGAGAGTGTCTGCCTCTAGGATCTCTCTTCTTCTTTTTCCCCTCTCCTCTTTTACCTTCATTTTTCCCCTCCCTCGAACAAGGGTGAGGCTTTTTCTGGATGGAAGGAGAAAGAGAGAGTTAGAAAGGGGGGCGTTTCCCCCTCCTCTCTTCAGTGTGATTTCCAGATATCGCCAATACACTGCCGTCGACTTGAGTGCATGAGGGGGGAATTGACAGACTTCCAACAATGGGGTGAGTATGGAATAAATCCTCCAGAGATGATGCTGCTGCTGCTGCCACCGCTGCTGCCGCCGCTGCTGCCATTCTTCTCATAATCCGTTTGACATAAATGCTGTGTAATAGAATTAATGCAGAGCCGTTAAGTCACGCAGAAAATGTGTGGCCAATATGGCTACAGTGCACTATGAAAAGCTGTCAGTTTCGTCAGGTGGGTTTATTCAAATCACTGACCATCGTTACAGAGCAGACTGTCCATTAAAAGAGAGAGGGGGGAATAAAAGGGGATGGGGTGGAGGAGGAAGAAAAAGCGCTCTGTGTAGTGTAATCGCAGCACAAAGCCAACACCAGTGTCATGAAACAGCGCTTTAAGACCATTCCCCTTCTCTTTATTCCCTTCATTCATACATTCATTCATTCCTCGCGCGCGATTTTCCAACTTGCTCCCGTGCTTTTTCCCACTTGCTCCCGTGCTTTTTCCCCACTCCCTATTTTTTTTCTTCTAATTCCTCTTCACAGACTTTAGTAAGACTAATTTTTTTTTTTAAGAGTTGGACGTGACTTTGCTTGTTGCCTGTAATTTTGCAATGACTTCACTTCGTGTTCAAAGTGAACAGCCTGCACTACAATGCAGATGTGAATAACTTTATTTTCTCCGCCAAATAAAGCTTAGAACTAAGGAAAATGTGGAAACAATGCAACACCACATCATGACACTCTTTCTTTTGCCCTGATAAATCCGAAAGTCATCACCGTCACAGTTTGTGTGTCCGTGAATGTTAAGCATCATTTAATGTTTGCAACACCAAGCTGATGTATTTGTGGATCTACTCCGAACTCTTCGGGCCTTTCTTCATTTGACATTCTCTTTTATGTTTTTTGCAGCAATCCAGCATAAGTTTTCTGTCAGTATCCATGCAGGCTAAACAGCCTGCGCTTTAAAAAACCCACATTTGTAAGGCAGGAGCTGCTCTCTCGCGCGAGGGCTCAGCATAATGTGATGGACCTCTTCAGATGATTTGGTTTCGGCTCACTTCAGTGACATGTTCGTGCTTTCTCTCCTCGGCGTGTCCATGTCTTCTTTCTGTGAGTTGTGCAGTGAACAGTTATGTCCGATCCCGCCTGTAACTTGCAATCAGTTGAATTTCAACTGTTGGCTTTTTATTTGTTTGTTTGTTTGTTTGTTTGTGTAATTTTGCAGCTTTTGGTTCGTGGCGGCATGTGACGGCGTGATGTGCACCTGTTCACGCGTGCATCTGTATGGTATAGAGAAAGAACATCCATTTGAATGAGTGTATGCGTGCCCGTGTGTGTGTGTGTGTGTGTGTGTGTGTGTGTGTGTGTGTGTGTGTGTGTGTGTGTGTGTGTGTGTGTGTGTGTGTGTCTGCAAGCCCCCCTGCCTCCCTCACAGTGTGCATGTGCTCAGCCCCTCAGGCACATTGGCAAGCATGAACTCCCTGAACTCAATCCTTGTCCATTAAATTCCTATTGATCAAGCAGCAGAGAGAGACATAAAGTTCCATCTCCTCGGTTTTCATGTGGGCTCGGCTTGGAGCTAGCTGTCTGTCTTTTAGGCTTGCTGGCCCCCCTATGAAGACGAGAAGGTGGAAGGGGGTGGTGGTGAGATGGGGGGAGGGGGTGGAGTAGGAGGAGGAAATACAAAAAGATTGGTCGAAGCCTTGGGAATCCATTAAGGGAGATGGATGAAGAGAGGAAACAGGAATGAGCTAATAGTTGATTACTAAATTGTTGTTAGTGCTTGGACAAAGGTCATGTGCGTGTGCGCGCGTGTGTGGGTGTACATGTGATTATATGTGCATGTGTGTGTCTGACTTTTTGTGCGCGCGCGCGCACACAGACACACACGCACTAATCAGTTTGCTCGTATAGCGGTGCTTTAGCGCACTTGCACGGGTGCGTTCATATGAACGCGTGTGTGTCTGAAGACTTCCATTTAATAACGCAGCAAAGCGGCAAGCGTCTACCCACTGGGAGCTGTCCTTGGTTCTGATCAGTGGCCGTATATACTGCTCCTCTCCGCCCCCCCCCCCCCCCCCCCGGAAGAAAAACCCCACTCACACATGTACACACGCACACACTCCTATCCCCCACCTACTCCCTCCCCAGTCCTTTTCCCTTCCTCCGCCCTGTTGATTGACATCCCAATGCTCTCCTTTTGGCTCGCTAAAGGCTGAGCGCGAGTGCGCGCATACACATGTGTGCACTTCGGTTTTAGTGTTGACTAGTGGAGGTTGTGTTTTTCGGGCGGTTGGGGGGGGGGGGGGGGGGGGGGGGGGATCTGGGCCCACAGGGCCTTGAGCAGAGAGGATGCTGGGTAGAAAATGTGTGTGTGTGTGTGGGGGGGGGGGGGGGGGGGGGTGCAAATAGTGAGAGAAGGAAAACAAAACATCTGTGTGGTAATTGGGCTCCCCTCAGTATTGTAACGCATACATTGACATCTGTTTGATAATTGGCTACCCTGGCTCCTCGGCGTGTGTCATGCTAAATGCCGGTTTGGTGGAAAACGAGAGAAAAGAAAGAAATGAGGTGTGTGTGTGTGTGTGTGTGTGTGTGTGTGTGTGTGTGTGTGTGTGTGTGTGTGTGTGTGTGTGTGTGTGTGTTCACATGGATTCGCCAATGGGAGTGGGGCGGGGGTGAGGGATGCTTAGATTTGTTGGTATTGTAAAAGCTCCACAGGTCTCTTGCGCGCACATTTATCGCCACTGTGTCTCTCATGAAAAAAAGAGGCTCGCGCTTGCGGCACGCACGTCTGGGAAGAGGAGGTGTGCACGAGTTCACAGCCTGCATTTAGCCCAACAGATCAAAAAATATAAGTGCTAAGTGTCAAGTGATTGTTTACTCTTGTGCTCAGCCTCTGGGTTTTTTTTTTTTTTTTTTTTTTGCTATAGCGCGCCGATTTGAGCCACATAGCCGGGGAGCGATATTAGCTGCTTCCGCAATTTGTTCAGAGCTTTGGAGGGGAGAGGCCGTCAAATTGCATAGATAAATATGCTGAATAATTGATGCGGCGCATAGTGGGGAGCTGTTTGGGAGCACACCAGAGATTGCCGGTGATGCCTGTGCAGCCTCGCAGACAGTCTGTCTTGTTTCAGACACAGCCTGGCGTTCGATCCTCGCAGGGTCCAAACACTACAACACTCGCTCTTATTGCGGCGTGCGCTCAGATCTTCTCAATCAATCCCCAATCTGCGGTTCTTTATTTTTAAAGGGTTTGTGATCGGAATCTTTTACACCACCCTGTAGCTCTCGGCGCTCACAAGGAACTACTTATATCAATAGAATTAACGTTTAAAAGCCCTTTCACCAGTCCATCATCAGATGTGAAGGTTTAAGCTGTTGCTTAAAAAAAACTAATACCAAGTAATACCTTATAATACCTGCCTGTTTCTTTTTTTAATCCTGCAGATCTATACAAGAGTGTCACAGCTTATAATAACGCCTGGAGAATTAATTTGGGGATTTCTCTTAGATGACGCTTGGGAAGTGGTGGACTGAATCAGGGGAGAGCGGCTGGACAGGCCACCGGGACAGTTAAGAGCTAAGATGTTAAGTCCTACAGGAACTGAGATGTAGGGGAGTTGCTCTTCCTCGCTCCATCTCCTCCCTTAATGCTGTCTAATGTGAGAGCTTATGGCGAGTGGAAGAGGAAGAAAGAGTTGTAAAGACACAGGGATTTGAGATCTCAGGGCCTTGGAACCACAGGGGTACTATCAGGCTACAACCTCCTATGAGGAATTCTAACTCTTTTTTTTTTTAAAGCAGCCTTTTTTCTCTTGCTCACTCTCTCTCTCTGTCTTTCTGCCTTTTCATCCTTCCTCCCCACCCTCCCCACCTCCACCCTTTGAAAAAAAGTGTGGTATTTCACATGCAGAGGTGTTTAGAATAATAGCAGGAATCACTCCTTTCATGTAAGTCTCTTTTCAGTGCAGAGGAGCGCACGTCGGTGTTCTCCACCGTTTGATTCCGGGGCCTTGAAGATGCGAGGGCAGAGGGATGTGAAGACTGCTTATCTCTCTTCCCTGACACAGCCAATCATGTTGTAGAATGACAGTCCGAACCCAGCTGATATCACCCCCCGCCCCTCCCCCCACAAACCCACCCCACCCTTCTCTCTTTCTCTGTCTTTTCTCTCTCTCACACACACACACACACACACACACACACACACACACACACACACACACAAAAACCTCTCTCTCTATCCATTTCTTCTCCCTCTCTTTCTCTTGAAATTGCGCACACGTCTCCTTTTTTGTTTTTTTCCTTCCTTGACATTTATCATATATATATATATATATATATATATATATATATATATATATATATATATATATATATATATACTCGTCGTTTCCCTACAAAGCCTCCTCTTCCATACATTTTTTCCTTTTCTCCTGATTTCTCTTACATGTGCAGCACGGGGTGAGGTGGGGTGGAGGAGGTGACGGCGGGGGGGGGGGGGAACTCGAGCTCGCAGCACTGCGGGGGCAGCCCTCACTCCCTCAGATGCAAGCGTGCGACTGTAGCGTTTGCTGATAAAACACGGGGGACAGGGGATGGCTAAAGCTCACATCTCCCACTTCCTCACTCGCACACAGTCAGAGGTTCCAAGAGGTGAACAGAATAAAGGAAAAAAAAGAGAGAAAAAAGGGGAGGGGGGCTTTATTGCGCCCCAGTGTGCGGTGACAAAATGACTATTCATGCGAGCACGGCAGTCCATCACATTCTCGCTCTTATTTCTTTCATTGCTCGCCTGCTGCTGGCTGTAGATACGGTTTGGTGTTTGCGGGAGAAACGGCGAGTAAGTGGAGGGAGTGTTTACGACGCTGGAAACAAGAGTAGTTTCATTGTCGCACCGTGGCTGACACCGCTAAAACACAAGACGTATTCACGGCAATTAGCGAGGACTTGTGCGCGACGTGGAGCGGGCATCTTGAGCAGAGCGTTCACTCTCGGTTCAGATGATGATCTAAACGCATCCACTCCCTGTTTTTTTGTTTTGTTTTGTTTTGTTTGAATTCCTGTTTCGTTCCTCAGTAGCTTCCTAGTAATCCTCTCACTTTAAAGAAAACTTTAATGT
The DNA here is from genome assembly GCF_057381915.1 of Diplotaxodon limnothrissa. Lineage (NCBI taxonomy): Eukaryota > Metazoa > Chordata > Actinopteri > Cichliformes > Cichlidae > Diplotaxodon > Diplotaxodon limnothrissa. Next base: position 7,882,863 of record NC_140599.1, on the reverse strand, counting down.
GATCGTGATGCGCCCATAGACGAAGACGATGTTTCCACAAGCAGTTGACGCTTTTGGTCATAATTTCAGTGATTTTTTTTTAAAGTAAAAAACAATAACAATCATTTACAGATTTCCTGTTTTTCTTTGTCATCTGTTAATGTGGAGGTTTTATAATATCATGTAGGGTTTTGGCATTTTCCGCTTTTGCCTTTTTATTTGTACCATTTTTATGATATTTTGCGAATAATGTGCAGATGAATGATTGATTAAAAAAACTGTTGCGGTCGCAATTATTTTCTGAATCAATCCCATAAGAATTGTGTTTGCTCTCTCTTCCTTTCTTCTTCTTCTTCTTCCTCTTCTTCTTTTCCTTTTGCAGGACCTGGACAGTTCATGAAAACGCTTATGAAATCCCCACCCTTCCCTCCAGCTCTCTCCTGCCGTATAACGTCGAACAGGGACAGAGGGGGTGGGTTAGGGATGCGAGGTGAGAGCATAAGAGGAGAGAAGGTGGAGGGAAGAGCGGTGGCGTGACCGTTTGCTCCCGTCTCGACCACGGGTATTCTTGGGTTGATAATACAGATGTCGATGTTATTGCTTGAGAATACGCGTAGCTGAGCGGAAGCCATCATCGTCATCATCACCATCATGTGCAGTGATAAAACATTTCTCCTCCTGATGTGAAGAGCACCTGTGGTGATGGCAGTCCTCTTTCCGAAGTCCCGTTCGAGGTCCTCAGACTCTCTACCCAGCATCCTCTCGGCCTCTGCAGGAAGTAAGATCCTTCCAAGCGTGCATCACACACCTTTTTAGCTTGGATTGTTCATCCGCTTGACAGATGCCCTTATCAGAGTGCGTGGTGAAGAGGGGAATCCAATAAGTGCACATGGCAGAGGGGTTTGTAGAAGGGGGGAGTGTTGATGTTTCGGTGGGAGGGAGGCTGGGCCCCCGACGGCAGGAAGACACGACTCTGCACGACAGGACAGAAGGTCCAGCAGTCGCACTAGCTCCTGTGGCTCACTGTGTATAAGGTCACAGTCAAAGAGCAAATCCAATATCCAGACAGGCTGGCGGGCAGACGGGCGGGCAAACAGGCTGGCGGGCAGGTAGGGGCACGGGCAGGAACGCATTTAGAAAGTCAGAGATAAATCTCAGTCTACTCTCAGCTGTTCTGCAAGCTGCCTGGAGGAGGGTGGGTGGAGAAGCAGACAGAAGAACAGAAACAGGGGCTATAAGACAGGCAAACACGGGAACAACCTTCACATGCAATATCTGTGATTCAAATATCTGATGAAAGGAAGGTAACATGTACATTTACGTTCTCGTGCTCAGGTTCTGGCCCTAAATAAAGTTCACTTACAGCTTTACTAAACAAACGACTCCACGACTCCACTCCACTCATCTAGTTATTTGTAATATATAGTTTCAGGCTTTTATAGAAAACAGTGCAGTGTTCAGTGCTCCAGTATGACTCTTTGAACTGTTCATTTTCTAAGAAAATGGGAGGGCAGGGAACATGTTAGTCATGACATGACATGCAGCATTTTATTTGGATTTGGATTCAAAAGCAAATGTGGTATTTTTTATTTTTTTACAACTACATTTTATATAAAGTACATTATTGCAAACAAGTAATACAGTAACTACATATTGTTGTTATATTAAAAACACTAATACAATATAAAAAAGTGTAACAATTGCAAGGCCATGTATGTATATATACAGTAAAACTATAAATAAGTTACTAAATCCATGAAACACACACACACTTTATATATTTATATATTTTTTCAATATATAGATACAAAAGTTACTATCCATTAAAAAAAACATGGCAGAGAGCAGTTTTGCATAGACAGATTAATACAGACATACAGGTCTGTCTGTTTACTGCAGTGTGTGAGACCAGCAGCTCTTTAGCTTTAATCTCTGCAGAGCCTATAGTGGGCGACGTCGTCGTTTGCATTTATACTTGTGTGCTGCGTCTGCATCGTTTTGCCATTCGTGTCTGAAAGTGAGCTGATCATGTTGGACTTGGAGCTAAAAAAAATATTGAAGCGCAGATTGTCAGAGCTATGAAAACAAGAAAACAGCATATGTCTACACTGGCAGAATACGAGCTATTGTGTTAGCATGGTGAGCAAACTAAATACAATTATAGCCACCACCACCCAACCCCCCCAGACTCACTAACACACACACACACATATACACACACACTCTCTCTATTACATTTTGTTTCATAGAGGCCTCATTATGTATTTAAGCAGCATACTACCAAGAAGACGAGTCACAGTTGTTGCCGTGTGCTTTGTTGAAATGTGTACTTACATCCCTGGGAAGGTCTCAGAAAATGGCATAGTTAATAGCATTAGATCATGCAATTACATGACAACCATGACTATAGATTTAGCACAGGATTGTAAATCAATCTTTAGTGTTGGGAAGGTAATTTCTGAAATATAGGTTAAAGTTTACTATCTTATTAAAAATGTAAGGAATTAACTTATTTCAAGTCTTTCACAAAAGTCATGTAAATTATTACATTTGGTTACTTTTTGATTACTTTTAATGTTTTAACTGGACAAAAAGCAGAAAAGTCCTCTGAAGACTCTATTTTCAGGTTTAGGGCTTTTATAGAGCTTTTTTAAATTTCCTAAGTAAATTAATGTTGAATTTTCGGCACATAAAGGTTACCTGCTGTGGAGTGGTTTGTCAATTGCAGGCCTAACAGACTCAGGCTGCCAGGAGCAAACTGCATGGGTTTGACTGGCTGATAACAGGTGGTGAAAATCGAAACAATGTATCAAAAACAATGCTGAAAATTAGCTTTTCTATAATGTACCAAAGTCATCCTGCCTACACCTTTTTCCTTATTTAACTTGATTTTTTTACAGTTACTCTGCAGGTAAATTTCATGCATTGCATACATTTACTTTTAAAAATCGCACACAATTTACGTTACATTACATGTTACTGTAAGTAGCACACTACCAGTGTACACTGCTTATCACACACTGCTTATAAGGCGATATCATTTGCAGTCAGTAATTTCAAAAAAATCAGCTAATTCTACGATCACGCTGCATAATTCTAAAGCTGTGTGAACTTTATTTTTTATATTTTTCAAGTACATCCATAGAACAATTTCAACCAGGTTATATATACTTATATATCTATGTATAAGGAGACGATACATCTCTGCTTTCACTAAGCAGAGTAAAAATCCATGACTTTATGCTTTGCCGTGCAATTGTGACCTTAACCACATAAGTCCTTCCACCAGCCTCTGCTTCAACTCACTAATCGAGTCATGTTTGTGGGGTTGAAATGTTGGTTAAGTAATCTCATGAAAATGCTATCCCCTTAATATCTTTTTAGTGATTTACTTGCCCCAGCTCTGGTGCCATGTGGGGTGGTCAGATTGTCAGTTTCCCCCCACTCCAGTCTAGTTTGCAGGGCATTGGATCATATTAGTGTTATTGTAATGGGATGTAATAAGATTATTCAAATCCCTCTATTTCACAGTGGGCGAATGTGATGCTGGGGCTCATCCATGTAAAGGGCCCTTTGACAGAAACTGTGTCTCTGTGCTAAACCCTGGAAATTCCCAGCCAAGAGGATTCTCCATGCCACTCCCCAGAGACACCACTCATATCAGTGCCACTGTCTGTCTGTCACTGTGCACGGGTGTGTGCGTGTGTGTGTGTGTGTGTGTGTGTGTGTGTGTGTGTGTGTGTGTGCACGCATGTGTAAGATTGCAATTTTTCAGTCTCTTCTTCCACACAGCAATTAAAGATCCAATTGATTTCCCTGCCTACACTGATTACCTGCTTCACTAGTTTGGTTTTTCTATGATATCTGATTAAACAGGGAGCTGGAACAATAACGTGTACACCTTACCTTTAAATACAATGCCTTCAAAAGGAAAAAGAAAAACATTTATTAACAGAATAAATAATTATCCACAGAAAATTTATGGCAGGAATTTTGTTAGCAGTTAACTATTTAAGTACTTTTAATTCTCTAGCTTCTTAAAGGCCAAGATGTCTTTGTTTCATACGGTAGGAAATACTTTAGAAATATTGAATTTGCTGGCACATGATAGCATATTTTTCAATATTTGTGGAAATTTATAGAAAAAAACCCAATGATTATTATATCCACTGACTGCATTTAGCTACAATCTGATGTAACGCCGACATTTTCTGTGTACAAAACAAAGCTAAATGTGCATTTAACTCTGACATTTCCTTCTCAGATATCATGAATCAAGTTAAAATATACACTTAATGTTGGTGTTAGATGAGAAGATGGTGTCATCCTAACAAACAATCGTATCCCCTCATTATATGTGTTCTCATGGCAAGCTAGGCAACAGATCAAACAGACATTTCAGCAGAGCAATAAATGTCAACGAACCATGTACGCCTGACACACGTTCGATTTTTCTGCTGGTGGCACTAGAGGGAACGAGAAAATATCAAAGTTACTATAGGAGGTCAATTCTGATCGGGCATTGTACATATACATGTGTGGCGTCATATAATTCTTGCCTTCACTGCACAACAATTTAGCCAAATCCACGACAAGTCGGACGTATTTGCAAAATGCCTGATATCAATCGTCTCTAAGTACACAACTTGCAGTGTTCAATTTGAGAAATTCAAACATCGCGCAAGTAAGTAAATAAAGTGCACACAGAAGTGCACAAACTGAAGTATACAAATTAAGACTGGATGACTCTTCTTGTGATTTTTTTGTTTGTTTTTTAAAGCAGCTTAAGGTTAAAAAAAAATTAAAGTAGTGGACTAATATAATAAAGAGTACTCTTTTGACCTATGAAGAAGCTATGAAGGAATACATCATAGGCAGTTTGCTGTAGTTCATATTTCGCAGCCCTCTCAGCTCTACTTACTGTAACTCAACTTCCACCCCTGTGTCTCCACAATCAGTAAACTGACCACATTCCCAACACTCAAATCAACCTCATTTCTTCATTGTCCACTTCTCATAGAGCTGCTGCTGATGAACATGATTAATCTATCATTTCCGGCCAACAATAGCGATCTGCCTCTCAAAAGCGATGGCGCTAAACATGGCCATCAAATAGCCCCACATTACAATCCGTGGCTGAGCTTACATCAAAGCAACCCCCATCAGAATCAACAATGTGGTCAGCTGAAGCACCACCCACCCTAACCCAACCCCTTTCTCCTCCATCTACACTGTCTCCCACCCCACCCCCGACAGATCAGTCTGTAATAACCACAGTAAGACCAAACAAAACAGAGACAACAGGCTCTGAATGAATAAGTATGCCTTGGGTTTGGCCGCGCAGTGATAGAAGTAATTTCCTCCTCGATGGGTCACTCCATTACAATTACCCTGTAATACTTATCCAGGAAAACAAAAGGCCTGCTGTGTGCAGGAGTGGCTGCAGGGATCTGATGGATAGACGGAAGGGGAGAGAGAGAAAGGAGATGCTGTAGGTATAGAAGGATGGATATGGAAGAGTTGGGGGTGGGGGGAGGTGGGGGGGCAGTAGGAGATGAAGGGACAGAGGGAGGAAATCACAGCGCAATAAGAGCCCTCTCATTAGGGCCTGTCTTTATCACTGTGCAGCTCCTATGAGACGTGGCAGATGAGAGGAGGGAACAGAAGGCCAGGAGGAGAGCAGGGCTCAGATTAGGATCCTTATTGCTATGATAATCACTGTTTGTCATCCAATGCGCACGTTTCACACCTGTGGTAAATGCAGATGGGTTAGCTAGTTAAGGTCTCAGTCGTTTGTGTGTGTGTGTGTGTGTGTGTGTGTGTGTGTGTGTGTGTGTGTGTGTGTGTGTGTGTGTGTGTGTGTGTGAGAGAAGCTCATGTATTTGTGCTTGTGAGTGCGAGATGAGCAGAGTGTGTGTGCCTTTCTGGTGCATGGAGGGTGCGCACGTGAACGCAAGTGCAGACGCATTTAGAATGAACAAATAGATAAAGATAGAATTAAATAAATAAGTAACAATCACATGCATTGCTCTCGGTGCCTGGCAACCGGATCTCTCCGTTGCCTTGGAAACAGTTGCTACAGAAAGTGAGGTGATTGGCAACCGTGACAACGAGGAGGGAATAACATTTGACCCCGCTCGCTGACGAGGGGGGGCAAGTTGGGGTGGGGGTTGGGGTGGAGGCGGGGGGGGTAGCAGAGGAGAGAAGAAGAAACATAGAATAGTAGATGGAAGATAGTATCAGATGTGAGCACATTTAGAAATTCAGCCTCTGAAGCCGCTTTGCTCTCACTCCTTCCTTAAGACACACGCACACACACACACACACACACACACACACACACACACACACACACACACACACATATATATAATATACACACACTCATGCACACATATTTAATAATCACACACACACACACATGCAACCTCTTCCCCCCTGGCTCAAACACACATGCTCACACATTTACTGATACTGTAAGACCATGCATTATGACACACAAACAAACACACACACGCTCGGGCTTTAACATACCAACACTTGTGCCAACCTGAACTCACACTCTGCCACCCACCACCATTACACACATACACACGGTTGTCTTCAGGACTCGCCACATTTTTTACACTCTAAGTGTACACCTCCCCTATCGTATGTAAAATCTGCACAGGGCGCGTTTGAAAAAATTGCATGAAGGTGTGTCTGTGTGCAAAGTCTAAGTATGTCGTAAAACACCGAGCACGCGTTTAGGAACAAATACCCCCGGTATTAATCTGGGGAAACATCGTTTTGCTCCTAAAGCTTCACTATGTGGAGTCACAGACAACTCTGGTGCCAAGAGGAGAGCCTCTCCCCCACGCCCCACCAGTCTTTCCTCCTCTACTGTTGCACTTTCCACGTCTTTCCATCCCTCTCTTCACTCTTTCCTTCTCTCTGCCTTGCTAAACTAATAAGGGTGTGATTAATGGTCTGCTAATTGCTGTAATCTCAGTTAATTAGTGTGGAGATTCTTCAGTTGTGGAGTGCTTAGGGAAAGATGCATGTTGATCTGGAGGTAAGGAACTGGCAACACTCCTCGTAGATGGCAAGGCAGATGCGCATGCATCCACAGAAACACTGAGTTGTGGTGCTGCTTCATTCCAAGGCTGCTTTTTACACATCAACCTATGCAGTCGAGTGACTGCCTTTAAAACATGAGAGACAGACTCTCGAGACTTCAAAGATATACATCATACTTTGTGCAACAACTCTGTGGTGTGGTGGCAATTCACAATTATCTGGACTTTTTTTGTTGCAGCTCAAATATCAGAAAATAGTGTAAACATCCACCACATTTTGCTAGAGACACTCCCAAATGGCAGTCCTCAGGATAACGATACTTGGACAAAAAACAGAAAATAGGCAGGAAACATGATCATTTGAGAAACAGGAACCAGCGATGAATGTGATGCAGTTAATCAATATGTGACTGATCTGGTATCAAAATATCAAGAAGCAGCTTAGTCACATCTTAGCTCTGTAAAATAACTGTAACATAAAAAAATGAATCTCAATGAAACCTCAGATTAAAACTTCTACATATATAATATATATATGTAGTGATATTTGTTTAATCTTTGTGACTGTCGTTGCTCCCTGTCATGAACAGCCTGACAAATAGAGTTTACACTTCACACAGTCTTCTAATGATTTGCAAAAGACTGGATGACAGTTCTTGGGGTAAAGAGGGGGAGTATGAAAACGCTCTAAACACCTTGGTTTGTCTGATTGTTGACTTCTTGACACTTTTCTAAATAAACCTTGACGACACAGAAAAATAAGACGTTTTTGATCTCAGACATTTATTTGCTTTGATTTTTCTTTTGTAACAATTCGTCTAACCAAAAGAGAATGGAATCAAAAATAAATCAGGGCTGAGAAACATGTTGCTCTCCTGATCACGATAAAATATTTCACTAGAGAAGAACACACACACATCCCTAAAGACTGACATAAACGTTCATAACCACTTTATTAGGTACACCCTTTTTTACCTTCAGAAACTGGTGATGATAGAATCAACAAGAGATTGGAAATGTTCATTAGAGATTTTGGTCTATGTTGACATGACAGCATCACACAGTTGCACATCCATGATGAGAATCTCCACCTTCACCCATAGGTCCCATAGATCCCATAGGTCCCATAGGTCCCATAGGTGCACTATTGGATTGAGATCTTGTGATTGTAGACATCATTTTCAAGAAACCAGATAGAGATTATCTGAGCTCTGGTCTAACCATCAGAAGATGGGTACAGTGCAATCATCAAGGAATGGACACCGTCGGCAACAATATTCATGTAGGCTGTAGAATTTAAACAATGTTCAGGTATTACTAACGGTCCCCAAGTGTGCCAAGAAAGTATCCCTACACCATTACACCACCATCAGCCTGAACTGTTGATACAAGGCGGGATGGAGCTATGCTTTGAATTAATTCAAACCAAATTTTGACCCTACAATTCAAATGTCACAACAGAAATGAATACTAACAGACTAGGCAACATTTTTCTAATCTTCTTTTATGAATTTGTACAAAGGTAGCCTCGATTTCCTGTTCTTAGCTGGTGGCTGAAACACCTGGGATGCTCTTCTGCTGCTGTAGGTCATCTGCTGCACACACATGCACACAGTTGTGTTGTGAATTCGGGGATGCTCTTCTGCATGTCTTGGTTGTGATCAGCGGTTATTTCAATTACTGTTGCCTTCCAATCAGCTCAAAGCAGTCTGACCCATTTTCCTCTCACCTCTGGCATTAACGAGGCATTTTTACCCAGAGAGCTGCCGCTGACTGGAAACATTTTTTTTCTGTAAATCCAAGAGATGGTTGTGTGTGAAAATCCCCACAGTTTTTTCTTACCCTTCTGGTGCTCAGTTTGAACTTCACCAGGTTATCTTGTGTACCTAGAAAAGTGATTTTAATCTCTGTACTTGCATAAAAAATAATATATATCATTTACAAAGATGTTTCTTGAGGCTTCTAATTGCCAAAGCGTTAGCCTCAGCCTCAGACTACCAAAAGATGAATTGTATTTGTCACATCCATTGGAAATAATCTTTACACATAATATTTATACCACAAACACAATAAAAGTCTGCCGAGTAAAAATAGTTTTCTGTGTTCGCTCTGGTGATGCAAAATGTAAAAACGAAACTAAATTTGCTTCAGGTCATATTCAAGATATTTGCATTGGAAGCGACTCAGCTGGTTCAGATCCATCAGCAGCTTACTCTCTGTCTCTTTAACGCAAAAAGGCTAGATCATTATTGATGCTATCACGTCTTTGTTTCATATTTTAAATTAATATTCTTAAATCTATTTTTCTTGCATAAGTATTTGCTTCATCACGAAAGCCTGAGCTTCAAAAATCTTCCCTCTGAAGCAGAGTCTTTGACCCATATACCCAGCGTGGCTACAGTGCCTGGTGTGTCTTTCTGGGTGTGTTTTCAACTGAAAGGTGTGAAGACTGGAGCCTCAGCCCTGAGGACATACATGTACCCTCAGTGTCACACACACACACTCAACAACACACAGCTTCTCACATACACACCGACACACACACACACACACACACACAGAGCAGATGTGGTAGTGTGGATGCACATGTAGCCACTGTCTCGCCTCTAACGGTGAGGTGGGCTCCAGGTAACCCAGAGTGACAGCTAGGTGTCTGCAGGACGCTGTCCAGACGTGTGAAGAATGGGACAGCTGGATTGCCTCCCAGATGTGGCAGGACTCGTCAAATGCACGCCCCGTAAACTGACACACACGCACCAGATGTGGCAGCGGGAGTCATAACACAGAAGGCCCCAGCTGTTCACATGTCAAGAAAAAGAAGGGACCAGCTCTTCTTGTCTGATGGCGCTCATCAAACTTCCCAGGATAGAGGACAAGTGGGGTTAAATCATACTGACAGTAGGTGCCAGTCTGGGTAAAAGGATGGCAGGTGCATATGAATCTGAGCGTGTGTTTGCGCCTTTGTGAATCTGAACACGTTTTGTTTACTCTTGAAAAAGCTTTTCTCCAGCGTTTTGTTAGTTGCTACAGTAGTTAGTTTAGTTGTGTGGGTGTAGAATGGAATAGATTGCGGCATGGCACAACACAAACTTATGGCACCCCCCCCCCCCCCCCTTTTTTTTTTTCTAACGCCTCCGCACACCCCCACACACACACTGGGACCTGGCATAGGCTGTTCTGTTATACCCATTAGAGTGTAACAGCTTTACATTAGCACATCACCAATATTATGTAACGTGGTACAGAGATACATGTTAAAATTCAGCCTCGCAGGCTGATGGGCTCTATCTGGTGGGATTTGGAAGTTTCAGGATTTTCTTTGCTCACTCTTTACTCTCCACTTTCTAATAAATGCAGGCCGCAGATTTGAGTATTCCACTGATGTAGGAGCTGACTGGGAAGGAAAAGCCACCCCTTTCTGGGCCCTCTGAAGTAACGTTACTGGAGGACAGTATCAAGTATGCCATCTTGTGTTCGTCATCAGAACAACAACAACTTCAAAGAGTTGATGGAGGACTAAAGGGATTTCTCCTTATTCCACTGTGTTTTTGTCACTCTGTCATGTGTAATCGCTGTACAGTCGTGCTCTTGTTCTTATTAAAAAATGGGTAGGAGCGATAAATTGGTCAGAAATTACCACATTTGGATGAGAACACAGAGCGCCAATTTATCAGCTAATGATAGCAGTGCTAAGTAATGGGCTAATAATACACTAAAACCTTTCTCACCAAAACTGAAACATACGCCTATTCTGCAGCCCACACCTCACAGAAAACCATATTGTTCACCGGATAATTCTATTAAGAATGCTCCAAGATCTACCACCAGGACAAACATGGTAACAAGGACGAGCTCAGTGACTCAAATTAGCCAAGGTCTCAGTCACACAGGCCCAGAGACCAGTCAATGTGGGATCCTCACAGGATTCCTTGTGATTTTCTTGGTTGGAAGCACATTGCTTTGGTCACTCATTGTTTGAATGATGGAGGCCAACTTGTCTGCAAGCACTCACTAACTACTGAGCAGTAGCAAAACTAGCTCCTTAACTCTGAAACCAACATACTTCAAAAGACTGGACAGCAACAGCTTTCTGTTCCATCACTATTTCTTAGAGAGTAGTTGGCAAGTGTTTGCAGAACAGTCAAAGTGTTCTGTACAAACTACAAGCAACCTCAGCAGCTAGATTTCAGTTTCATAGTGCAACCAGTTGGAGAATACAAATTTTTCCCTAGTGATTGATGGTTGCCAGGCAGTCACCAACCAATCTGACTAGGGCCTAATGTAAGCCCTCAAAAAAACTACTAGCTAGAGCTGCTTAAGTCGTCACACCTCACAAAACAAACAAACAAAAAAACAAAAGCCCCAGATCACCCGTTGTACATTTGTTTTAAAGGTGAACTTATTCATAGAGGCCGACCCCCCTTTTTTGTGTACCAGGCTGAGGTAAATGTGATTTTTAATGCTTTAGAACAGCAGTCCCCAACCTCCGGGCCTCGGACCGGTACCGGTCCATGAGTCGTTTGGTACCGGGCCGCGAGAGTTGAGGCTCAGGTGTGAAATGTATGGTTTTCAAGGTTTTTATCGGTTTTCAGCGTTATTTTGTTATTGTTTTTATCGTTAACTCGGTTTTCCTGGGTCTTTTCACGTGTGTTATGAATAAATCTTCTTTTTTTCGGTACCGGTACTAGTTTTATTTTGTTGTATTTATCCGCGACACCTTAAAGGCCGGTCCATGAAAATATTGTCGGGCATAAACCGGTCCGTGGTGCAAAAAAGGTTGGGGACCGCTGCTTTAGAATATGGAGGGCCACTCCAGGACCTGCCGTTTTGGGCACTTCTACAATAACTTCACTATTCAGAGGTTTCTGCTTGGTACTTCCAGACACATTAACGTTAAGCAAGAATAAATTAAATTCTAAGTTCTGGATTTTTTTCTCTCTCCAGGTTTTATAATACAAGTGATAAAAAGTGATAGAAATGAGTCTGAAGCTCTAAAAATGTTTCATTAATGTATTCTGAATCAGTCGTGTTCCTATTTGGCTAGTTAGAAAGCACTTTGTATTACTCATGCACCATTAGCTGGAGAAGCACTTTTACTTCCAGGGTTCTCTACTATCCCTATTAGTATGAGCCTAAACCATTTGCATTTCTTTTTCACATTTTAATTTCAAATAGTCCACCAAATATCATGATTATATGAGCCTTTAAGTAGCGTGTAATATCTGCAAGGAGCTGAAGAAGTTGCCGTTAAACTTAACACCTCCTAAATCAGAGGAGTGGGAGGACTCGACTTTATTCACCTATGGATACATAGATTATAAAAAAAGATATGAAACAGTTTGTCAAAACGTGTCGCAGCGCATCGATAATTGTGCTTTGAACAGAAATAACTATGAGAAGTAACAGGTTTCTGACAAAGATATTATATCGGGCTAAAATTATCATCGTGTGTGCTGCACAGCCGCTCCTACATCTTGACCTTCTCCCACAGCTGAAATGAAACAATTAAACTTAAGATGGATTTAAATTGCATGTTTATTTGTTGAATAATGGCTGTTCTTAACTCACTACCTGCAACAGAGTGCCAATTAGTCTCCTCCCGAGATAATGAAATATTTTGAGCCTTGGTAAGTTCAAACATTGTTCAGAGGGCCCAAGGGAGGTTAATAATTACAGTAATTGACTAAGGAAGGCAACACAATGATTTATTCTGCCAAGTGTTTTCCTGGGATTACAACTAATTTTATTGCTTTATAAATTCCAAACACGCATAAACTGGAGAATAAAGGCGGATCACAGCGTCAATATATTAATAATGCACTACAACGACTACACTTCTGCGCTGTACTCTCACGCAGATAAAGATGTGTTTCTGCACACGTGCACTCAGACGCACTGTCAGACTATAATATTTCAAGCTGAAGACACACTGCATCTGTTATAATATTTAGGTTTGTGCTGTAGACACTTGTGCATTTGTCTGTTTTCAAACACTCTCATACTCTTTCCTTTCTGGAACAGATGGCTCAGTATTTCCTCATTATTCAGTATACTCATCCATGTCAAGTGCAGTTCTGGGTAAACTTTCATCCTCACTTCTATTTTTCTCTGCTGGTGTTTTATGCGTGCTATTCAGATAATTTCATTATCCTTTGTGGCCTTCTCTTGGCGCCTGATTGTGTTTTATAGGTTATCTGAGAAAAGATCCAATCAAGGCACCAAATGCCCCTGACCTGAGGGCAAAGCTGTTGACATTTCCTGTGAGTCTGTGGCCCCATCTCATGACTGTCTCTATTTCAGTTGGGTTGGGGGGGTGTGGGGGGCAGTGGCAGCTTCTTTGCTTTCCCCAGCTTTTATCCACTCGTGCTGAAGAAAAATGAGCAAAGACTTTGATTATTTAACAGTGCTGTATCTGAGACACAATTATACCCCTAAGTAGCTTTCTGCACGAGCCACATGGTGCAGGGCAACAAAAGATTCATAGACAGAAACAGCTCTTACACAGATACTGCAGTTATGTGGAAAAGAAACAGAACTCTATGCAATCCTGTGAAATCCTAAGTACACCCCATGATTCAGGAGGTTGTAGAGCAACATTTGGCTGCAGTAAATTGAAGTAATCCTTTTCTGTATGACTGTAGGTGTATTTTACCTTTGCTTATAATGCATGCTACTACTAATTAATATTAATATTATTGCATTTTGGTGTTTATTTATAGTTTACACCATAAGCCAGAAAATGCTCAGAATTACAATTAAATAAATAAAAAAATGTAATAGAAAGATAGACTGTAAGACACGTGTCTCATCTTATCTTGTGTTGTCTTATTAAAAATGACTCCTATCATTGCATTGGATGTCATCACTTACTTATATTTCTTGGCACTATCGCACAGATGCTGGAGAATCTTTTTTTTTTCATTACAGTGAGTTGCTCGTTGTCCTCGACCTGTTTTCTTCAGTCAGTTAATCTGTTGTCATATCAACTTTAATGTCCAAACTTTATTTTTTTTTGTACTTGAGCTTTGTTTCATTGTGTCCGGGGGGATGTCCAGAAATCCCATTCTTTCAGCCCGATATTTCTTTTTTTTTTCTTTGCTTAAAAAAAAAATCACTCCTGTTGAAACAGTTTGGAAAGCTGCGCCTTTTCTGGCTTCCTCTTTGCACGCTATCCTTCAAGTTTCTTCAATTAGACCTTCTCCTGGTTTCTTGATTTAGAGATGCAGGTTTCACTACGTTCTCCACTTCACCTGGATGAAAACATGTTTCCTTATATAGAAAAATGGAGATTGCACAAACATCTTAGTTCTAAATGATTTACTAACATATGCATGGAAGTAAGTGCACAAGCTTCATAAATCCCAGGTAGGTTTCTATGCACTGGGAAGCTGTTGGGACAAAGACCTTTTACATCCTGCATGCACATCTTTAGAACTGTGGTGTTTGAAAATGGCTAAAGTGTACACATTTCCTCTTTGCCACTGGAGTGAAGTCATGGTGTCACAATCAGGCTAGACTCTACTTCAGTATTTCTTTCAAGTGTATTCCTGGTGATAATTGTCCATATAATAACACAAATTATCACCCAGCAGACCAGTTTCAATAGAATAATTGGCAACTTTCTGATTTTAATGAGGTTAAGAAAAAAATGACTCTGTGTGACTAAACAAAAATGTGGACTCATATCTTAAACTTCCATATTCATAAATCTCACAGGTTTAATATTATGGTTGAATTACAGCTATGCATTTACAGAGAAAACAGAGAGAATGTGACCTCAGTGTCCTCAAAGTTGGCTGCAACCCTGGTAAACCTTTTTTTTTAAGATGTCTGTAGCTATCAAATACAACAACCCCTACACTTACTATACACCTCCCATAGCTTTTTCCAGTGATGTGGATACACATACAGTGGGGCAAAAAAGTATTTAGTCAGCCACCGATTGTGCAAGTTCCCCCACTTAAAATGATGACAGAGGTCAGTAATGTGCACCAGAGGTACACTTCAACTGTGAGAGACAGAATGTGAAAAAAAAATCCATGAATTCACATGGTAGGATTTGTAAAGAATTTATTCGTAAATTAGGGTGGAAAATAAGTATTTGGTCACCTCAAACAAGGAAAATCTCTGGCTCTCACAGACCTGTAACGTCTTCTGTAAGAAGCTTTTCTGTCCCCCACTCGTTACCTGTATGAATGGCACCTGTTTGAACTCATCATCTGTACAAAAGACACCTGTCCACAGCCTCAAACAGTCAGACTCCAAACTCCGCCATGGCCAAGACCAAAGAGCTTTCGAAGGACACCAGGAAAAGTATTGTAGACCTGCACCAGACTGGGAAGAGTGAATCTACAATAGGCAAGCAGCATGGTGTGAAAAAATCAACTGTGGGAGCAATCATCAGAAAATGGAAGACATACAAGACCACTGATAATCTCCCTCGATCTGGGGCCTCACGCAAGATCTCATCCCGTGGGGTCAAAATGATCATGAGAACGGTGAGCAAAGATCCCAGAACCACACGGGGGGACCTGGTGAATGACCTGCAGAGAGCTGGGACCAAAGTAACAAAGGTCACCATCAGTAACACACTACAACGGCAGGGAATCAAATCCCGCAGTGCCAGACGTGTTCCGCTGCTGAAGCCAGTGCACGTCCAGGCCCGTCTGAAGTTTGCCAGAGAGCACATGGATGATACAGCAGAGGATTGGGAGAATGTCATGTGGTCAGATGAAACCAAAGTAGAACTTTTTGGTATAAACTCAACTCGTCGTGTTTGGAGGAAGAAGAATACTGAGTTGCATCCCAAGAACACCATACCTACTGTGAAGCATGGGGGTGGAAACATCATGCTATGGGGCTGTTTTTCTGCCAAGGGGACAGGACGACTGATCCGTGTTAAGGACAGAATGAATGGGGCCATGTATCGTGAGATTTTGAGCCAAAACCTCCTTCCATCAGTGAGAACTTTGAAGATGAAACGAGGCTGGGTCTTCCAACATGACACACCGCCCAGGCAACAAAGGAGTGGCTCCGTAAGAAGCATTTGAAAGTCCTGGAGTGGCCTAGCCAGTCTCCAGACCTCAACCCCATAGAAAATCTGTGGCGGGAGTTGAAAGTCCGTGTTGCTCGGCGACAGCCCCAAAACATCACTGCTCTCGAGAAGATCTGCATGGAGGAATGGGCCAAAATACCAGCTACTGTGTGTGCAAACCTGGTAAAGACCTATAGTAAACATTTGACCTCTGTTATTGCCAACAAAGGTTATGTTACAAAGTATTGAGTTGTATTTTTGTTATTGACCGAATACTTATTTTCCACCCTGATTTACGAATAAATTCTTTATAAATCCTACCATGTGGATTCAAGGATATTTTTTTTAACATTCTGTCTCTCACAGTTGAAGTGTACCTCTGGTGCAAATTACTGACCTCTGTCATCATTTTAAGTGGGGGAACTTGCACAATCGGTAGCTGACTAAATACTTTTTTGCCCCACTGTAGCTCTGCAGGCACATTGTTCACATCACTACACCTTCTCCTCCTGCTCAAATAAACACTTTACCATCTCACCTCACTATGAGCAAAGGTCCAGGCTATAAGTGACCTGCTCTGCACTCTTGACATTTTAATATGATATATATCTTGCCCTGTTCAGCATATGGATGTCCACTGCAGGGCTACTGGAAACCAACTGCCTCTTTGTCCTGGGCTACAAGCCAACAACCTTTCTCCTTCCAGCAATTACTCTCAAGGTTGAAAAAAAGGCCACTACACCCAGACTTTATGCTTCATCCAAATAGAACCAACAGAGATGGCACCGGCCCAAACTCTCAGCCGGCCTGCAGATCACTACACTGCCCTGCTGTGGCTTGCCCTTACACCTTGATGAGAACAGCCCTCTGTCCTGCAGTGAGATGAAGTAGCCTGCTGTATTCAATTGCGCTTGTAATATAATAAACAATGTCACTGTTGCACTCATTATCATCATCATTACGGGTTAATTACAGTCAGTCATCAGGGACGTGAAATTTCCATGCTTGAAAATGTAAATTAAGGATTTGTTTAGTGAATCTGACTAAATTAATTAAATCTATCAGATAACAAAAGCTTTCTAAAACCCCTCTGAGGTTTTTAGGAATCCAGCGGAGAGTTGACGGGTTTTGTTTGTTGATTATTACCAACCATCTTGTACCTGTTTACCAATTTGGCATCAAAGTGCAGTAAAGAATGTAAATTGCATCATTTTGCACCCAGTTATGAGTCACTCTCACCAATTTCACACCATGACTTGAGAATCAGTTTTTCGCACCCAACAACACAACAGGAGCGTTGGAGATCTACAGTAGGCTACGCAATACAATAAACATTTTAAATGAATCTCTTATGTTGCTTTTTTAATCATAATTCAGTGTTACAAATATGGATGCTCATATTAGACAGGCCAAAGTTTCAAGTAGTCCCACTGAACTCAGGCAGCTCTGCTTGTCACCACAGACGCTCCACTCATCTGCCTTCGTGAGGGGCAACCAATCAAAAGACAGTTTGCTCAAAGGGAAAGGAGCTAAACCTGTTTCAGAGAGTGGGTGATATGCAGGGCTGCTACTGAGACCCAGCAGGAGATAAATTATTTTGAACTGCAAATCCATCCATTCTCTTCCACTTATCCTTATCAGGCTCGCGAAGTGGCTGGAGCCTATCCCAGCTACCATAGAGCGAGAGGCCGGGTACACCCTAGACAGATGGCCAGTCTGTCACAGGCCTAACACAGAGAGACAGAGAATCATTCGCACTCACTTTCACACCTATGGGCAATTTAGAATCTCCAATTAATCTAACTCCATTAATTTCAAATCTTGCAAAGCTAATAAAGTCCAAAAAATAAAGTTAAGGAGCTGGAAATGAGCATAACAGGTTTAATCTGTGTTTTCTGCGCATTTAGGATCTTGTCATGTAATCCTTGGCAAGAAATAGAATAAGTTTATCATCCTTATTAACCGGCTCTTACCATCCTCTCTGATAGTGCTGATTAGCCGTTATTCCTTTTTGAAGTTTATTTATTAATTATTAGTTGAGATGAGGATTGCTAGCAGTCCTGTTTTCAGTATTTGTCTTATCGGTTTGGTTTTCTAATATTAGTTTAGCCCATTGTGTGGTTGGTTCATGGCCCTCTTTCTCTTTTGTTTGTTTCTGCACAGCCTCTATCTTCTTATTTGAGTTGGATTTTTGTAAGTAATTGTTTTTGCATGATTAAAACAATTTTGAACTTCAACTGGGTTGTCCCATCTCATATTTTAGGTTCCTCTGACCCATGGAGTTACCGTAATAAAAAATATTGATTTATTTCTTTAACGTATACTCTACAGGGTAATTGCATCGAAATTAAAAATGTGATTGCACTTTTGGTTTTCTTTGTGCAGGTTTTCACATATGTGAGATCTCTGCTGTCACCCCAATGTAATGAAGTCAGTATGTGGTTATGGTCACAAAATGTGCAGAATACAGTCAAGTGTTTCCATCAGGACTTTTTGTAGAAAAGATTAAACCTTCTCACTGCAAGACCACTGTCATTTCTGTAGTAGTTTCAACCTGAATTTTATTTGTATGGTGCCAAATCACAACAGCAGGCTTTATATTATAAGGTAAAGACTTTACAATTATACAGAGACATCATATGAACAACCACTTGTTGACAGTGGCAAGGAAAAACTCCTTTTAAACATTTTAACAGGAAGAAACTTCTGGCAGAACCAGGCTCAGGGAGGGGCAACCATCTGTGGTGGCCAGTTAGGTGCAAGGGGAAAGAGAAAATAACAGAGATAGACAGGACAGAAGTCACACTATGGGAGAGAACCAGAGACGAATAATACCTAACACAGCAAAAACTGGAGTGTTAAAATTTCAGGGTTAAAGATGTTAGAGTTGATTTCCACTCTCAAAGTGTCATATTAACACATTCTGATTCAAATAGTGTTCAGTGTTGGAGTTATTAAACAGTGTTATTCAAGTCCAAGCAAATGAACTCTGAAGAGAGTTATTTAACTTGGTAGGCCCCTGGGCTTCTGCCCAGGTAAACCCGTGGATCAATTAATAGTTTGCTCTGCCGGGCCGATTTTCCATGTGCTTCTGCTGGTTACACCGTGGTGGATGCCTGCCGTGCTGCTTGGAGTATTTTACACAAACGGTAAGTTATTCAAACTTATATAAAATTCACGGTATTCTATCGGCGCAGTGAGGTTTTCTTGATGTTTCTTGGTGTTCGGTTGCTGAAAACGAGCTTTAATAGAGGAGGAGATGTGTCGAAAATTCTATTTAGCCTCCAATGCTAATGTTAATGTTGCAGTCTTTTTACTCGTAAGTGAC
The DNA here is from genome assembly GCF_057381915.1 of Diplotaxodon limnothrissa. NCBI lineage: Eukaryota > Metazoa > Chordata > Actinopteri > Cichliformes > Cichlidae > Diplotaxodon > Diplotaxodon limnothrissa. The sequence continues at coordinate 7,863,464 of NC_140599.1, read as the reverse complement.
GGTAGACACTGCACGTGGAAGCGCCGCGCCACGTTCAGCTTTTCCCCTGTTCACACAGACACGTCTTTCTCCACGCCAGTTCATGAGCGTTTTTGCTTCTCTGTTTATTCAGAGTAATTTTTTCACAATTGATAAGTAAATAACATCCCAAAATAATTGAAGAGAGCTTGTTTTAGTCACTCCTGCTTTTACTTTGACATCGTTCATCGCTGACTGACCCATGGAGTTACCGTAATAAAAAATATTGATTTATTTCTTTAACGTATACTCTACAGGGTAATTGCATCGAAATTAAAAATGTGATTGCACTTTTGGTTTTCTTTGTGCAGGTTTTCACATATGTGAGATCTCTGCTGTCACCCCAATGTAATGAAGTCAGTAAAAATGTGGTTATGGTCACAAAATGTGCAGAATACAGTCAAGTGTTTCCATCAGGACTTTTTGTAGAAAAGATTAAACCTTCTCACTGCAAGACCACTGTCATTTCTGTAGTAGTTTCAACCTGAATTTTATTTGTATGGTGCCAAATCACAACAGCAGGCTTTATATTATAAGGTAAAGACTTTACAATTATACAGAGACATCATATGAACAACCACTTGTTGACAGTGGCAAGGAAAAACTCCTTTTAAACATTTTAACAGGAAGAAACTTCTGGCAGAACCAGGCTCAGGGAGGGGCAACCATCTGTGGTGGCCAGTTAGGTGCAAGGGGAAAGAGAAAATAACAGAGATAGACAGGACAGAAGTCACACTATGGGAGAGAACCAGAGACGAATAATACATAAGGAATAAATGCAGAGTTGTTTATAAAGCCATAGAGAGGGCAGTGCATCATGGGAAGCATGACAAACAACAACAAACCAAAAGAAAAATGTAGAAAAACTAAGAATCCCTGTGCATCAGAGGCACATACTACCTTTAGCAGAAAATAATTCTTTTTCTTCTTGTTTTTTGTGTAATTGCCTACCAGTCTCTGATGTTGGCTTACTTAAATTTTGTATTCACTTCTTGCAAAATTCCTCCCAGTGGAGAGGTCTGGGGGATTTGCAGTGTGTGCTGCGTGTTTCAAATCCCCTCTGTAGAATTTAAATCTGAGCTTTTACCAGGTTATTTCATAACCATGTCTTCTTTTTAAACCATTCCTTGGTGGATTTGATGTGTGATTAGGATCATGATCCTTGTAAAACGTCTACACTATTTCTGGTTCTGCTTAGCTTTTAGAAAGGTGGCCTCACATTATGTTCAAGCATTTATTGATACGATGTGGAATTTGTAGCTTGGCGATGACAGCAAGCTGAAATCCCTGAGGCAGCAAAGCAACCCTAAACCATTACATTTCCAGGTCCATGCTTCACAGCAGGTTCTTCTCCCAAGGATCTGTCTTTGATCTACACTAAACATGTCTGTTACTGCGGCCAAACAGCTCTATCTTTGATTCATCTGACCAGAAAACAGTTTTCTCAAAGGATCTGCCTTTAACCAAGTGGCAAAGACAATGGTACAGTTTCTTTTTTACACATAAGTCTTATATGTGTGGCTCCATAGTGTGGTTATACATTTGCCTAAAAAATGAACCACAGCCACATGCCCCATGGCCTGGGTTTGAGTCCAGTGTGAAAAAAAAAGTCCCCGATCTGGCCGAGACCTTTCTGCGTGGAATTTACATGTTCTCCCGTGTCTGCATGGGTTCTTTCTAGGTACCCTGGCTTCTCCCACAGTCCAAAGACATGTAAGTAATGGCGTTAGGTTAATCGGTGGTTCTAAATTGCCCATAAGTATGAATGTGAGTCTAAATGGTTGTCTGTGTTAGTCCTTTGTCAGATTGGCAACCTTTCCAGGATGTACCGTGCCCTCTCGCCCTATTATAGCTGGGATAGCAATATCCATCCATCTATCTCTTCCATAGATATAGATGAAGAGATAGATGGATGGACATTGCATTGGAAAGGTTGTAGTCTCATAGCATGACACTCGTGTAATGAAAAGGAGAATGCATATAAAGCATAAATATTTACTACGTTTCTGTTCACCTCCAAACTGTGATGAACTTTAATGTTCTTTACAGAAAGCAGAGATTTTCCTTCCACTATAATTCAGGACTTTGCAACAGCTTCCTTCAGTTTCTGCGATGCGTTTTCAGGTCTCGTTTTATAATAATTTATAATAATAATTATATCATCTTTTACTGTGTTGAAACTGATCAGACTACCAGTCCTGAACAAAGAAATCTATGGGATGTCAGACTCATATGCATTCACCTCTGTTATTTGCTATAATAAAATTGTATTGAAAAGCTAGATAAATATGGCGTACCTACTCTTTTTATGCATCATTTTTTAAAACTTTGGCTCTGTAGACCATCACAGTGGATTTTAAACCAATCAATCAATGTGTGACTGAAGTGCAGACTTTCAGCTCTAATTAAAGGGCTTTAATAGAAGTATTGTGTGACTGTTGCATTGAAATCTGCATTTAATTATGAGTCATTATTAATCTCTGGCTCTCTTCCATATGATATCTTTTATCTTTTCTCCTTTCCCACAACCCAGATGGCTGCCCCTACCTGAGCCTGGTTCTGCTGGAGGTTTCTTTTTGTTAAAAAGGAGTTTTTCTTCCCACTGTCACCAAAGTGCTTGCTCACAAGGGATTGTTTGATTGTTGGGGTTTCTCTGTATTATTGTGTCTTAACTTTACAATATTAAGCACCTTGAGGTGAATTTTGTTGTGATTTGGTGCTATATAAATAAAATTGAATTCAATTAAATAGAATTACAAAAATAAATAAATAAATAAAATAAAATAGAATTACAACCATTTTTATGCACATTCATCAATATTCAAAGGCTCAAAAGGAACTTAACGAACGAACATAACGTTGATTATTGACTGCTTTATGTCTAAAGCCCCTGAACATCACCAAATGCTGTGGTTCCTCCTTTGCTCTACACGTCACCTGCTACTTCTATCAGCAGTCGCATCAGCAATAAACACTCGTGATGCACTTCAAGTGGGAAAAAGGCCTAACCTGACCGTGAAACTGCTTCACAGCCAATTGTCCAATTGCTTTTGAGCTTCTTAAAGTGTATAAAAATGGCTGCAAATCCTAAACAGTTACTCTGATACTTCTGGTAAAACCCTAGAATTAAAGCTGAAAGCCTTCACTTCAATCACATTTTGATTGTTGGTTTAAAATCCAGTGTGGAGTTGCCAGTTAATGCAGAGGCCTGAGCTTCAATCTGCCTGGAGGCTATTTACTACATGTCTTCCCCTTGGTCTCTCTACCAGCTTTCCTATCACAAAATTGGTATCACTGTCTAAATACTTATGGACCCAAATGAATGTACTTAATGCACATAATGTGCTTTTTGTGTTGACAACCATAGTAAACATTATACTGTACATGTTTCACTTAGAGTAGGCCACTATGGAAGCTAAATTCAATTGTAATGGTATGGAGGCACACAATTTCTGGTAATGACACTGACACATTGTAACCCATTGCCACTGGGAAACCAAGTGATGGCACATCAACCACTGCTTGCATGCTTGCCTCTGTCATATTGTCTGACATAATTTAAAGGCAGTACATTCCCCACGCCTCTTTATTTCCCTGTGCTACTCCCTTGATTGGCATCTGATCTGCTCTAATTACCAGCTGATGTTTAGTAAATCTGTGAGGCTCTTCATTGTTAGTGTAGGGATTAGATTCATCCTGTCTCGACACACTCTTTCAGTGAACACAAATATCATTTCTCCATCTCTGTATGCTTTCTCACATACCTTCTTGCCAAAGCATTCAGTCACAGTGTCCTTTGTTTCCACTCTGCACATCTGAAAATTAAAATCTAATTCTCTATAAATTTAGATTCTGCCATGTCACAAAGTGATTTTGTGCTTTCTGCTTGTAACCAACCTGTAATTTCTTGTACGTGTGAGATTTCACCTTCGTATGCAGTCTATAAACCTGCACATAAATTTCCTCTTGCATTGTCTCAGGCAATCTCTATCCCTGCATCTGTTCTCGTCTGATACATTTTTAACTCTTTGCACTCCTTCTGCTTTTTTCTTAGCATAAATTCAATAAAAACTGTACCTTCATAAATTTCTTATGAATAATGCATCACACAATATAACCCCACGGCTACTGACTACACACACTGAACATGCTGGTGCACGAGTGTGAGAAGAAAAGATTCCCGTGGTGCAGGTATTAAAGATGTTGTGGGGACCTACATCCATTTACTCACTTTCATTACGAGGACACGTCTTCCTTATGAGGACAATTATATAAGTCATTAATTCTTGGGGTAACATTTTTTTCAAAGTTCTGGAGGCGACGGGGTTAAATGGGTGGCACTTATGCTTAAGGTTAGAGTAGACTGTGATCGTTTGTGTCCTGGAAGAACAGGACAGACAACCTTGACTCAGTGTTATCTCTGCAAAATGACTCAGAAGCTGAAGCAACAAAGAGATCAAACAGTCACCATGCCAAAAGTCGCCTGATGGAGGAGAAAAAAAGGAAAAGAAAATTCAAAGGGTTACTTTATGCATGGTGTCATTACTCATGAATTTACATTTTTTCCTAAACCTAATTGTGACTCAAGCTGTTTTCCTATTGTCTGTGCAGTATGCTGGTATAGGCTGGATACAGTTGTAACTACTCCTCTGTATCTTTTCAGATTAAAAAAAAAAAAAAAACAACCAACCAAAAAAACAAAAAACAAAAGAAAACGAAAACAAAACAACTGGATTGTCTGGATTGTCAAACTGCTATATGAAAGGAACATAAGCGTATGCTTGTAGCCTGCTTGCTGGTATTTCACTCTGCCTGGAAACCTGCTTCAACAGTAGTCTGCATCGTTTTTTTCCAGCTATGTAACTGAGTGATGTCCTTGAATTCAGACCATGGGTTTACTGACATCTCAAAAGAGACTTTTTATGAATTATACTCACAGCATACATGTATTTTTTTCATATAGAAATGCACACACACACACACACTTATATATATATATATATATATAAAAACGGACACATTAATATAAAAAAAATCCCTCCACCGCTAAGAGAAAGCAGTTATTACATTACATAAAAAAATATATTGAGCAACAGAGCACTGTATAGCAGACAAAGGAGTTTACTGCAATCCCTAGGTGTGTCTCACCATTAAATTTCCAAAGCAAATCAATCGTGCATTTCAAACCTTTTGCCTGTTTGTTTCATTTGTAAAGGATGAGACGTGCTGATAGCTGCTAGGGCTTTTTTATGCCTTGCCAACAGAGAGAAATCACGCATCTTGCACGTGTAATATGCACAAGTCGATCATTTTCTTTTCTTTGTTTCTCAGCACACACTGCCCTCTGGGTACAAATAAAATACACAATGAGTAACTGTGTTTAAGATCATTTGACAGGTACATTTTGAATCTTTTTTTTACAGAAAGAAGGGTTTATTTTTCTTCCTAGATTTTATTTGCATTTCTTTATTTTTCAGTTTAAATATAATTAGTGACCTTATAGTGTTTTGGTTTACAAATGACAATTAAATTTTATTTACACAATGCTAAATGATTTATATCAAATATGTAAAACTTTTAAATAACATAGTGCTAAATCATAACAACCATAGTCAACAGCAATGGAGGCACAGATGAAGCGGGATCAACAAAGCAAGGCTGCATTCAACACCCTGCGACCCATCTGGAACTCCAAAGCCTTATCTCAGCGCAGCAAGATCTGCATCTTCAACAGCAACGTGAAAGCAGTCCTCCTGTATGGGTCCGAGATGTGGCGGGTGACCAACATCACTACCAGCAAGATACAGATTTTCATCAACAAGTGCTTGCGACACATCCTCAACATCAGATGGCCTGAGAAGATCTCAAACACAGACCTGTGGAAGAGAACCAGCCAGAACCCGGTCGGTCAAGACATCAAGAAGAGAAAATGGGGCTGGATAGGCCACACACTTCGAAAACCACTCGACAACATCACAATGCAAGCACTGGACTGGAACCCACAAGGGAAAAGGAAAGTGGGGAGACCCAAACAGACGTGGAGAAGATCTGTCGAGAGCAAAGTGAAGGCCGCCGGAATGACATGGACCCAGATGAAGAGAACGGCCCAGAACAGAGTCCGTTGGCGTGGTGTTGTTGCGGACCTATGCTCCACCAGGAGTCTACAGGAAAATTGAAATCATAACAACAGTCACCTCAAGGTGTTTTTTGTTACAGAGAACACCCCAGCAATCAGACAACCCCTTTATACAAGCACTTGGTGACAGCGGGAATGAAAAACTCCCTTTTAACAGGAAGAAACCTCCAACAGAACCAGGTTCAGTGAGGGTCAGCAATCTGCATAAAAAGCTTAAAAATCTGCCAAAGCAAACATACTGAGCTATTTGACTCCTTGTGAATATGGGAGGAGCTAAAAGTAGCTCTTATAGTTAATATTATATTTTATATTATATTATATTATGTTTTTATTTTATTCTTTAATGCTTAATTTCAATATTTGAATTTTATTTTTGCCTCAGTGTCTTGAATGGTACTTGTCAAATGCAAAGTTTAAGAACTTCTAATTATGTATGACAACACAAACACTGTGACACACTTCCTACAGTCATGTTGACGTTCCTATCTCAGTAAACACATGCACCAGACTAAATTGTTGAAAAAAGGAGAGATGTCCTGTATATATTTTTTAAATATTACATTTATTGTATTGTTAGATCTGACAAAGGTTCATTTAATTTTTAGCTAAAGTGTAGTTTTCATTTTTATTTCAGTGCACTACGAGTCACGTTTACATAGTTTTCCTTCCATAGGCTTTAAAGTAAGGGGGCTTTTTCAACATTACATTTGACACATACATAAGGAGTGTTTGAGCTCATATTATTTAATACACCTGGGGTAACTTAAATCCTCATGATCCACTTATGATGGATAGGTTTGGTGCTCAACAGTTGAGCCCCTTGAGCATATCTCAGTCCACTCTGTGCGTGTGAGATATCTTCTTGCAAGTCGTTAGTCCATCGGCCAGCAGAGCAGCATGACTTGCAGACTGTACGTCTCCACTACCTGTGCTGCAGCGGATCATCATCAATCATAATATACAGTGGCTTTTGTTCCTGGTGGGTGTAACCCACAGACTGTAGCGTAGACTCTTGTCTGGTGAAGGGGTGTGCGGCGGTGGGGGGCGTGTGCACGCGTGGGCGGGTACGTACCGACGTCACCACTGGGTCCTTGCTGTCAACGCCAAAATAAAAACGAGTAAAAAAAACAAAAAACTTTTCAAGTAGACTCATGACAGCGGGGAATCGGGGAAAGCCTCTCTTCTCCGGGCTGTAATGGTTGTTCTGCCACGTTGTGCTGTAGCAGCGGAGGTTGTTTTTCTTCTTCCCTGAGCTCGCACGGGGAAAGCCTGCGGGCTGCCTCCGATTAGCAGACTTGCTAGCTAACGTCAAGTTGGAAGAAAGTGGAGAAGACACGGGGCGAACCGGGAGCTCATCCGCCTACACAGACGCATGCGACGGATAGCAGGTACGAGAGCTCACCCATCTCCTTCCACCACATCAGACACAGCGCAGACTAAAAGCCTTGCCGTCTTTATTTTACTCAGTTTAGGCAGTTCTCCCCCGCACATACCTTAGGACTGCAACAGCTCCCGTGTCCCTCTCTCCTCCTGCCGTGGCGGCAGAAACAACAGGACACGTAGCAGTCCACACAGTTTGAGCTTTCTTCTGGAGCAACTTTGCTCTCCTGAAATCAGTCCGCTGCGCTTTGGCGGCTTGTTACAATCCGCTCAAAACCTCCTGTCTTTGTGTTGTTTAATAAGCTGTGTTTCTCTCCCCCATTGTCAATGAGATTCCTATTTTTCGACACATTTTTTTTGCCATTCTCTTCAGCCGTCTGCAGTGCTTTTACGATGCATTTGCAACTACAACCCCCGCCAAACATAGTGGATTTATTTATGGGGGTTATTGCTGTTACATAGATCCATTTTTACTGTAAGCCGAACCCGCCAGTCGCCGATGAGGTGGTGCGGGCTGCACAATAGTCCAAATCAAAGAAGAGAGGGTTTGCTAAATCTGGGCATTTCTTCCAGCTTCAAACGGCAGTAGCCACCAGTCATGTATCAGTATTCGTGTCATGATCCTGCATGCTTGCTTGCTTGCGGGGTTTGGTGTGATGAAGGTTGGCCGAAGACTGATCCTCCAACTCGGAGCGAGCCAGACCCATCCCTCTGCTGTAGCAATGCGGTAGACTGGGGGGGCCGGTTTAGATTTCCAAATCAAAAAGGACGGGGGTGGGGGAAGAGTTGAAGCCCTATTATTTATATTTGGTCGATATGTCACAGGGTCACGGTTTGCTGACAGCAGCAGGATAGTCCAGCGGACCAAGGTCGGACGAGGATGGCAGAGCACTTCTCCCGTCCGACCTGTCAGCCGCAGTGAGGAGGCTCCGTGAGCTGCTCCTTCCCATGGGGCGCTATGAACCAGCCTGCCAGGTGAAGAATGCCAATGAATTATTCAGGCACATGCTGCATATGATCAGGGTTGCCCGGGAATGTGCGTAGCTGCTTCTGGGGACAATAAGAGCCCACCCCCCCAAAAAAGAAAGAAGAATGGCCTGCCTCAGCTTCCCTGCTGAACATGCCAGATTTGAGAGAATGGGGCTTTGGAAAGCTGGAGTGGAGTTGCACTTCTTGCAGCGGCTTTGATTCTTGGTAAATGTGTTTATTTACTGCAGAGTGAAGTTTGTCCTACCGATGGGAGTTTGTGCAGAAGATTACTCCAGCGCTGTAATCATGGTCGACACTGAATTGATGCAGTGTTGCTCGTGGCACTTTGGCTTGAGGTGCTTTGGGTTTTTTCAGCAGGTTGTTCTTCCTTGGCTTTCACACAGCGGTGTATATGCACAGCACTGGACATTTTAATGTAGATGAAAAATGTTGGATACACACTTAGTAATATGGGTCAAACTGCTTAGGTTGCTTTGTAAACAGCATGATTTCACAAACTGTACAGCAACTGCTGTGTCTGCCAGTCAAAAGTGGAATCACGTGGCTTGCATAACATTCGTTCATCCATTTATATATTTCTAATTGAGAATGGTAAAAAGACAGTAAATGCATGCCATGTTTCCCACTGTGTTGCAGCCCCGCTTCTCTTGTTGAGGAGGCCAGTTGCTGTAGTTTGAAAAGTGAAAGGTTTCCGCTTCGTAGTTTGATATAGGATTTTAGCCACTCTATGGGCTTCCTTATTTTTATTTTATTGTTGCAGAATAATCTGAATGAATTGACTGCAGGCAGTTAAGCACCTGTAGGAGTGTGTGCGTATCCTTGCTAAAACAAGCAAGGCTTTCCCTGACAGAGACTTAATAGCAGTGTATGATGCTACAAATAAATAAGTATTTCCACTAATCCACACTTAGTGGGTTTTAAACTTTGTGCTAATAACAAGCTGCACAGTTCCTCTCCTCTGTAGCCATGAGGATTCTGTGTCCAGAATTTCCTAATGAATTCAAGAGTTTCCACTTTGCTTCACTCGATCCTCAATGAGGCTTGGCCCAGAGGAGGCAGCAACGCTTCTGGATCTCGTTCGAGTTTTAACTTACGTGTGTGGATGTGGTGCTGAGCTGTGTCCACTGACACAGGTTTTCAGACTGTTTCTGAGCCCACATAGTGAGCCATTCAGTCCTGCATTACAGCCATTTAGTGCTGCTTTTCAGGCTTGTCCCTTGACTTCACAGGCTTATGTTAATCTTTTAGTAATATTGCGCAGTAAATGATCAAATCCTCCAGTTGGGGTTGGGCTGTGTCCACATGCACATGATATACACCTTTGGATTTACAAGACCAAATCTGTTTGCCTTGTCCAGGTGTATATGGAGAAACCGAGTTTCTTAAAATCCTTACATTGGAAGGATTTTTGTTTTAAAGATCAGTCACATAAAACACTGTTTATGTGTAAAGAAATGGCAAAAATACATAGAAAGGGCTATGTTTACCAAAAGACTTACTTGTGTACATGTGGGCAGGGCCTTAAATCCTTGAACTGATTAACCGCAAAGGCCTTCCCAGAGTAGTGACGCTTTTCCGGTCTTCTGAAAAACTCAGTCCATTTGGGATGCTCTTTTTAAGCTCAGCTATCTTACTAGTTAGACTAATTAGCAGTGAGATTTTTCACCAAGTCTTCTTTACATTTTTTTTGCTGGCAAATATCCCAATGTTCATGAAAGAACCGCTATCTCATATTTTTATTTTTTTAAGTACATTTGATCAGTTTTAACATTAGATATTACGTGTTTGTTGCAATTTTAAAGTCAAATATAACATTAAATAATTCCAAATATAAACAATGTTAACTCTAAGAATTTAAACTTCTCTACTTTTTACTCAGCGTCACAGTTTTTTGGGAAACGGGGTTTTATCAGGACAGAGTCCAGATCAGTGCTGACACAGGATGTGGTGATAACTGATAACAGGTCATTATGTGAATGCACTTCAGTACCCTCTGTTCCCTGTGAACTTTGGGTCTTTTTTGACCTCCTTTTTTAAAATTGTTTGTTTTAAACATGGACAATTTGGCTGTAATTGTGGTTGTGATCTGTTGAAGGGGGGAAGCTGAGAAATGCAAGTAATTTTTGCTTGCAGGAAACAAATAACAGGAACGGCAACACTCACAAGCTGATAAGTGTCGAGACTTGTAGTGCGAAGTCCTCTTAGAGAAGTGGAACTTCTTTAAATGCTATCTGTTTTTTCAACTTAGGGAAGTTCTCAGAAAAATGTCTGAACTTCTTGTTCTTGTTTAACGTAACAACCAATAGGACTACTGTCTGAGCTTGTATGAACTGATGAAAATCTATAACTACTCAAGGACTCATTTAAAAAAAAGTCTCTGATTCAGTGGTTTTAGTGAGCGTGGCACCGTTCCCTCGCTGATTACCTGCGGTTTGAAAAGACTGGTTTCTGGTGCGATGACGTGAGTCAAAGTAAATAAATCTCATAAGCTACTCAAATATAGACTGTTCACAGTGTATGTTTACAATCGGTAGTTTGCTTAGCATTCCCTGGAACGGTTTCCTTTTAGTTCAAATTTGCCTTATCATTTTAAGATAAAGTGTCAGCAACATGGAAGCGAGGCAGAATGGCAAAGATTGAGTTAAAAAAAAAGGGGTTTAAGCCTAAACAAAGCTGTAACAACAAGCATTGTTTTAAGTAAAATACCGCCTGAAATTCTTTATGCAATCCCATGAGCTGAACTTGTTGCTTCATCTTGAAAATCCTCTTTCGCTCAGGCTTTGTTTTCTTCTCAGGGATTTTTTTTGGTGTGTCCTAAACAACTCTCTGTAATCCCCTTGCAAAATGTGCATAATAACACAGAGCCTTTTTTCAGTTCTAAATGCTTAGCATCACGTATTCACACCCAGTAACTTCTTTTCTGTTTCTGCCACTCTGTTATCCATAAAAGCTTTTTACCCCACCTTTTCCCACCGTGCCCTTCTTGGCTAAAGCGCTCATGTCACTTGCATTAGACGGCTCATGTCTTCAGCTTATATTTCTTCCCTCTGTCTCTTTCCCTTTCCTCCTCTTCTTTGTGCGCCGGCTGAACCACAGTTTCCCTCCGCTCTCAATGCCACCTCAGTTTCTCTTCTGGCACTGCCCAGAATGACTGACAGACATCGATTGAACCTGTCCATGTGTATCACTCTCTGTGCATCCCCCCCCCCCCCCCCCCCTCCTCTGCTCCCCATTGTGTTTAGGTGAGTGATGGAGACGAGAGAGTTGACCGTGGTAGCTGGTAGCTTTGTGGGTTTCCAGCTTCTCTTCTCAGTGGCCAGCCCGCCGCTCTCCTCCGCCATTACCCCAGGTTATGGACGGCTGCCTCCCACCAAGCTCACTGAATGGAACTCCAGGTACGTCACAGGAAAACGCTGCTCGTCAACAGGCCTTTTCTTTCCACCTGAGCTACCTTGTTTTTTTACAGCAGCGCTGTGCTATAGTACCATTGCTGGTAGTAATGCCGGCACATTTTAAGAGGAAAGGGAACCGATTATGTTGCATTACCAGCAGAATTGGATGTAATGCCTGTGGGAAGAAAATTATGGTGGACGATCATTGGTGAATTTTTTGCAGTGAAGACAGTAATTTCATCATTTGGGACTGTAATTTTCAGTGAATGTGAGTTAATTATTTATTTATTTTTTTTGGTAGAAAAGCACGGAATTGATTCTGGACTGAGCATCAGTACTTGGTTGGTGGAAAATGGGGTATAGCCGGGGATTTCTTTCATTTTTTTCCCCCCTTTTAGGAGGTGATAAAACATTAAGAATGATCGATTAGGATAATAAATGTTGAAATATACTGTACAACAGTCCCTCCTCTCCCATTTCTTAATATTTTGAAGAAGCCAGATCTCCTAATTTTTAAAAGTAGTCTTGAGAAATACCTCTCCAGGCTTTCTGAAGGTCTCACAAATGTTTTTTAGGACATTTGTTGCTTTTTCACCATTTTCAGAGGAATGGTTTTTGGGGGTTTTTGAGCTGCTTAACACTGACCTGTGAATCATTCAAGCATCAAAAAAGGTCATGTTGTTCCATGGCGAATCGACCCGAGTAGGTACTAATGGAAAAGGGGCTTAAGAGTCCACAGCTATCTGTAAAACACGGTGGAGGCGCTGTCATGGTTGTGGCTGCAATCAGCCAGTGAAAACTGATTTATAACTGAAGAAACACAGTATCAGATTTTGATCCACCATGCAGTATCATCTGAAAAGCTTCTGATTGGGAACAGCTTCATTTTTCAACATGAAAATGATCCCAAACACAGTGCCAATACAGAAAATGCATATCGGGCCCGAAAAAACACACATCAGTCAGGCATGGATTGGCCCCCCAGAACCCGGTTTTTAACATTATTGAAGCATGGTGGGATCATCTTGAAAGAAAACTGAAGAAAAGGCAGCCAACATCCAAAGAAGAGCTTTGAATGTCTTTTAAGAAGCCTGGAGAACCATTCCTGAAGACTATTTAAAGAAATTACATGACTGCTTTCCAAGGACTTCAGGCTGTGCTGAAAAATAAAGGTGGTCAAACCAAATATTGACTTTTAAGCTTGTTAGTCTTTTTCTACCATTTTTTTAGCTTGTATATTGTATTTCCATGCATGTTTGTGCATATTTCAATAAATTGTAACACACACTCCCCTTATTCATAGCAAAATATAAAGTAATGATATTATTTTTATTTTTTTGTCATAAAATTGTACAAGTGAGATGCACTTCCTCAAAAAAAAAAAAAAAATCTGTAGCTGCAAAATGTTATAAAGCCTTGACCGAGCTAACCTCTGTGCGGTTCTGTTGAGATGAACCTCGATGTGCCTCAGGCCAGCTCATTGTTCTGCACAACTACAGCTGTGATATGAACGGCTGGTGGAGCACAGAGTGGTTTAAAGTTTCAAACTTAAACCTCAGGGGTGAGGTTCAGGGGGCAATGTTTTGTAGTTGCGTAACATCTTTCACTGTTTTTATTTTCTTCCTCCATCTGTTTTCTGTAATGTACTGCTCAGAGATTACACTTTCTTCATGCAGCTGTGGTTTACATTAGCCTGCTTCTACCTAATTGAAAGAATGGAGTGCACTGACCAAGGAATCCAAGACAAGTCAAAGGCAAAGCGCTGATGGCCCACTCTAGAGTGGTCTGCTGTTGTGTAACAGCCAGCTCTCAGTGTGTCAGTGTGCTGTTTATGTAACCACAACTTAAGTGCAGGGAGAGAAGGGAGGAAGCACTTCTAAGGAAAAGCAGTATGGTTGTGAGCAAAAAAGTGTGTCCTGTACTTTTATTTCATGTCTTTTCTGTTTTTCCTCATCCTCTTATTTATTATTGCACGTCCTCAAATAGAGTAACTGCATCCAGAACTTTCTGTAACAGAAAATAACTCAGTGGCTAGTCATACTTTTAAGACTGGGCTTGTACAGCAGCCTGCCATCGAGCCAGTTTTGGCCAAGGCTCAGGCTGGCAGCTGCAGTCTGTGGATAGAGGCTGCATGGTGACACTGGAGGAATTGTGATTGTGGTAGAGAAGAGATAAGACCCACTGGACCTCTGGAGTATCTCTTCAGTGGCCCACATAACTACTCCAAAGGTCAAAGAAAGTAACTTACTTGAACACAGTGCATAAAATAAATGCAGCTATCATAGACTAAACATAAAACTTGGGCTTAATCATCATGAACTCACCCAGTAGGTTCTAGTCTCTGCATTTTGAAGCCAAGTGTTAAATTTGGGAAACTAAAATGCTGTTTAGTTTTTTGTTTTGTTTTTCAAAAATGATCATATTGGGACCAGATATTGGAAATCCAAGAGTCCGTAAACTATATGCAATGCTACCCACAGATATCTCCTGATTGGTCCTAAGTAACAGACCAATGAAAAAGCAGATTTTACTTTTATTTGTTTTATTTGTTTTTTTGAGCTGTATGCACAGCAGACGATAATCCAACAATGTCAGTGTGATATATATATATATATATATATATATATATATATATATATATATATATATATATATATATATATATATAATATAACTGTTACACAACAACAGTCGCTGTTGTTGTGTAATGTAATAAAACTGAATTGAATTAGGTGACTCTGCTCAACTGGCTGCCAGCTGGTTGTATTCCTATAAAACAGGAAGGTTGCCGAGTGCAAATGTAATGGTGAAATATGAATTTCTGCCTATGTAGACAGAAACAGATACGTGAATTTGATGATTAGCTGTATTATCAGAAACAGATTGCATGTAATTGCCAACTTGACCCCATTCACTATCAGACTGATGGCTGATTTTAGTGATAGTGTTGATATGTTTGATAATCTCATCTTTCAGCAAAAAATAACTGAAGTGAGAGAACTTTATCTTATTAATGTAACAGATACTGACAAAGTTAAACTTTGAGAACATAATTTGCAGTTTAAAAAAAGGGGATAAATCACAATATAAGTTATTGTAATTCTCAACGGAGTTCAAAATGTCATGTGTTTATACCATATCATGGAGTGTCTGGTGATTGCCACCTGTAATCGGGATTGACTCACTTTTGGAGCTAGCTCCACTTTTTTAGCTCTTTCAGCCCATAGCTTGGTAAACCTGTACACTATGCATGTATGAACAGATGTGTAAAAAAGACTGATGATTGTTCCTGACTGTAAACCTATTAATCTGTTGTCATGTTCACTAATTTGCTCTTGTAATATGTGTGCGTGTGTGTGTCTCCCAGGTTAGTGTCCACAGTGCACGCGTTGATTGTGGGCTTGTTCTGTTTGTACATCCTGTGGTACGATGACGCAGTCAACGCCAACCCTGTCTGGTAAGAGGAACAGAAAGGAGACACTCATGCATTAAAAAAAAACAAAAAACAAAAGCATCCATGAATATCATGTCACGTGCACGAAGTAAGACAAGATTTGCAGCATGCAGCCATATGCTGTCCACATACTGTGCAACCATATAAACAAAAAATACTGAAGTACTGTTAAAGCCGTGGGTGCTTTTGGGAGAAACCTGTGTTCCCACATCTGCCTTTTCAGACTGGCAGCCGGAACTTTCTCACACAGGGAAGGGTGGAAACTGATGAAGGGATGAAGAGGGAGGTGGGGGGGTGGTGAAAAATCGTCGGGATTGGTAGTTAACACCTTTTGGCGCGACAGAGATGGCATTGCCTTCATGAGAACGAAAGAGGGAAGGCGAGAGGATGGATCTAACGTGTCAGTGGAGTCTCCAGAGAGTTGTTGATTTGGAGGATTTAGACTTTGATTTTTGTCTTCGCTGTCTTCTCTGCCTTCACTCTCCCCACCAGTGCTGACTCTGTTATTTGGATCAGTGAGTCCTGAAAAAGAGAAATGGAAATCTCTCGCTCACTCTCCCGCTCTCTCTCCCCCCATTTCTTTCTCCTTTCTAATATCTCAATCAGTCTTTTGAACACATCTCTCCTCAGCTTTTGCTCTCTCATTTCTCTCACTTACAACACCACTTCCTTCCCCTCTCTCCTCTTTTTCCTTACCTTCTGTTTCACTTCCTCTCTGTCTGTCCAGCAGACTAGAAATCCCACCAACAAGATGCCTTTTTATAGCAAACAGCAGCAGCTAACCCCCCCCCCCCCCCCCCAAAGAAAAAACAAAAAAAACAACAAAACAAAACCCACTCTCCCTTTCCCTCGCACCACCAGCCCTCACGATCCTCCCCCTGCCTTGGGTTGCCGATTACACATGTCTAGCTGCCATATCAATGCAATGCTCTTTTATTCTGTTTCTCTGGCTAGCATCGCTGATGGAGCAAAGAAAAAGGGGAGAAAACAGCGGTGGGTAGGGGCACGGGCAGGAGGGATGAGCTCTCCCTCCCTCCTCCTGCTGCTAGTCTTCATCTGCTCAGTGTTCAAGTGCTTAATACCTTACCAGCATTTTTGGGGGGTTGCAGGCAGGATTTTTCTTCTATCACTTCTCTGAGACACCCCCCTTGAGCAAAAGGTGACAGTCATTTCTCTGCTGAAATGGTTTCTTTGTTCCAACTTTATTTCTTCACTGCTATTGTTGAATTTCTTAAGCTTATTCCCGTCACCCACCGGCACCTAGCCAATTCCCAGAAGTATCCTAATGCCTTTTTAAAGCTCATCTCATTTCAACACCGGAGTGGAGCAAGCCTTAATTCTCCAGTCAATCTGATTGCGCTACAGCATCATTAAGGCCTGTCACACAGCAGCATTGTTCTCTCGGCGCTGTGCTAAATGGTGGCGCAGCGGTCAGAGCCAAACTGTTAGAAGCCTGCTTTGTTTGCAGCTGCTGCTCAGGCTCTTTCAGGTTGTCACTCCGACTGTCAGCACAGCTTCGGCTGTTATCATAATCCTTTCGGTTAACAAGCGCCGTGTCTGCCGGCCTCGCCCCTGCTGCATTTCTTGATTGGCTTATCTGGACTTGAACTTAACATGTGCATGACAGTCTGAGGAGAATGGAGGACCGCATTTCAGTTTGTTTAAAATTTAGGACAACCTGAGATATATTTTTGACACTAAAGGAAAATAAGCAACAAAAAAACAAGATAAGGTGAAAGTGCATTTTGTCAAATCTCATTTAATAAATAAAAAATAATATCTAGTCCTATAAGTCTTCAGATTAGGAGAGTATAAAGTCAGACAGACAGATTGTCTCATTGTTTGTTTAACAAAACTAAGCTAAAATGCAGATGCAGTGTGTAAGAAAATAAGTACTCCCTATGAGTCACCAACTTGTAGAACCACCCTTAGCACCAATAACTTAAAGCATTAGGATTGTAGCAGTCTCTCACATTGTGGTTGAAGGGTGTGCTTTCTTTTTACCATGACTCTTTGTTCTCGTGTTGCTTTTCCAGGATGTTTAGTTCAGCAAGTCTTTCTGGTGAGATTTAGAAAACTCAGGCACTAATAGTTATCGGCTTGATAAATCAAACCAGTTTATTCACAGCGCTGTAAAAGAGGTGGTGTTGGCAGCATATGGGCAGGTCTACTGGCAGGCAGCAGACTGGCATATTGTACAAACAACAACCAAGCTATAATATTAGAAAACTGCAAAGAGGTTAATCACATAATACATGCTCCGCAGCAACACAGTTTTTGCAGCCAAAGCATCAGAGTGTGAGTGTGTATCTTCTGCTATAAAAAACTGCTATATTCATTCATTCTTTCATACATACAGTTTAAAGCACTTTAGGCCATCGGGAAGTCTGGAAAGGCATTAGTGGCTGTAAATGCAATCTTATTTGTATCACTGCTCCATTAAGATACAGGATTAGAAAAGGGTGTTCCATTAAACTAATGTTTTGCTTCAATGTATTCTCATGGTATTCAAATAGGTTTTAGCCTTCTTTCAGCTGCTGTCCCAATGTTGTTTACACAAGTAAACACCCTTAAATAAATAAAACAAAAAAACAAACAGAATTTAGACTGTTAAACAGGCTGACTTGCTTATTTTAGAAGCAGCAAAGAAAGGTCCCTGTATTGAGAAGACAGAGGGTTTAGGTGCTGGCTAATAACTCAAATCCCTCATGTGACCTTGCAGGAATGATTATGTCATTTAACGGTGAACTGATTGGTCAGTAGGTAATTGTTATGTGCATGTTGATGTCTTATCTCATGCACAACCTTTTTGGAAACAGGTTAGGTTTGCCACAGAAGTTACCACAGCGATTTAAGCAGATAAGATGAGAACTGCATTTGTAACACTGAAAATCCAGAGGTAAACCTCAATTCACCTTACCTAGCAAGGCCCCAAAACCTAATTTATAACACCAGTGTCTTTCCTGAGGAGGGTCAGCATGTCATCATCAGCATCCGGCCCCATTTGTTTGCAAGTTTTATTCAAATAAATGCAACCCTGCAGCTAAAGGATGCTGTTGCTGTTAAGAATCAATAGAGGTGATGAAAAGAGAGGTCCATCAACTGTTTTTGTCATCCACCTGTATCCCAGCATTCCTTTCTTTTCTATGGTTTTGGTAAATTTGTGCATTTTTCTTTCTCCAAACTTCATTCAAATGTGTTTTATTGTTGCAGTTAAAATGCTTTATTCCTTAGATTTCCCTTAAGGGTCTGCATGCACAACACTAAATGCAAATATCTGAATGAAGAGTCAAACTATCGATAGAGCAAGCAAGTAGAAAGCTAATCAGATTCATATAAGATGTCAGTGTTACCAACATTATCATTCATTCATTATAAGAGACCTGGAGTTGAGTTTGTTTGCCTCCTGGTTGTCACAGGTTGAATAAACATCCTTGAGAATCATCAACCAATGAATTATATTTCTTTCTTTTGATCTTACTGGAATTAATATTTAAATCAAAAATTGACATTGAATGGGACTTCCAGTATCCATCTCATCAGGTGGAAATGAAAAGCGCTTTCATACATCATAGTTTCACCAATGTGCTGCTATCCGTTTCCCCATTCTTGAACGTCAAAACTTTTAAAACCTGCTTCCCTGAATCTAAACCGTAACCTGTTGAAACACAGCCAGCTAGTTCGTGATTTATCTGTAGATCTAAGTTGTTGATAACTCTGGAATGACTTAATGAAGGGTTGCAGACTAAGACTAACAAAAAGTCTAAGATCCACTGAAAGTCAGACCCTTCTATTCCCATGCTGTCATTTGTCACCACAGCTCCAGATCAGCTGCTGGTGAACATAACTCATAGCCCAAGCACCACCACACTTCCCCCACTTAAGTCTGTGTGATTTTTGGCCATCTGAGACGAAAGTTGTCAGAGTTAAAAAGCGGAACAGTCAATGATTTAGAAGAGCGGCAGTCAAGGGTATGCAGCTGTCACAGAGATAAATGATACAGAGTACAGTACAGACGCTACAGGTAATTCTATACTTTGATGTGCCAGTGAGGATGTTCTGCTGAGCAAAGACAAACTCTGAGAGAGTTAGGTTTTTTTCTCGAAGTTGCGTTCAGTAAGAATATAGAGAGTTTATTTAAGTTTCCTTTGCGCTTTTCTTTGAACCACATATAAGCTCAAGGTTCATTCTGATTACTACGTATCTGTAGCCCCATGGAAAAAGCCTAGCAAACTGCTAAGTGCATCTGGTGCTCTTAAATGACTTCTACTTGCCACTTAACAGCATATCATTTGGCTTTGAGTGTCTTTTGTATAATGCCTGTTGAGTTGGCGCTATTGTAGTACTTCCTGTTTAACATTCTACGTATCTTTCTGGGCCAAATTCCAGTCAGTCAACCATTCATGAAGAGACAACGTGAATATACTGTAGATCTGATTAATCAAAGTTGAGTCACACGGATGAGATTACCAAGAAGTATGTGGATTTTCAGGCTCCCTGACAATCACATTATCAGGCATGATGGGCATTAGCCAACCTGATGTTTGCACGTTGCATTTCTGTCAGAGTGTGATGAACACTTTCCAACAAAACAGGCCGAGGCCATGTTTGTTACATTCATACACGTATACTCATGGAAACAATAATGTTGGGGAAATGTTAGATTAGTAAAACGACAATGTTT
Source organism: Diplotaxodon limnothrissa (assembly GCF_057381915.1). Taxonomy (NCBI): domain Eukaryota; kingdom Metazoa; phylum Chordata; class Actinopteri; order Cichliformes; family Cichlidae; genus Diplotaxodon; species Diplotaxodon limnothrissa. The sequence goes on along the minus strand of NC_140599.1, from coordinate 7,843,410 downwards.
TTTTTTTTTTTTTGTCTTTTCAAATAAATACAAATGTTTGAGCAGTAGGCAGCACGGTGGCACGGTGGTTAGCACTGTTGCCGCACAGCAAGAAGGTCCTGAGTTCAATTCCTCCATCTTTCTGTGTGGAGTTTGCATGTTCTCCCCGTGTTTGCGTGGGTTCTCTCCGGGTACTCCGGCTTCCTCCCACCGTCCAAAGACATGCAGCTTGTGGGGATAGGTTAATTGATTAATCTAAATTGTCACTAGGTGTGAATGTGCGAGTGAATGTCAGTGTGAATGGTTGTCTGTCCCTATGTGTTAGCCCTGCGACAGACTGGCGACCTGTCCAGGGTGTACCCCGCCTCTCGCCCTATGACAGCTGGGATAGGCTCCAGCGCCCCCCGCGACCCTGAAAAGGATAAGCGGAAGCGGATGGATGGATGGATGGATGGATGTTTGAGCAGTTAAGTCTTAAACTCAAACAAATACTCTTCTTTGACCTGACTGTTCATTTTGGACTGACATCAATGTGTCTGTGTGTTTCTATCACATACATTTCATTAGATATTAAAATGGTATGGTAAAAAGAAAATCTTACATGTAACTTGGTTATATCTCCAGATGTTCAATGCACTTAGTTAAAGTACTTATTTTAAAGTGAGGCAGTCGAAGCTTGGAGATAAAGAATACATTTTGAAAGCAGTGAGCCCAGGGTCATGTTGTTGGTGTGGGTACAGTGTATAGTAGAGCATGTGCGCTGTGCTGCGAGCTCCTGTTACACAAGCAGTCAGCCAGTCATTTGCTATGCGATACTTGTGGCTGATACAAGGATCGGATCTCTATTGAAGCAGACATACCTCCATTGTTATTTTAAACCGATGTTATTTGCAAGGACACTTTAATGGTAAGAGCAGCAGGTCACAGGTTTATGGCCCGAACTACTGATTGCTGATTAAACAGAAACACTGTCAAACGGGAGGAGAGGAACACGGAGTGCCAGCATTGTGGATATCTTTTCTGCAGAGCTATCTGTCATGTTATGGATTCACCACAAGCATTGCTCTTGTCAAGACAGTCGCCTTTATACCGCACACAACAGTATCACAGCAAATTCATCAAGGTTAGACAGTCGAACTTAAATGACCTTTCAGTTTTAATCTGCTAAGAAATGCAAGAGGTGCAGTATTGCAGACTGTCGATCAGGGAAGCAAGACAACGTAACATATTTAACTCATAAACTGAAGCTTCTTCTTCCTGTTTTTTTTTTTTTCTTACTTTCTTTTTTTAAAATCAGGATCAGAAACTTTATTAATCCCTAAGGAAATTATGTGGTTACTGTTTCTCCAAGACACTGTAACAGACTGAGCTACATTTTAATAATACAATATATTACAAAGTTACAAAATATTAAAATGTCTCTAATATACAAGTAGTTTAATTATAAGTTATTTTGACTATACAGGATGTGCAAAACGGTGCAACTATCGCACTGTGTGCTGTGCATTAGGTGGAGGAGTTGTACAGGCAGATATCCACAGCCAGCAATGATTTCGTGTGTTGTTCAGTGGTGCATTTGGGTAATCTCAGTAATCTCAGTCTCTCACTGATTGAGCATTATGGCTTTGTGCCTTTACACTGTATCCTTTGCTTTTCCACAGGGGTGACCCCAGTCTCGTCAAACTAAATGTAGCCATAACCTGTGGTTACCTCCTATATGGTGAGGTTTAATTTTTTCTTCTGTCTTTGTTTCGTTTTTTTGCATATGTGGCTGCCATTACCCTTCGTGTGTGTGTGCAAGTAGAGCTTTGTATTGTAATCAAGTTACTGTAGAGTCGGATAGTTTTAATTAAATGTATATTACATGCTATGAAGGATACCTGTGATACGTGAATGCATAGGAGCATCGAAAAAGGACAAAATATTTGACATGTCCAACTTGGAAGAAAGTCATTATTTTGTCTTATCATGTGTCCTTGAATTGGAATTTAAAACACTTCTAATGTTTCCTTCAGAATTCAAACCAAAGGGAGACACACCTACACTTTCTTTTAATAAAAAACAAAAACCCTGTACATTAAATGAAAGAATAGTCAGGAGTCCTTCATTCCCTGGTTGGTGCACTCCAGGTCATTTGTGAACTTGCAACGTTAGTTTTTGTTCTCCTCTGCAGCCTTGGAGAGCTCAGCATTGACATTTTGTAGGTTCTTTACTTTACAATATAAAGTGCCTCGAGGCGATTGTTGTGATTTAGCGCTATATAAATAAAAATTCTAACTTGCATAGAATCTGCAGAACAGGACAAAAACTATTATGAAGTTAATAATAATAATAATGGTAACTTTATTTTTATAGCACTTTTTTAAATGCTTCAGTTTAAATAAAATAACACAAAAGATAAGCGCATGTCTAAAACATATAAGCGCATACTTCCATACATTCAAAGAACAAAGAACATGGGCTGAAGAAGAAGAAAAACTTTTCCTAAAGAAGGTTTAGGAGTTTTTGCCTCTGGTTTTAAAATAGATGTGGAAGTGTGAAACAGTTAGGAGACATTGATCAGTGATTGCAGGCTGAGTGCTCGATTAAGGTCTTAGCAGGTCTGCTAGAAAGGCAGAACCCGGCCATGTAGGGCTTTATATGTCATTAATAAAAAATGAAGAATGAATTTGAGAATATGAGATTACAAATTCAAATATTGGTAAAATACGGTTCTTAACAGGTGACTTGATATTGCTGGATAGCTGGACAATGTAATGACTGATCTTAGAGAAGCTGTAAGAGCCAAACACAAGAACCTCCGTTTTGCCAGTATTGAGATGGCAGAAATTTAAAGACATCCAACAAATAACAGCAGTGAAGCATTCCCCGAGATAGGAGAGGCTCTTCAGGTTGTTTGACTTAACAGAAAAATGTATCATCAGCATAACAGCGGTCGGAAATCCCTGTTAGAAGCTATTTAATAGATAACCCAGGGGTAACATATATACAGAAAACAGAACTGGACCCAGGATTGAGCTCTGTGGAACCCCTCATATGAGGGGCTCTGATAAGGACATACAGTTAATATGAATTCTGGAGTATCTGTCAGATAAGTATGATGAGACCATTTAGGAGCTAGGCCTGAGATACCAAACCAGTTCTGTAATAAGAATGGGATTATCAGTGGTGTCAAAGGCTACTATTACATACAATTCCACATTTTAGGAAACATAACGAAGATCTGTCGTGGAAAAAACTTAGATAACAGAACTCCATGACACAACTGAGCAGGTTGATAGCAACTAGGGTTTAATTGTGACCTGATATAATTGATCTTAACAGACAACAGAAGAGGAAAAAAAATGTTTTTCACATTCAGCCGAGGGCTGGGCAGGAAAACCAGACTGAGCAGGATTAAGGAGTCTGTTCGTGGTGTTAAACAAGAACCTTGGACTGTTTTTCATGCTAATTAAGCCAAAGAAGTAGACTGGTTAGTAACTGGTTCCGTCATGAAAAGGCAGTGATTTGTATTTTTCTATCTCAGCTTTATTACAAATATAATTGACACTTGGTAAGAGAGTTAAAAATGTAGCCACTGTGTTCTCATTAAAGATCCTAGGCTTTATGATTCTCCTCTTTGAAAACGATACTGGCTGCAAAACTGTGGCAAAAATATTACACTTATGGTGAAACAGTAAATATGACATACAGAGAGAGTCTAAAGATGAGCCAAGAGTAAAACAACCAACCAGGATGTGCCCACCATTGTGTGCGACCATTAACATGTTACACTAAATGAAATGCCTTGTGTAAAATTCAGTTAGAGGAATCAATGCGCAAGTTAAAGTCGCATACCAAAATGAGCTTGTCAAATTTAACAATAGATGAAGGTCGATTGGGGAACTCATTTAGGGAAGTTGGTAGCAGATTTAGGAGGTCAGTAGATAATAATATAGCAAACTAGATTTTCACAGTCAATTTTGAACAATAGTAATTTGAATGAATGAAAAGAAGTGGGAGGAAATGGAACACAATTCAAATTACCCTTGTAAACCGCAGCGATTACCCCACCACAGCCCGAGCGCCTCAGGGCATTCAAGAATTTGTAGTTTAGTCAGCAAAATTCCACAAGGGGGCAGTAGTCCTCTAGTTTGAGCCAAGTCTCAGTGGTACAGAAGATGGTAATAAACCATTAATAATAAATGATTCATTAGTAAAAGTTCAGTCGTTTCAAAAGAGCAATAACTGCTGACTTGGGAGGCTGGGCTTTGTCAGGCACGGTAATTAGACTGTTAGGCCTGGTTGCAGAAATTTGTGATGACTAATAAATGGTTTCCATCTGCGCCTTTATAATTACAGGGATTGATAAAACTGTGGCATCAGTCGAATATGAGATTGGGTAATTAGCAGGGGAATCTGTGGAATCTGCAGCCAAATAATGGCCACATGAGTGGGTTGGTCATCGTGATGGTAGGGAAATGTCCAGAGCAAGCTCATTATCAGCGACTGAACTTTTGAAAATACTAGGAAAGGAAATTGTCCACTAGTATACCAATTTGATTGTTCTCTCAAAAGAATGAGAAATAAAAACATATTTCATGGACTTTTTGCTTAAGTCCATGAAAATGCTGCATGAGTGCTGTTGAAAATGGAGGACCATAGATGTCTCCTTCAGTTTCTTCTGCAAATTTGTGTTCTTTGTTCTTTTGTTCTTGCTCTCCTTATCTTCAGTTGCTGTTTTATGACTTGATTCTAGTTTTGAATGTATTGTCAGCTCTCCAAGTTTTGTAACAAGTTTTAATTCATCTGTTGATGAATTGATTATGTCAAAGTCATTTTTAGAGTCAAAGTCCTGAGTATTCTGTGTTCGTGTTAGACTCAGTTCAGCCTGGGCTCTGTTCTTTTCTTCTAAAGTCAGCTGTGTAATGTTTTGCTAGCTTAATGACCAATGTCTCCACCTGCTCTCCAGACCTGGTGCTGCTAGCATGTAATTGGAGCACTATGGGGGACAGCTTTTTCGTTTGCCACCACTTGGCGGCGCTCTATGCTTACGGATATGTTTTGGTGAGTGGCTCATTTTTCTGAAACCCGATTCTTGTTGTTTTTGTGTCCTTCTGCTTCCTAAATTCCTCATCATCTGTGTTGTTTGCTCTTCGCAGACCCGTGGTGTCCTTCCCTACTTTGCCAATTTCCGTCTCATTTCTGAGCTATCCACACCATTTGTGAACCAAAGGTGAGTCATCCTCACTTGTGAATATGTACTTGTCAGGATCCCCTTCACACCATATGGCAGACATATCTTGTTCCCTGACATTTCCTAATGGCTCTTTCTCCTCCAGGTGGTTCTTCGAGTCATTAAAGTACCCACGCTCACACCGGTTGGTGGTATTAAATGGGGTTGCTATGGCTGTGGTGTTCTTCCTGGTGCGCATTGCAGTCATGCCATCCTACTGGGCCAGTGTATTCGCCACTTTTGGCACTCCGGAGTTTGAGCGGCTGGGCTTGGGTGCCCAGGTGGCATGGATCACCTCCTGCATTGCCCTGGATGTCTTGAACATTATTTGGATGTACAAAATCACTCGGGGCTGCTACAAGGTCCTGACTGGGAGAGGAGGGCGAAAGGTCAAGGTAGAAGCAGAGGCGTCATCTTCCTTAGATAAGAAGCACACAAACAACCATACAGACTGAGGAGGTGTAGAGCACAGCATTTGTAGACACAGACAATAAGCATGGAGGGAGGCTGGACAACCAGGAACCTTGCTCTTTTAATAAAGCCTCAGCTTCCCTCTCACCCTCAATCTCAGCCCCTGATCTTCTTGAAGTCAGCTAGTGGCCTGGGCTAAGAGTCCTCAGGTTCTCACCCTGGCACAGGACAAGCACCAGCGTTTGCAACCTTTTTCACTGACAGATTAGTATCCTGCTGGGTGATAGCTTTCAGACGACAAGGTAGAGCTCAAAAGAACACTTTTAACTCTGTCTGTTACTCCTGTCACTACCACCAATCCTCTGTCATCTCCCCCACAGCCTGCTCTCACACTCAACTTCAGCCAAAGCCCAATCCTCTGAAGTGCCTGTGGGAGGGGGCGTGAGGGGAAGGGAAAAAAACAGGAAAGCAATAACAGTAGAGGAGTATATCGCCCATTACATTACTGCTTAGCCCCCTTCAAAAACAACAAAAAAAACAATCGCACTCACTTTTGCTCCTGACAAACTCGAGGCTTCTTCATCATTCCACACTCGTGGCCTGCAGAGTGACTAATTCATCCGTCAGACCCGTACAGTGTTTGTGAATCTATAGGGCTCTTGTCTTAAACTCATCAAACCTCACAAAAAAAGAGACAGGAAAAAAAACACCATGAATGCCTCTTCTACAGTATCACCTGCTGTGGCCTCCTCGTAACAAGTGGCACCTACCTGTATCACCAGCCATGCCCCTCCAGCCTCGTTATCATTTGGAGTTTCTATGTAAAACACAGAATATGCATGCAGGAGAGACAGAGACTCACTCTCTTACACCTTTCGCTCCTAACAGGACAGTTTTGCCTTTTCAGTATTCTTCATGATGGCTCTTTTTTTTTAATTTAACACTTGTCATTAGCAATCAAAGGAATATCATTTTCATTGCAACCCTCTGCCTCACTGGGTAGGGCTCCACAATTGAGCTCCAGCATTTTCGTTCTACCTCTCCCCCTGCCTTACAAAAGAGTCTGTCGATCCCGTCCTCATGAATTAATCAGCTGTTTATTTTTTTTTCCCTGTTAAAAAAGGAAAAAAATGTTTTTATCTTTCAAGACTTCATCTGTGTCAACATTAATGGCTCAGAGCGACTTCTCCCTCTGTCTTCAGAGCTTATCCCAGCCAGTGCAGTGCAGCAGAGCAGCTTTGCTAAACTGCTTCTAATTGTGTTGTTTATTGTTTGTTTGTTTGTTTGTTTGTTTTTGTAGTTAGATCCCCCCCCCCCACTTATCCACCCTGTTTTCAGTGACTCTAATAGTGGAAAGCAGACTCACCCACATGTACTTGTTCCACTTGTTTGCACATGCACTGCATAGCGTGCAATCTTACACACTGTATTCAGTGCCCTTTTTTTAAACACCATGGTGGTGCTTGTCCTTTTTGCAGAATCTGAGCAATAGGAATGGTAGCAATATGCCATTTTATTATTTACATTAGTTTTTTCAAAAATTGTCTGGCAGATAAGAACATGAATTTCGATGGACCGGTCTGCGACATCAGAAAGCACCGTGGCAATCTGCATGATTTACTTTACTGTATAAAATGTATCGTCACGATAGAGCATGGTACGATTGACATATTTCTGTGACGCCTTAGTGAATAGGGTAAATAGATGACTAACATCTAAATATTAAATGCATTAATCTAATGCTAAAGGGGTTGGGTGGGGCTGGGCTGGGTATCTTCCAAAATGTGTTGTCCTCTCAGAGCATACTCAAAGCATGTACTACTTGTATTTTTTGATTGTTTCCCCTCAACCTGCATGTCTGTACAGTGTATACGCATACAGTAGGTAAGTTGTGCGTACTGTATGGCTAAGATGTTACCACACTTTCCATAGGCCAGTTGGCATTACTCAGATTTACAGACTTCAGTTCTTACAGATTCATCAGTTCTTCTGTCAGCAAATTCTTAACAGCTGATTTCATGACAGACAGAAACACAGCAGATGTTTCAGGTTTGGGATTTTTTATTTTTTTTTATTTTTGCTATCAAATCTTGAAATAACAGGTTGCAGGTTTGTACTTTCTTCGCTTGAAAGGGTTTTATTTAAACTTGAGCTGCATTCACATCCAAAAATGAATGACAGTAACTACATATCCCTAAAAATCTGCAAGAAAATCTAATTTAATAAATTTTTCCATCCTTGCACAACTTAAACTAAACATTAATTATATAGCATTTAAATAAAACCCTTTCTCTTTTAGCCTCAGCCCCCCCCCCCCTCCTCCCAGCAAATGTTACTTGCACAGACACACACACACTTGAAGTGTTAAACTGGTGGATTTCTCCGTCGAGTCTTTGTCTCGTTGGATCAATGTTTAAAATAGTCTGAGAATCTCTGCTGCTGTTTTCACTGTGGAAATATAAAGCACATTCCCCGTGGGGCTGTGACTCTCCTGTATTTCTGTCTGTCACCGCTAAGGAGGGGCTACAGTATCTTGTGCCTTTTTAGACAAACGGTGGATGTGATGCAGTCAGATTTGAATTAGCATGAACTTTCTAATGTAATATCCAGTGATTATTTCCTCTATATTCCTTATGTATACTCTGTGTATATATATTTTTATAACCTGCCTGCACAGTGATTAATCCGGCCAAGTATTATAATCCCAAAGCTGATCCCAGCAGGGGAGCCCGTTTTCTGGGCAGGGTATATATCTGAATGTTGCGAGAGGTTATTTAGTGGCATTGAAATGATCCTGCAGATGTCGAAAATGAAGTTCTTTTTGTTGTGTTTTGTTTTTTTTAAACACAAGTTCTTTAAGCTGTACACGTAGTGGACGGGAAGGCTAGTGTCTCATTTCTCCAGCCTCCTGAAATCAAAGCTGTGAATATTCAGTCTGAACTACCGAGCACGGGAGACTTTACTGAGACTCGGCCGAGCAGTGATGCTGATACGCTTCTTGTTGTAGCGTATTGCTCTTTTTGGATGAGTTTAGACTGAGACTGCTCTCTGGCACATGTCTCATGCACAATGTAAAAAGGACACAGTTGGGATGTTTGTTGTGTAGCTCTTTTGCGAACTGGACAAATAGAGTTTTTGTACCTGTCAGGGTTTTTCTACAGAATATATTTCAAGATCTCTGTCGCACACTTTGAGGCTTTTTGGAAAGAGAGTGAGTGGAATGATATAAGGCTGTGATCTGTATTCTGTACTAATTATTTTTATTTGTTTACAACAGCCAGATTGCCACTATTTGTTATGGCATTTCATAAAGAGAAATTGCTTAGCTATATGTGTATATATATCAAAAAGTTAGCAAAAATCATCCTGTGATCAAACTCTGATCTATTTGGAACAAAATTGCAAGTTTGGATTTGAACCTCCACCAGTTTGCCTGGAATGCGGTTAGGTTGTTCTTCCACATGCTCAACAAGCATATGTTGAAATGAAATACGCTTTGGCCTTACAGCTGAGCTTTTCTATTGGGGTCTCAAAATAGACAGACATTTAGACAAAAAGACTGCTGATATTAAATGGGTTGCTTCTGAGCTGGTGGAAGTTGTATGCTATACTTCAGTTTCTCTCACGGGTATTCACGGTACAAGACGAAACATTCTTTCCTTTAGTTTTGTCGTTCTTTGTTTTCTGGTTGTGCAATGAAATGTAATCGGCTGAATCTGGAAGATTTCTATAATGATAAAGTTCAGTGATGATCACGTCTTTTCTTTTTTTTTTTTTTTTTCCCCTTTTTCTCCTGTGAATGATTTGCCAGTGTGGCTTCTCCTTTTACATCCTCTGTCTGTTTTTGTGTTTTAATGCAATGATCTTGTTATGTTTTCTGGAGATTTTAATGTGAAACAGCCTACACTACACACACACGGAGACACACGCAGCCTTCGGGGTCCTCGTCCGAGCATTACCTTGTGACTCAGGCTGTTGTTGTCTACAATGACCACTACTAATCATCACATAATTGTAGTGCTGAAAGCTGAGACTTACTTGAAGTGTTTTTTTTCTTCAATAAAGTTGAAAACATAGAAAACCAGTATGTTGGAGTTTTATTTTGACTCTAAATTTCTATTTTCATTATGCAAACTTTTATAATATGGCGGGCGGCTACAGGTGCAACTCCCCTCTAATTCAATGGCGCTTCAGTATAATTTAATTACAATGTAATTATACTGTATATACTTAAACCTGTGTACACTAGAATAAAGTAGTAACAATCAGTTTTTTTAATTATACTTTACTTAAATTTACTTTAGTTTGTGTTTGAACAGGAAACAAAAGTAAGTTGGACTTACATATATATTAGTAAAATAAAAGGACAATTGAATAATAGAACACCCATCATGCACATCAGTATAATGAAGATTATTCCACTCCATAATAGGACCCGCACCCAACAAATACGGTGCATTTAACATGTAAGATGGAGAAATACGGTTTGTTTTTCTGCAAAATTACCATGAAATTGCACAGTAAAACATACTTATACATTTGTTACCCCATTATTCTAGTCCACCGACTTTTCAGTATTTATAGGTAAATATAATTAGATTGTAATTTCAAATACAACACACTGAAATTCCATTTAGTTACACTTTTAGTGACAGGTTGTATTATAAAGTGTTATCAAAAACACTGACGTCAGCATGACCTGTTGTTTGTGGTGTAACCTGTCCAGTCATTTGTCAGCAGTCAGTAGTATGACAGTTCTACTTAGGCAAGCCAAAACTAACTACTGGTAGCTGGCACCACTGCTCTGTGTTTTCTTTTAAAAAGTGTTTGTGAGGAAAGTGATGGAGATATTCAACAAAAAAGGAAAGGTGAAGCACGGACTGAGACGTTCGCTATGAGATAAAAGGGAGGAGAGCATTGCTCGAAATGGGGATGAAAGAGACCCGTGAAGGAGCACGGAAAGTGAAAAATTTGGAGGAGGGGTCTGAGCCACTGTAGAGGTCTGTGATTGAAACCATCTCCTGTGTGTGTGTGTACCAATCGGTCAAGGGGTTTGGTCAGAGTCCGTGCTTGAGAAGCTTTACCAAAAAAGGTCACATAACAGACTCAATGAACATTTCCTCTTGCTACTACAATGCACATTCACTGTTTAACTTCAGTCATGTATGGGCTGAATCTCATCACCTGTGTGTTTTGTACACAGAGAAACACACCTGCCTGTTACAAAAACACGTTATCCGTCAGCGCTTTTCTTTTTTTTTTTAACGTAGCATACATTTTGTACGGGCTCTCTGGTTTTCACAGCACAGCCGATTTCCCCGAGAAAATCACCGTCTCCTTACGTCGACTGTGTGTTTGTAAGACATTTTAACTTAATGAATTCATGTCTGTAAATGCCAAGTCTCCTCTCTCCCTGTCTTTACAAGGTCCAATATCTGAGCTTGCTCCTAGTATGCAGCACAAGCCAGACACAACATTGAGCAAGTAATAGTTATGTAAAAATAAATAGATTATAGGGATATGTCTATTTCAAGAGGAATTTATTCTGAAGACCTTTCCCAGACACGGAGAAACAAAAACAGACATTTAAAAAGAAAAAAGAAAAACTCAAACATTCCAGACTTTGGAGGAGCTATAAACGGAGTCCACTTTTACAAGGTGCTTAAAAACCCCTGGCCTGGGCATCGTTTTATAACAAACACGCTAACAAGCAGCACCTCACTGACACCAGCAATTTTAGCCAAAGGTGTCACTGGCCTGTTCCAGCATGTGAGTGAGAGCCAAGATCTGGACATAGAGGAAAACAAGCGAAAATAAAGACAGGCTGCAAATGTTCACAACTGGAACTAAGGAGAAACCCAGATATTAGAGTGCTAGTGCAAGTGTATAGATGGAAAGGTGTCAGCTGATGTGAAAAGAATAAGTACTGACAGCAGGTGATCTGGTGCAGGTGATGCTTGGAGATCTGAATGTGCCATTCAGAGTGTAAACACTGAAAAGAGTTGACATGTTAGCTGAAAAGAGAGATGAAAGCAGTGCACATGTAAGTGTAAGAGTAAAAGCTGAATAAAGGTGAGAGTTATAACTGAAAGCTGTTAAGAAGTAAAGGAAATTAAAGGCCAGCTGATGTAAAAAGTCAATAATGTCAGCGTTAAATCTCTATGAAGAGGGAAAGTTAAACATACAGTCAGTTAAATGTGCTCACAAAACATACATTGATTAGTGTGTAAAATTACATGTTCCAAAGAATTAAGCATTCTCATAAAATTAGAAATAATCCATTAAATATTGATAGGAGTGGGCGCTGGTTTGTGGAAGATGTCAAGTTCACTTGACTGCAATCTGCAATCTACTGACATCTAGTGCCTAGGGGTGAGATTTTATACTCTGCATCTTTAAAGGCCTTGGAAGAGTTGAAGGAGTTTTTTTAATCTTTTGTTGAAATGTGAAGTCCTAAAGGCTGAAAAAGTTTGAGGCAACATTGAAAGGTATTCTTACAGTCATTGTAAGAATAAGTTACATCCTCTTTCGAGGTTCTATATATATTTATATATACACACACACACACACACACACACACACATACATACACACACACACACACACACACACACACACACAATATTAATGTAGTCCATACCAAGTCTTAAAGTATTTATTAAGTATTTATATACAACTTCAGATGAACAAATATTAGGCTGACTCATTATTTATTTAACAAAATCCAAAGTACACCTTATAAGTCAATAGATTGTAGAACCAGTTTTAGCAGCAAAAACTGAAAGTGTTGGATTTCTAGATGACTTTATAAGAGGAATCTTCGCTCGCTCTTCTTTACAACATTGCTTCAGTTCATTGAAGTCTGTGGGCATTTGTTAATGCACAGCTCTCTTAAGGTGTAACCACTAAAAGCAGCAGCAGTAGAACTGAGCACAGTCCAGGTTCTGCACTGTAAGTGTCAGGTACACCAGCATGGAAAAAGTAAAACCAGTGGAGGTGAATTGTGTATGAAATATGGAGATTGAAGACAGTTCCATTGAAAAACTGTTCATCTTTTTAGGTGTCAGTCAGAGCCTAAGTAATGAAAGGAGCAAAAGAATCGAGTACTGTGATGATCACTGCTATACTGGCTCGCTGTTGAAGTGGCAACAACTTTCACTGTCTAGTGCAAACATAAATAGAGTGCTGAAAGTCCCTGAGTCAGGTAAAACATTTTGTTCAACATTTTATTTTTAAAAGTACCAGAGACACATATGCAAGAATATGACCGGACTGATTGAATAGGTCTGAGCTGACGCCTGAGGGCTTGTTGACCAAATCCAGGTATGTTTAGAGCTTCCTCTCCTACTCTAGCAACAGGTTGGAATTATGATGCCATGAACTCAGCCTTCAGAAGTCCTCAGACAGGCTTCTACCATAAATAGCCAGACCCAAGAGGAGTTGGGAGAGGGGTCGGTGGGTGGAGGAACAAACAGCTTCCAGCAGAAATGCCCTTCTGAGTTTCAGAAACTGCACTAATCTCCTCTTTCCCTCCCATTCTGTATTTTTGCATCTTTCTTCCTTAATAGTTTTAAGCCCCTTTAAACTCTCTGTCTGCACCTCGTCAAGTTTTGTGACTCGGGACTTTTTCTCAACCTCGCGCCTTCAGAGCATATCTCTATAATCCACCCAGATCTCTTCAACCATCCAAGACACCCCACCCCCACCCCAAAGAAGTTTGTCCGATGATGTATCCACTGACTTTGAAATAGTTTCTCTGAACTGGGCCATGCATGTACAGTATGTTTCAGTCACCTTGGAAATTGTAAACTAACTCACCGGTCACTTAAAATTGCTCCTTTGTCAAGAGGACTGATTGCTTAAAGTGAAAAAATGTCCAGTCACAAAATATGACTGACTAAAATACTGTAAATACAAAAGCACATTACTGCAATACTTCTCCGCTGAGTTTATGAAATTGTGACACCATTATCCCTAAACCAAGACTCTTTAGTCATCCATCCACATGACACACAATAAATGTGCCCAGAAGTAGCCTATTAGCCTAGGTGTCAGATGAACTGGAGCCAGTATAAACAGTAAAGCCCACCGTACAGTAAATATCTGACTGTATTCTGTTATTTTTAGTGTGAGGGATTCCTCTTTCACGAGACATTACATTTCTATCCCTCTCCCAGTCAGCTCAGGCCCTTCCCTTCTCCCATCATGCCCAAATAAAGCGTCCAAATTCCATGTGTGTGCTTCTTCTTCTCCCTGTGAAATGTTTATAAGACCCTCGCTTAGTTTGTGTGTGCGTGTGCACATGAGGGAATGCGATTGTGCATAAATGAGCACATCTCCTGGCACGCAGAATTAATCCAGATTTCTATATTCTAACAGGCTGTTTATGGTAATCTACTGTGCTTTGATAATGTTTGATTTGCTTTCAGGTTAGGAGTGTCAGCTTTTACTATGTTGTGAGAGTTTAAGGTTGTGCTTTAACCAGTTCATGAGGTCCATTATGATGTTTCTCTACTCTTTTTATTGGACTTTCAGTAATCTCAGCATTAAGCCTGTTACTGATGCGCTGAACTCAACAGGTAGCATTTTCATAAACTACAATATTATTGTTATATGTTCTTCTCATTGTCCCTGTACTTTATTACATTTAGCATTTTACATTTTTACACTTCTACAGCATAATTCTGGTGGATAACAACTTGCATTAAAAGTGTAGAGCTAAAGACATTAATCTAATATTTAATCTAAAGTGTTTCTTTAATCACAGCTTTGGAGCTGATGCTTCACTTCCCGTCACTGTTACCCTACCAACTACATCAGCTGATTGCAATTCACACATTCATTCAAGGTTTCACCTCGATTCATCTTATAATTCAAGTGCTTTTATCTCTTACTCATAAGTGCTGTAAGCAACCAAACTGTCAGGTTAGGACACTCTGAGAGAGCAAGCAGCATCCGCAGTGCCCCGTGGCTGCATTTATGTAGTGCTTTTACCCAAAGTGCTTTACAATTTGCCTCTTTTTCACCTGTTCTCTCCATCTCTCACACACACACATACGCTTAAAACAGATGGCAGTGAGCTACAACACTGAGTGCTACTTGTGACCTCTGGGACAAAATTGGGGGTTTAGTGCTTTGCAGAGGAATTCTTCCAGAGGAGGCTGAATAGCCATCCTTGCAACTGGATGCTATATTTTGCCTTTTGGCAGTATCTAATTGCTTTAGCTGGCATTTTAGCAAATTAGCTGACACCTTAACAAACTTTTAACAAATAATTTAAAGCCTTCTCCAAGTTTGTATTTCTTCCACAAATAAGTCTGCTCCAAAAAGACATGCATTCTAAGAAACAAACAAACAAACAAAAGTCTGTCTTAACTTACAACGTGGAAATTGAGTCTTTAACTCACCTACAGGTACTGAAATGTTTGCAGCCTCACTGCGAGCTACATCCTTATTAAATTTCCCTTTACTCTCTCAGTTTGCATTGATTTTGCCACAAAATTCCAAACTTTCTTTTTCAATAGAACATGGCCAAAATGCAACTGTTACACAATTCATTACAGAATATGCTTTATATGGTAAGTATGGGCAGCAGCAGTACTGGGTGACACACCTCTATCGCTGAATTCATTAATGGTATTTGGTTGTTTTTCCAGAGTTGGTTTGAGCCCCTAGTTCCAGCGAAGGGAAATCTTAATGCTTTAGATATTGTGTGAGTTTTTAAGGAAGGCACTTTTCTGTTAATGGCAATGTATTGTTGGATAAGTTTTATTTGTAAGAACTTTATAGGACTACACTGATCTCTGACATCAACCTTATAAAGTACCTTTGGGACAAACTAGAATGAAGACTGTGAGTCAGGCTCTCTCGTCTAACATCAAAGTCTGACCTTACAAATGCTCTTCAGGATGAATATGCAGAAGATTCCCACAGGAACACTCCAAAATCCAGTAGGAAAACTTCCCAAAAGAGTGGAAGCTGTTATAGCCACAAAGAGGAACCAATTCACAATGAATGTCATAAAAGTTCCTGTAGGTGTACTGTGTAGGTTCTCCTTCCGTCCTTATAGTGTATAAAACAAGTGCTATTTGAATTCAATTTCAGTCAACATACCGTTAAGATTCCTCCATCAGCTGACCCAGAGGTCATCCAAATGAGCATGGCTAACCATGGTCATTGTCCACGGTTAATGCTATGGACAATGACCACCTTCTGCACATGAAGCTAAATGCTTTCAAGCTACTGAGATGTCATTGGAGCAACTTTGAGTTCATGGAACTCAAAACATAATGTCCCAGAGGTTTTCTGTTGGATTTAAGTCAGGCAGGTGTGGGGACTAGTCCATGGTATCAATTCCTTCATCTTACAGCAACTGCCTCTATGCTCTTCCCACAGGAAGCTGAGGATTGTCATGCACTAGTAGGAACCCAGGAACCACTGTACCTGTGTAGTGTTTGACACTGGATCCAAAGAATTTCATCTTGACACAGTTAGGGTGCAGTAGCCTAACCTGTAGAGGTCAGGCTACGGCACCCTATGTGTGTCCCTCCATGGATATGCCTGCCTAGACCATCGCTGACCCATCACCAAACTGGTCACACGAACCGATTTTACAGGTAGTACAAGGTTCTCCTCAACTTCTCGAGACCTTTTCACATCTGTCACATGTGCTCAGGGTGAACCTGCTCACATCTGTGAAAACCAAAGGGCGTCAGAGGTTGACCTGCCAATTCTGGTATTCTACAGCAAGCCAATCAGGCTCCACTGAGCACCGACTGTTTGGACTCCTCCATCAGCTGAATTATGAAAAACAACCACATGGCTCCTTTACCACATTCTTAATGATTCCTTTAAGCTAATGGAATTCAAACCTTGTCCAAGAATAATAATAATGGATACTTTATTGATCCCCATGGGGAAATTACTTGTTTTTCTCTGCATTTGACCCATTCACTCAGTGAAGCAGTGGGCAGCCCACTAAGCAGGCGCCCGGGGAGCAGTGTGTAGGGACGGTACCTTGCTCAGGGGTACCTCAGGGTAGCCGTTAAGTGGATTCGAACCGCCGACCTTCCGATCATGGGGCGACCACTTTACCTACTGAGCTATCCCTGCCCCACTGAGCTATCCCTGCCCCATAACAGAAACAGTTATGCCTTCCTGTATATAATCATCATTATATGGAGGGAAAATTTTGCCATTAGACCCACTATTTTCCCTTGATCAACACTGGACCATCTGGGTGGATATCAATTGGGTTCTAAACTCCTGAAACTGAGAAGGAACTTTTAGGTCCTGCAATGTTTGCTTTCTGTCTTTGGATTACCATGACAGATTGTAGCTATGGCATGCTAGACTGTGAACATGCCAATCCCATTGTGGTCTCCAAAAGTCTCTCATGCAGACCAGTGCTCTGCACTAATTAATTTCAGCTGGGTCTGTATAAATCTGCCACTGTCTGACTTGAAGCCCTTGCATTGCTACGGTGTAACAGTGTATATCCAATAGTTATTTGCACTCTTTCATTGGGTATCCCAACCACCACAGCCACACATCCTGCTCTCTGTTCCTCTCTTTTTCATCCATCTCTGGCTTTTCCAGAATGTTCCTCTCTGAGTCTGGCATGCCAGCAATAATCTTAACGTTCAAATGCACTCAAAAGAGAGAAGAGGGAATGAATCATGCTACTTGGGAGTCGCTTTCCCTGTCCTCCCTAGCTCCCTGTTACACGGACCCCCCTGAATCTGCTGCATTCCTTTCCTTGTCGTCTGCCCGCCTATGGGGGAAAGAAGAGTTAACGCTCTGGAGTAAAACAGGAAAACCACCTCATTGTTCCCAGGGTGACGTCAGGCACACTACAGTAGCTTTTACGCACAGTCAAACACACGTCAAACACACGGAAAAAAAAAGTCCCACAGCAGTGTACAGGGATGAGCACTCTATTCTTTGACATAACAAAGTATTTTGATAACTTCTCATCCATGTTTGGGGTTTGGGGCGACCGTGATTCAGGGGGTTGGGAAGCTCATCTTGTAACCCAAAGGTTGCCGGTTCAATCCCCAGCTCTGTCTGTCCTGGTCATTGGATCCTTGGGCAAGACACTTCACCCTACCGCCTACTGGTGTTGGCCAGAGGGGCCGATGGCCCGATATGGCAGCCTCGCTTCTGTCAGTCTGCCCCAGGGCAGCTGTGGCTACAACTGTAGCTGCCTCCACCAGTGTGTGAATGTGAGAGTGAATGAATAGAGGAATTGTAAAGCGCTTTGAGTGTCTAGAAAGCGCTATATAAATGCAATCCATTATTATTATGTTGGCTTGAAAACTAACATGGAAACACTCATTGGATCCTGTCAAATATTCCAGATCTGTTCTGGAATGTTGTCTTCAAAATCAATAGCAAAACTTTAAATTTCAGCCAGAACCAGTCCTTTAAGTGTTCTGATTACTTCAGTCAGCTGAGGACGATTGAGTCGATTAAGAAACTACAAACCTCATGGTTAGGTCACTTTGCCACATTTAAATTCACACAACTTGGCGGGATTGTAAACTACATTGAACAAAATACTTAATTCTACAGATGGTAGATTGACTGGTGCTGTTCTACTCTACCTGAACACTCATTAGTACTTTCTGCCATAAGACTCATTCACCGGTTCTGTGACTTGTTTAACATCCACACTCTTCAACCCTGGAGAACCCATGGGGTCAGAGTCGACCCCATTGGTTTTCTAGGGAAACCATGGGGTCAAATTTGACCCCATGGGTTCTCCAGGGTTAAGGACACTTAAACATGCAGACTGGAGGAGTCAGGAATCAAACCACCAGCCATCAGATTGGTAGATATCCCGCTCTATCGCCTGAGCCAAGGCCAATGTCATCTACAGCCTAATAAGTTACTGGCTTTTTAAAAAAAATATTATTTTCTTGGCATTTCTTGGATAGCAACAGTGATGATAGACAGGAAAGCTGAGAGAGAGAGAGGGTAAGACACGCATCAAGGACTTCTATATACTCTTTACGTTAATGGAGCTAATTCAATCAAACCTATGATAGCACTAGGTTCATACTGATTTTGGTCTATGGGGGGCGACCATGGCTCAGGGGGTTGGGAATCGCATCTGTAACCGGAAAGTCGCCGGTTCGGTCCCTGGGCTCTCTGTCCTGGTCGTTGTGTCCTTGGGCAAGGCACTTTACCCTACTTGCCTACTGGTGATGGCCAGAGGGGCCGATGGCGCGATATGGCAGCCTGGCTTCTGTCAGTCTGCCCCAGGGCAGCTGTGGCTATAACTGTAGCTTGCCTCCACCAGTGTATGAATGTGAGAGTGAATGAATAGTGGTATTGTAAAGCGCTTTGGGGGCCTTGAAAAGCGCTATATAAATCCAATCCATTATTATTATTATTATGTATCGCCATGTGAAAGAGAAAATACACCTTTTTAACTGTAATAAATATAATAAACATTATCTGATCTTTAACAGGTTCTAAAGTTATTTAAAAACAACCTGACACGAACAATATCACCATGCATTACACACGGTTACAAAAACTGAGACAAAATGCATAAGCCATGTGTGAAAACTACACACAACCCACGATTCATCACCTTGTAGAGACACCTGATTCTTTTCTTTTTTTCAGTTATTCTGTTGTACATTTGCTCTTGTGCTTGGGATCATTGTCCTGTTGCATGACCTAATTTCATCCAAGCTTTAGCTGTCAGACAAATGGCCTTACATTTTACTGTGAAATACTTCGGTATACAGAGGAGCTGATGGCCAACTCAACAACAAACAGTTGGTATGAGGGGTTTGTATTAATATGCTATGTTTAGTTTTCTTCAAATATAGAGCTCCACATTTTGGCCAAATATCTCCACTTAGGTGTTTTTGTCCAAAGGACGTTGTTCCACAAGATTTGTTCAGATGAAACTTTGCAAACCAAAAACGTGCTGCCATTTTCTTTTTAGACTGAATAGGCTTTCTCTTGCCAACTCTTCGAAACAAGCCGTTTTTGTTCAGTCTTTTTCTAACTGAACTTTCACATTTAACATGCTAACAGAAGCCAGTAGAGTCTGAGACGTAGCTCGTTTATTTTCTGTATTGCACAATCTGACTTCGGGCTGAATTTGCTGGGATTTCCACTCCTAGAAAGATTGGCAATGGTGTTGCATGTTTTGAATAATCTTCTTCAGAGTAGATGGACTTCAAATTGTTTGGATTTGGTCTTAAAACCCTTCCTAGACTGACAGACATCAGCAGTTGCTTTTCTAAGATAATTGTCGATGTCTTTCCTCCTAGACATCGTGTAAACACACACCTGAACACTCCAGACCAGTAAGCAAACTGACACACACATGATAAATTTATTAAGTGCTTGATCAGTGCCTGACTGCTGTAGGGGAAGCTACTTGGGAGCACTTTTTCACATACTGTGTCTGCATTTTAGCTTAGCATTTGTTGAATAAAAAAATCAGTGTAATATATAATGTTTTACTGTTCATCTGAGGATCTGATGGGGTCACTGGAGGGTAGTGGTAAAATCCCTTCCCTCCCACACTCACCAACCTCCATTTTGCATTGTGTTGGGTACTAATTAGCAAATGCTAACATGCTAATTTAAGATACAGTACAGAGCAAACAGTGCCTGCAAAACATGTTAGTATTTTCATTGTGAGTATGTTAGTGTGCCGATTGTTAGCATTAATCTCAAAGGTTTGCTTAGCTGTAGGCTCGTACAGCTCTTTATCACCAACTATGGCAGCTGTGACTACTTTTTGACACTAGCACCGGTCATTTCATGACTGAGATGCAGTAAAGAAATGATTAGGGACCTGATCCTTTTCAGTAGAAAACCGCTACTAGCATTGTCGCTTATCATTGCTTGGTATATTACATACACAATATGGCCAAAAGTAGTCGTAGTCGTAGTTTCTTCAAGAACCACTTTTGTGAAGTCAGACACTAACTGATAAGAAGGCCTGGCTCACCGCCTCCACTCTAATTCATCCCAAAGGTGTTCTGTCAGGTTGGGGTCAGGACTCTTTGCAGGCCAAATAAGTTCTTCTACACCAAACTCACTCATCCATGTCTTTATGGGTCTTGCTTTGTGCACTAGTGCACACTTATATTAGAATGTGCACACTTATATTAGGGCCCATCCCCAAACTGTTCCTACTAAGTTGGGGGTATGAAATTGTCCAAAATGTTTTGGTATGCTGACGCATTAAGAGTTCCTTTCGTTGGAACAAAGGGGCCAAGCCGGAATCCTGAAAAACAGCCTCACACCACAATCCCCCTCCACCAAACTTTACACTTGGTACAATGACAATGTTAGACAAGTGCTGTTCTCCTGACAACTGCCAAACCCAAACTCATCTATCGGAATACCAGACTGAGAAGCACACGCACTCATGCTTTACACCACTGCAAACAACACTTAATGTTGTGCTTTGCAATATGCGGCTTGGATGCAGCTGCTCGGCCATGGAAACCAATTCCATGAAGCTCTGTATGCACTGTTCTTGAGTTAATCTGATGGCCAATTTGATTTTCTGATGAAATTTGGAGGTCCATGGAATATTTAATACAGAAGAAATTTCACAACTGGATATATAACACGGGTGGTATCCTATCACAGTTCCACACTGGAATTTAGTTAGCTCCTGAGAGCGACCCATGTTTGAAAAAGCACTCTGCTTGCCTAGGTGCTTGATTTAATACATTTGTGGCCATGAAAGTGATTGGAACACCTGAATTCAATGATGGGTGATTACTCAATTTTGGTAATAATGTGTTTTAGTAGTTCTATTAACATAGTAGACCAGTTTTAGACACATATTAGTATTTTTATATATCTAAGCGTGTATTTTTAAGATGTTTTAAGACTTCCTTTTCTAATATGTTACTGTATGACTTTATTGCAGTTATCTAGGCTATAGATCTCCTTAATATTTAATTATTCATATTACTGAATTAAATGTTACTGTTACGTGAATTTCCTTTTAAGACCTTGAGTAAAAACAGAAATTGATCTGAACATGGCAATGACATAACTCCTTCAAACTGCATATTAACACACGTGTGAATTATCCCGGACCGGTATGAAGGTGGAAAAAGTGACACTGATTAAATCCAATACCCGAGCGGTGACATCACTCCCCTCCGTGATGGGGCTGCGTCCGGATTGGACGGAGTTCGCGGCCAATCAGAGAGCACACACATGGGAAGAGTTTTAAAAAGATTCGGAAAAGTGTTGGAAAGTTGTCCAAAAACCTCCGCCAGCAGGTCCGAGCACGACTGGGGCGAATAATAATATTATTAATAAAAAGAAAAGAAAAGGGGGGTAAAAGATACCCGCGGATTTGTTGGGGACTTTCTCTGCGTGCTTTCCCTGCCTTGTTTGGACAGAGAGCTCTAACCTGCTTCTCCATTTTTAAAGCTCCCCCCTAGCTCCACTGTAAATAGCCAAAAAAGAAAAGAAAAGAAAAGAAAACCCGACAGAATGACAACACATTTCAGGAGCGGCCCAGCCTTCGGACTCTCCGCCGAGGTCAAGAGTAAGGTATGTTTTCTTTCTTTTTTTTAATATTAGTTATCCAGAGTGTGTTTGGATGCTGTAGGTGAAGCATGGGCTCCTCTGGTGGGGGTCAGAGGTCCACAAAGGGTCAGTAACAGGTTGATCTACCCAGTATAATAGCAAAGTAAACAACAAGCTCTCTGTGATTGCTGTAAATACGCAGTTTTTCCAACGAAACAGAAGAGAGGGTTTGTGGTGGCTGCTTTTATAGTTAAGCATGTTGAAACAACTCGCAGCAAAAGACGTAGAGATAAATACACCTGCTGTTGGCCTGTGGCTCTGCATCAAACAGTTGGAAAGGAACTCCTACATGTATCTTAACGTTACACCGAGAGGGTGGGGGGGAAGATATCATCGGTGATGTGATCTCATTCCAGTTTAATTTCAGGTTGTGTGCTTGGGAAAACCGCTGCGGTGACACACTTCTGTCTTTTGGTAAGAGATCACACCGTGAAGGAGGTGATTGTTTTTCGAGCAGAAAACAGGCTTTAGTGGCCAAATGATTCGTGCGATTATGCAGGGTCAGGGCTTTATAGTGTGCTGGAGTGAAGCACGTGGTGGAGGGAGTGCTCTGTTATTGTTGTTTGGCTGATCTCCCCTCAGAGAAATCAAAAAGTGACTGAAACATGGAAGAAGGTGATCTTACAAAGGCTGAGCTTGAAGCTGCACTGTGCAGTGAGAAAGGGGATTGAACAGAGAAATTAGATGAATGGTAAATGGCCTGTATTTATATAGCGCTTTACTAGTCCCTAAGGACCCCAAAGCGCTTTACATATCCAGTCATCCACCCATTCATACACCCATTCACACACTGGTGATGGCAAGCTACATTGTAGCCACAGCCACCCTGGGGCGCACTGACAGAGGCGAGGCTGCCGGACACTGGCGCCACCGGGCCCTCTGACCACCACCAGTAGGCAACGGGTGAAGTGTCTTGCCCAAGGACACAACGACCGAGACTGAATGAAAACTACACACACGCCAACATTAAAAACTTAGTGTATCATTAGTGAGTGTGCACCCCTCACTAATTATACTACATTAAAATTCACATCCTCCACCTTTTATGAACCTTTTCCTAGACGTAAATGGATGTGCATGTGAGAGAGCAAACTGGAAAGCAGTTCCATATAATTACATATGACACAAGTTTAACAGGAAGTATTACATTCAGTAAGCTTTGAAAGATTGTAATGATTAGGTCAGTGAGAGTATTTATTTTGGGATGTGGAATATTGTTGCTAATATACCAAATACAATATAATATATATATCACTTTGAAAAATTAATTTCTCACTATTTTGGCAGGGTGGAACGTATCTGTGTTGTGCCATTGCACATTATATTACTGATTTTTTTTTTTTTTTTTTTTTTAAACTGGCCGGATCACCTGACAAGTGTTGACTCACATTCCACCTTTAAATCAGTTTGTACCTGGGTAAGGATAAACATGCACAATCCTGATTTTCAAGCTTTTTTTTTTTTTTTTTTTGTGTTGTCACCGTTGTGGGGAAGCTAGGCCGTGTTCACTTTGTGAGTGTGAATAAAATTACTGGGATTTTCTGCCTGTGCGGTGACAGCAGTGACTCTGTATGTTTGGATGAGTCACAGCTGCTAACAGCCAGAATGACAAAGGTCAGCCTGTGACTGTTCCAATACCCAGATCATCATCATTATAATCATCATTGCCCTGGCCTCTTCCCTGAATGGTGCCATCTCTCAGCTGTGCTTTAGTCTCATGCAGAGGTGCAGCACACTCTATGAAGCCCGCATTCCTTTCAGCAGTCAGGCTGCTATTTTACCGACACCACAGTGCCATTTCCAAGCCGATCACGTACACGCAGTGAGTGGAAATTGAGAAGTAGGGTCGTGTGTGTGTGTGTGTGTGTGTGTGTTGGGGGGGATATAAAATTTTTATTTAAGCCTAAGGGCTTAAATGAGAGTAATGGCGGGATGCTGCGTTCCAGCAGCGTGACATCAGAGAGGGGCAGAGATGCAGCAGAAAGACTGACAGGTACATGATCATCATCTAATGGCCTTTTATGGAGTGACTGGGCTCTGACTTGGAACGTGAGAAAGTGTGCTCACTCTAAACAGTTTACATCCAAGTCAAGAATGACAAAACACTGTCCTGATAGAACACAGGTGGACAGGAGACAGATAGGCGATAGATAGCAAAGACAAGGCCATGCCAGTAGTTCACACAGTGAATCCAAGGAGACTCGATGCAAACAAATAAATGAGGGAGGGGCGGAAATCCACATATCAGGCACTAACAGCTCAACTCGCGTATTTACACCAGCGGTTACAGCAAATAGTCTGTGATAGTGTAGCAAAGCTCTGGAGCCATTCTTGTGAGCCTGTTTAATTTTCTCTGTCACAGTCCACTGCTCGGGTCAGTACACCCAGAGTTTAGCTGCAGCAGCCCTACTTGGTTCGAACTGACCGTTAGCTTATGGTGACAAATGCTGGCAGTTTTTCCTCCTGCAAACTGCTGTGTAGGTGACGTGTGTGGCATGGCTGCTTCAGCTTACTGGCACTTTGTAGCTCTTTCCTATTGTTACACTGGTTTTTGAACTCACCACTATACAGTGCAGGGCAGTCCACATTTTTCTTTTTTCTTTTTTTTCTTTTTTTTTTATATGCGTTTTCTTAATAAATCCATGCTGTAGCCGCACAGTATGACTCCTTAAATAAAATTGGCTATAAGCTCTAAGATTATTGAATATATATTTATTTGAAGTACAAAACATCTGAAGAAAACACCAAATTAGCAGAAAATTCACTCATAAAACGAAGTGATAAATCTCAAACATGCAATACATCAATGGAGATGAAGCCAGCAATTGCTAAACCTCTTGGTCTTATTGATCCCTGTGAAAATGTTGGGGTTACTGGGGGCTTTTTCTTATTTTCCCTTTTAAGTTTATTGTTCAAAAATCTAAATTATTATAACTATAAAAGAATTAGAGCTATTGCTTTATTTCTTCTCATTTATTAATCATCCTACAATGTCTTGTTAATCCTTTATTTCGATTTTCAGGAAAGGGCCAACCCATGGTTTTAGAATCAATATACTGTAGTATTTGCCTAACTGTATATAAAGCAGACAAACATGGGCTCCACCTCAGTTATCTGCAAAACTGACTTTATATATTGATTCTGGGTGTCCCCTCAGGGATGATGATTTATTATTAAGAGTTTTTTTTCAGAGTAATTCATTTGACTTTTCACGTGACATCCTGACACACTTTGCTGACAATCTTGTACTGGTTGTACTGGTTTTTTTAGCTTCACATGCCACTATTTAACCCTTTAAAAAGAGCCGACCACCATTAATCAAATAAAAAGTTCTATTCATAAGAAATGAAATGCACCAAACTGGAGTTCAGTGCAGTCAGAAGATTTACTGCCACAGCCTTACTTGGTCTGGTATGATCAGCCACACGTGGAGCTACTTTTAGCTAATGCTGGCTAAGCTAAGACAGCTAGCATAATGTTCTGATAGCTTTTGCTATGATCTTACAGTTACTG
Organism: Diplotaxodon limnothrissa; assembly: GCF_057381915.1. Lineage (NCBI taxonomy): Eukaryota > Metazoa > Chordata > Actinopteri > Cichliformes > Cichlidae > Diplotaxodon > Diplotaxodon limnothrissa. The sequence continues at coordinate 7,817,699 of NC_140599.1, read as the reverse complement.
ATTCTTTTTATTTATTTATTTATTTATTGTAATTACCACTCATGGTGGAATTACAAGTGTTACATGCTCTCGATAACATCCGTCAGTATACAGTCAGATCATTTTTTGTTCTGTTTGCCTTTTCTCTCTGTGTGTTTCATGCCTAAAATAGTTTTTATTGTGGCAGTGGAGTTCGGCAATCAAAAGACAAAGCACAATTAAATCAAACCCCCCCCCCCCCCCCGACTGGCAGGGGGACCTGTTGACTTGGTGTGCCTTTATCGGACATTGGGTGCCTGAATAGTCAACTCGCTGTAAAAGGGCAGATTCTGGAAAACCCAAAGGGAGAGAAGAAGGAGAGAGATTGTGAGGGAGAAATATGAGCGCAGCCAATCGAATACACAGAGCGAGACAGGCAGAGGGAGAGGGAGGAGTGTTTAGGAAAAGCTGTTTCTCCCAAGTTTGGTGTGATGGACTGGAGTCCACGCTATCCCCTGCTGCTTTGAAATACTTGTTTGTGTTGGCTGCTGATCCCAGACTGTGAAGACTTATCTGCAGAACATTCAGGAAGTGTGTGTGTGTGTGTGTGTGTGTGTGTGTGTGTGTGTGTGTGTGTGTGTGGTGAAGGGGGGTGGGGGGGGGCAGCCTTAAACCCCCATGCCAGAATTCAAAGTATTAGGGCAGTGTGTTTATGCCAATAAGGAAATGCATGGAGAGAGAGGGAGAGGCCTGTGTGTTTCTGCATGCAGAAATGTCCACATTTCATTTTCCTTCCTGTTCTCTTTACACCTCAGCTTAGAGTATTTTTCAGTATATAGTAAGACTTTCAGATATGGAGCGTCATCCTCTGTGAGACTCTGAGGCATGAAAGAAGCTGCTATTCATGTATTTAAGGATTTGAATGTTGTATTTTAGATTACAGAGTCTACTATTCTCATACCAATTTCTCACATACAGTATCCTTATACTTTCAACTATCAGTAAGAATGATAACACTTTATTATACATATGTGTAAATTATACATAGTTTCCTGATAAATCTTTAGGAAGGCACTCCACCTTGAAATAAAACGGAGAGGCCAGTTTTCAATTAGTGCACTTAAATAATCCATCTCATACAGTAATGTGCAAAACTCTTTAGCCACTCATCATTTCTTTATATTTTACCTCCCAGGAGGCTGACTTTGTTGCCATTTATTTATTTATTTATTTATTTATTTATTTGTTTTTATTTTAAAAAAGAGGTCCTGAGGAATAATTTTTAAGTTCTTCAGAGTTTTTCTTTGTTTTGTTTTTTATACTTATTTTCAGTCCCATTCTTGTACCTGACTATTTTCAGAGGAATGTTTTTGTTTAAGTCACTTAACGCTGACCTCTGAATCATCAAGCATTAAAAAGTCTTGTGTCGACACATAACAGACAACTTCCAAAAGAACCAATTTTAAATTGTATCTTTTGGCGTTTTGTTACTAGCAGCCTGTCAAAGAAACATATAATTTGTTCATGTTTCTTTTGATAAATAATAAAATAAAATTTGCCAAATATAAGAGTTTGAGGGGAATAAAATTGTATTTTTGCACTAACAAGGTGATTCACAAAAAGCTATTAGCTGAAAATGTAGCAAGCTCAGCCTGTGTGTCCTTAAAAGGAGGGACAAGTAAACAAAAGAAAGTGCTGGGTCTTAAAAAGGAAAAAAAAAAAAAGTTTATCTGCTGAAGATATTATTATCTAAAAGTCATTAGGAACATCAAGAAACTGGGGAAGAAATCCAGCAAAGATCTAACTCAGAACCTGAGAGATGTATCTGGTCCTTTTGCTCCATCTCATCAGAAAAGGTGTCAGTGGAAGGATGAAGGAAGGAAGTAGCCATTCTTAAAGAACCAAAACGGGAAGAAAAGGCTGGGCTATGTCACATTATACATGAAAATCAGTGGAAGCCAGTCCCATATGGAAAAGAGAGATAGATAGATAGATAGCTATCTATCTATCAAAAAATTATATAATGAAACTTGTATGTTTTGGATACTTACTAAAACAATGTATGAAAGTAATGAGAAAGTGGCCACTTTCATGAGTAATCACATAAGTTTTTACTGTTTCTTTTCCATATGGGGTCTGATGAAGCGATAAATCTGCATTTGAAACTTTTGGTTCAGATCATCTCAATATGTATGGAGAAGGTCAGGAGAGGGGTATAACAGAGGGCGGGGTAAGCCATCTGCAAAACATGGTGGAGGTTAGGGCTACATTTCAGCTAGTGGTGTGATCTTGTCAAAAATGATGGAATTATGAATACTGAAAAAATACTGTCAAGTTTGATCCTTTTAGTACCATAGGGCAAGTATCTGATTGGCAACAGCTTCATTTTTCAGCATGACAATGCTCCCAAAGACACTGTGAATGCAGTAAAAGCATACACACACACACACACACTAGAGAACTTTATCACTTATGCACTCGCCTCCCAAGAGCCGGGATGTCAACATTATTGAAGCAATGTGGGATCAATTTGACAGAGAATGGAACAAAAGGCAGCTAACATCAAAAAAGAGCTTTAAATGTCCTTCAAGAAGCCTAGAGAACTATTCCTGAAGCCTACTTAAAGAAATTATAGAAAGCTGCCTAAGAGAGATCAGGCTATATTGAAGAATGGTGGTCATACCAAAAGTTGACTTTCAAGCTTGTTAGAATTGTACAAACGTTACCATACAATTCTAACATGCAAACATTTTTCTTTATGTTTGCATGCTTCAATAAATTGCAGCAGCCATTTTCCCAGAAAAATATAAAGACATGAGAGGTGACTTGAGATTTTTACACATATTTCTGTCTCTCCACACGTCTACATGGAGACACAAATATATGAATAGTTGAGTGGCACATGCAGTCTGCTGAAGATTTCTCAAATTTAAAGACTAGAAAATATCAAATAAAATGTATTAGAAGAACATCTAGAGTTGAGTGTACATAAAAGACAAACTTGTGCCGCTGTGACGTCAGCACTGGTTGAAGTCTCATCTTAAAGTCTGAGTATTTTGGTTCTGATTGTGCAGTAACTTTTAGCTTCTCAAACACACATCACAGCAACTTGTCAGTCACAAAGCAGGTCTGCCTTTAAGTGTGGCCTGTTTTATCACTCTTTCTGACAATATTTGGACTTCACTATATGTTCCATAAGACTTGGAAACAAGCAATTGGAACCATATTCTCATTGAAAAAGTGTTTATGGAGGTCATAAGTCAAGGAAACCCAGCCACCGTTTTCCCATAGATTTGTAGACATCAAGGCTTCTTTGTGTTAATGGAGGACTCGACCAGTGTCCGTTTTGATTTAGTTTTAGTCTTTTGACTGAACTGTTAAATTCTTTGAGTCATAATTTAGGCTTTTAAATTCTTTTAGTTTTGGTTGACTAAATATCATTAGATGTAGTCTACAATAATCTTAAGTTGAATCAGTTTACAAAACGTAAAAGTTTGTTGTGAATTGTATAACATTTTTCTGAACACTATGCAACAGTTGGCAGTCTCTTGAGGAGAGAAGTTTCCCAGCAGATGAAGTAGAAACCTGATGGGGGGGGGGGGGGAATAAAACTATGACCCTATGCAGTAACCCCAACGTGACCCCCTGAATGAGGAAATATAATTAAGCCCTTCTAGCACTGCATAATTTGAAATGGTATCACTTGCAAAGTGGCCTTTCTTTATTTTGCTCTGCTTTTTTTGTGTATTTTGTTTGGATGTTTTACAGTTTTGCTCCTGGGTGAGATTGAAACTGGACCTTGTTTTAACTAGGTCCCAAGACTAAACGGAGGCTTCTAATACCCATGTCCTTGCACTATCTCAGCGTGCCTGGAGAACATTGTCTTAGATGAATATTTACAGCTTGTACACAGTTACATTGTTCTGGTCAGAGCAGGCACAGTCTAATACGCACTAAATACAATATAAATGTTTAATGTATATATGATCCACTGGATATTATTTCACTGTAGACACACATTAATGCCTCTTTGTTCTTCTACAGGGCCCATAAAAGGGCAAGCTGTCTTATTTTTATTTATTTAATTATTTAATGTCTTACTGTTTTGAATCAATAAAACCAGAAAAAATCTAAATTCATATCATGTTTGAGCGATCATCTCTGCTCTGTTCTGCTTCTCAGCTTGCAGGAAAATATGACCCACATAAGGAAGAGGAGCTGAGACTGTGGATTGAAGATGTGACTGGCAAAAGGACTGGGGACAGCTTCATGGATAGCCTGAAAGATGGAGTACTATTGTGCGAGTGAGTGGATGGACGCCACCTTGTTTTTGTTTTTTTTAAAGCAGGAACTTTCTTCAAATCTCTCTCTCGCTCTGTCTTTTTGTAGGCTCATAAATGCTCTCCAGCCGGGCTCTGTGAAAAAGATCAACCACTCCAGTCAAAACTGGCACCAGGTAATGCTCCAGCTCTCAAAACTCAGGCCTGTTTTCCACACCGAGTGGAACTCGTCTCCCGCACTGGCACTGACAACAAAGACTTTTATTTACCTTCCATAAAGTAGCTTCCATATCAAATGAGGCTCATCTTAGCACAGCTTTTATTAGCCTAGTATTGGACCAGGAAAAAGCAAACAGAGCTCTTAAGCGTTGATTAAAACGCCTTTCAGAAAGTTCTCGCTGTGATATTGACACTGCCGCACATGCACACAGACCGTCACACAGTCGCACTCTCCAAGGGCATGGGCGCAAATCGAGAGTCAATATTTAGCAAAAGTTATTGAGCTTGAATCTTAATACTTGGCCCTGGTGCCAAGGTAAGCTGACTGCCCACGAGCTGTAGCCTCAGTTCCGACATGAGATCACAAAAAAAGGCGAATAAGATCATTTCTGAAATTGCAGAGCTTCTTGTGTTACAAGATGGCAACCGTCACAGATTTTTTCTGTTGTTATGCAAGGTTTTATTCTAGGAAAAAAAACACAGGATCTACTCAGACATTTGTAAAAGGCATGCATTGCTTATGAAATTCTGGGCCGGTAACATAAGAGTTTAAAATAATAATAATTTGGTTGATATGCTGATAGATATTTTCATTGTTGATTTTGTTTGTATTGTTTGCATCCCATCATTTGTACCAGGGGAAACAAAGAAATCTAGTTTTAAAAAAAATTCAAGGACCTTTCAGATCTTTTATTACATTATTTTTGGACATTCTGAATTTTGCTGAATGTCACTATTTGCCGATAGCAAATGGGCTGACAGCTGTCAGCAGGGCCAGACTGGCCAGTACCATTGTTCTGCCAATATATCCAGGCATGTATAAATGCCCAAAAGATCTTATTCCAGCCTGTATTCTTGCTCTTTCTCTCAGCTGGAAAACATAGGGAATTTCGTCCGTGCCATCACGGAGTACGGCCTGAAGCCACACGACATCTTTGAGGCCAACGATCTGTTTGAGAATGTCAACCACACTCAGGTCCAGTGCACACTCATCGCTCTGGCTGGAATGGTGAGGGCAGCGGTGCACACACATTCACATACGTCGGCATCTCGCTGAAATCACCACTGGCTGCACATTATTATTTGATCTTGATACTTTTTTTTTTTTTTTGCTTAGATTTCCATGGCAACAGCATGGATCTAATAAAAGCAATGTGGGTATGAAAAGTGCATTCTTATTACCACCATTTTTCCTTTCTGTCACCACCACTTCTGTCTCTCAGGCCAAGTCCAAAGGTTTCCACTCGAAGTACGATATAGGCGTGAAGTACGCAGAGAAACAGCAGCGGCGCTTCGCTCCCGAGAAGCTCAGGGAGGGACGTAACATCATAGGCCTGCAGGTCAGAGTGGCAAAAGGGCTAAACGTGTAATGTACTGTGTTATGGCCAAGCTGTCATGGTGCAGTGTTGTTCTGCTGGCCAAGCCTGTTCTCAGTGTGTTGTTATTGTGCCCCCTGCTGGATTCTTGCTGAATGAATATTCCCCAAACAGTCTTCTCAACTTTTTAACAACAAACAAGGAACCGGAATGGACCGGTCAATAACCACACCTCATACGTGATCCTAAAGTGTGATGTTTTTGGAGACACTCCAAAGAATAACTGTGGCAACTACATTGCATGTCATGTAAATCCTGTCTTTTTCCTCTGTATTTAGATGGGCACTAACCAGTTTGCCAGTCAAAAGGGCATGACCTCTTACGGGACACGACGCCATTTGTATGATGCCAAAATAGGCATGGACACCCCTGACCAATCTACTATCAGCCTACAGATGGGCACCAACAAGGGAGCCAGCCAGGTGGGAAGAGATGTATAATTTTAGACTAAAGTAACACTTGTTCACTACACAGTTTCTTGGCGATATAGCTCTAGCATGGTTAGTATGTATTATCGTTTTTAAAATGTATCTTGAAATGAACAAAATCCCTTTTATTGTTGCATCAAAGAGATAAAATGTTATTACACAAAATATATACACTTATTAAAAAGACACATTAGAAACATGTTAGGTGAAACTGCAACTTGAGTTGATCTGACAGGGTTTAGTCTAACCAATAGTTGCTGCACTCCTGCAAGCCACTTTGCAACCCACCTCCATCCTCAGTTCCTACATTTCATACTGTGTCCGGTCTAAGTGATTGCACATCTGTTGCCAGTACTGCCCTCCCTCATTTGCCTTTTTGTGCATATACATGGAACTCCAAACAGTCATATCACAGATTTGATGACTGTTCTTTCTTTGACTAATGTGGTTCTGACTGGACTATCTTATTATAAGGACACTTAGTGAATCACATCCTCGTGCTTGTTGACTGTTTTTTAATAGCATTTGGAGGACTAAGACACGTCAGGCTGAGATATAGAGAAATTGATTGCTCAGATCACTTCATTAGTTTTGGTGGATTCTTTGGATTTGTTAACACATCTGTCATGAATGCAACGGTATAGTGTATTTACACCGCTGCGCCCTCCATCTTGCTTTTCTCTGCTACAGTCCGGCATGACGGCTCCAGGAACCAGGAGGCATATTTTTGACAAGAACCTGAAGCTGGAGGACTGTGACACCACCACAATCTCTCTGCAGATGGGCACCAACAAAGGGGCCTCTCAACAGGGCATGACCACTTATGGCCTGCCCCGCCAAGTCTACGACAACAAGTACTGCATCAACCCCACTGAGGCCAACTGCAACAACGGGAGCGAGGTGGAGTTTGATGGCTACAACCAGTACTCTGACTAAGGGGAAAAACCATGGACAGCAGCATCCTCCATCCCACCTCCCTCTCCCTCACCCCAACCCCAGCCCCCACCCCCCCACCTTTTTTTTTTTTCGCTTTTACTTTAGACAGCCAGCCGCGACTGTCCTTGCGACGATCAGACCTTTCAGATCGATTGACGTCATTGTCTGCTTCATTTCCCGTCTTTTATAAACAAGTTTTTGACTCTTCAGCTTATTGTTTGGCTTTCCGTGAGTAAAAGAGAAGAAATGTGTTTACACTGACCTTCCGTCACAAAAAAAATGTGGTGGCCAAGTTCAGTCACTCTAGTTAATGATATTATTGTTACAGCTAAAAATAACCACGCTCTGAAGTGGAGACTTTTTGATCTTTGATCTTTTGCAATTTATAGTTTTTTGTTTTTTTTGTTTTTTTTCCCTAAAGCTTTTTATACTTGCATCGTAATTTAGAAAAAAATTTTTTTTTTTTACCCCCGTGTAACCAGTCCAGTTTGAACATAATGAAGCAAAATATGCAAAGTTCCTGGAGGGCAAACAAGTTGGTGCTATTGAACTTCGACCCAGTTGGAACACGTCCACATTAAGAGCTCTGCAGGCTCCAGGATACCACTCCTTTGGATGACACACAAGCTCTGGGTCCACAGACTGATCGCGATGCGCAGCTTTTGTGCGGACATTGCTTTTCTTTTTTTTCTTTTTTTTTCACCGCGAGCACCTGCGCTAACCAATAGTCATGTTAAGTTTGCTAAATTACCCATTGTGCCATTTTTGCAGGGCTCATTTACATGGCTTGTTGTGGAGCATTTCAGAGTTTGTTTACTGAGAGTCTTTTTTTTAAAAAGGTTCTGAGAGACACGGTGCACTGGTTTTTATAAAGGAGTACGTGCAGGTGTGGTGGTATCCAGATTGAAGTTTGGTACGTGGTCACCAGTTGTTTTTGCACTGCAAAAAATAGTCCTGTAATATTTCGACTTTTGGGAACTTTAGCTTTACTGTTGCACTTCTACCTGGCCACACGCCACCAGTGTTGGAATGATGCCCGAACAATTAGTTACACATTCGAGCACCTAAACTTAAATATTTTCCATTTGATGACACTCCTGCTATACAGTCCAGATAGTGTTTTCCTTTTTACTTCATATATTTATTAGCTATACTTAAAGAATAAAACACAGATACAGTTTACCACACACAGGGGGATATTTTTCATAAGCAGGACCTATAATGAAGTATTATTTATTTTTTGTCCACCACTGGCTGTGAAAAGCAACAGCAAAGCAGACCCATGCGCTTGCAGATATATCCTTATGTGAGTCATGACAAATATGCAGAATTTTTAAAGCTTCTGCAACATACTGTCTAACCCACCGAATGTCTTGAATGTAACGTTATTTGTAAAGCTAGAGGTCCCACTGCCTATCACAGGGTTCATGATATGTGCACAGGGTGTCTGCTTGTATAAGCAAGTTAAATTTCTTGCTTACATTTTAAACTTAAAGATTTTTTTTTTTTAAATCCCAGTTTAAATAAAATCATACATGTGATGGAAAAGTGAGAATATGCTCTCTAGATAACCTCACTGACGTCAGTTTGGACAGAACTGTTGGCCAGGCCTGCTACCCTACTATTTTTATGTCAAAACGACTGCTGCAAACTAGGACTGCTGTCCAAAACGAAACAGTCCACACACACACACACGCGCACAGCACAGTTTGTATAAGCACCAAGACTGTTATTTTAAATAAATAGTTTAGCAGGTGGATAACACAGCTATCACCTCTTCATCACACGAAGAACCTACCCATCAAAGATGGCCGTGCCTTTAATAAGTTAAGTTAGCTATTGTATGTACTCTTCCCATTAACCATTAATGCACTCAAAAACAGCATGAAAGAGGAAGTGACCTTCAGGTTCAGTCGAATTGTTCGATCTGAGGGGGCAAATCTGGCAGCATTACGTGCTGGAGATTGTTGGGGCGGAATAACCCGAGAACATTTAAATCCCGTTTGAGCTCAATTTCAAACTGTTCGCCACTTTCAGCTGTCTGGCTTTCAGACTGGCTTTGGATTACAGAAAGTGGTGCATGCTTTTTCTCCTCTCAGCTCCCCATCATTCAAAAGCTTCCATGATTTATAAGTTGTAGAGGTGTGCCATCTAGTGTTGTACAAGCTTTACAATCTAGCTAAGAATGTAGTGTTTTTTGTTTTATTTTTTTAAATGGAATATAAATTTTTCATCATCACTAACGCGCTGATACTGGCACTGACAAGTACAGATTCATTAACATTTCACCCTGACATGCTGGCTCCTGGTTTCTTTATCAATATGCTTTTCACTAAACATGAAACATTCATAAACATTTGTGCAATAAAAACACACAAAGCATTTTCGTGACTTTATTTTCTTACTACTGTCAGCAACTTGAAGTACACAAATACATCAAAGTAGTGTACGAGAGATACATAAAGTGATTTTGTTTTTGTCTGTTTGTTTTTGTTTTTTTTTAAGGAAAATCTAGCAGTAAAAATATAAATTGGTCCAAAAGGAAAAAAATGTTTTCAGTGCAATAGTGACACAGTTGGGGAAAAATAAAGAAAATCTACATGTGACAAGTTATTCTGATTGTGTCACCAGAATCTAAATATGTCAACATCTAGATGCTAAATAAATCTTTGAAACGATCTAAGAGAAGATATAAAGAAATATTTCATAGGTTATATTTTAAACTATTATATAACAATTTGGTCCGAAAGAAGGGAAGGTTAAGTCCTACAATAGTTCACTAACATAAGATATGAAAACATTTACATTGATCTTTTTATAGCTACATGTTACTGTCAGAAGAACATGGCCACACTCTGGCCCAGCCAGAGTAATGTGTCATAATCAGCAAGAAAAAAAACAAACCTAAAAGGAACTAAGAACACCAGGTGACTCAAGAGAAAAACAAAATGTTTGCTACATTGTGCTAGCTCAACAGAAATTACTTCAAGAAGCAGAAATTGAGGTTAGAAGGTCAGTTAGGAATGCTACTGGTTGGCTGCTTCACAGGCATCGATCCAGTCACTGTAGACGTCCACCGGCTCGGACAGATCTATTGAGAAAAGGTTAAGGACCAAACCAAGTGCTCAAAAATTCAACATACACATGCTGCATCAAAGATCAACTTAAATGTATTACTTTAAATGAAAGTACTTTATGTGCATGTGCATCCAGAACTGTATTCAAGTGCAGAGTGTATTTAACCTTCCAAGGTCTAAGTCATCATCACAGACAAACCCAACCCTAACTCTATGCAATCACATGTCTGTGTCACAAGTCATGGCAGCCAGAGAACAAGGAAAGTAATCGTTCAAGTGATTAGTTTAAAAAAAAAAAAAAGTATGTTTTCCCTTTTCCCAAAATATAAAGTTGGGGTCGAGTAACCACCTCTGATAACTTAGACCTCGGAGAGTTAATACTTTTTGAAATGTACTTCTAAATAAAAAGCAAAATCAAACATCCCTGGCAGCAAGCAGCATCTTTTGTTGATTAAAAGGATACATGTTATGGGAGTCTGAAACTCCTCCAAGCAAACGCTGCAGGATATAATTCCAGTGTTGCGGGTTCGTTCCCTAGGAGACAGTTACTTTAGGCAGGATGTCCCCGATGCATGAATGTTTCAAGAATTTGGAGCGATACTTACATTTTGACATCGCAGGATTTCTCGTGATTGCAAAAAGGGCAAGTGAACTGGGTGTCCAGGTTACCTGTCATTTTCTTCTTGGGAGGTGGCTTTCTTTTTGACTTTCTGCGGCCCATTATATCTCTGTAGACAAAAAAAACAAAAAAAAAACACAGGTGTTTCCATTACGCTTTCACATTCCATTTCGTTTAGAAGATTTTCTTAGACATGTATCTGTGTGTCCTGCCTAACTTATGTGATCCATGTTATCTGACTAGTCACTGCAGTGGTGTCTTGCACTCACATGGACTTTGAAGTTGTGTTTATGCGCCTTTACATTGATCTCATACGATTTTATTGCTTGGTGTGTTTTTATATTCAACATAGTCACACAGTATATAAACACTTTATCTGCATTGTTGCAAGTATGGCTGTTATAAAACAACTTTTCTGACTAGTATAAGTAGACAGCAACTATTAGTTACTATCCTATATGAGCAGCTAAGATTAGCAAAAACCATAATACAAAACACGAACTTGAAATGTTGATTAAAATTGCAATCAATTATTTACTTTCATCTGCTATAGATTATTTTTTTTAGAGAAAGTCTTGGACTAAAATTTCTCCGAATTTCCAAGTTAGGCCTGAGTGTACATTCGTTTAAAATGTCCCCACAGGAAACTCGTTTTTCCGATTATTTCAACACCACATGAATCTTTCACATATTGTACTAAACAGAGACGGCTCTAACCCATCACTTACATAGCTTACTGTTAACACAGCAGACAGTGCAATCCCAGCACGCAGCTGCTTATCAGTAAAGGTTTATTTTCCAAAACAATGACTGCCGCGAGATGTGGGTTACTTAAAATATCTTAGAAACGATAACCAACGCTGTTGCCAATGTGTAAACAAAACCTGAAATGTGTTTTATTATAGTCATAGCTTCGAGGTGTGGACACTCCTCCAAAGAGCTAAAATAATAACAGAGGGGATGCGGAGATGCTCGCTCTATAAACGCCAAAAAGCTAGGGCTATATGTTAGCAGCTAACGCGCTAACATGCTGCTGTCATGTAGGAGGATTCTGACTGACGCAAAAAGTTGCTTTCCGAAACAACCTAGAAGGTAACCGGTAAACACAAAGCGCGCTTCTCTGCACTACAGCTTTTGACATTTGAGCGACGACGAGACGGTTGTCTTACCAACGAGATGTCTTTCGGCAGAGGATGCTCCGCTCTTCAACTTGGTACAGATGCAGCGTCTCACTGAGGACGCTTCTGATTGGTTAGGTGGGAGTTTGGTCAGGCTTTTGATTGGCTGTCTTCTGGGGGTCCAATAGTGGATCTGCCTCCAGATTGATAAACAAGCTGATACTGTAGATTAGGGACATCAAACCGCCCCGGACTCAACAACCGGGCCAACAAAGGACTGGACTGCTTTGTAAAATGTGAAGGAGGGCTGAAATTTTGGACTTGTACCTGTATTTTCGTAAATTTTACAGCTTTCCCTCCTGATAAACACACCCCACCGTGACCATTAAAACCACACCACCGTAATTAAATAATAGATAAATACTTAAATGGCAGAAAAGTTTTTTTGGGGTTTTTTTAATCTACTCTAGAAATGTGGGGTCCACAGTATAAAAACGACATTTTACATGAATTAGAACTACTTTCAGTTTTACAAAGGACCACCTAGGTTATAAGAAATCAGCAGATTTTCTGTTGTTTTACATATTTATTTGTTGCAGTTTAATCCCAACTGCAATCATGCTCGCAGATTTCTTTCAATCACTTTCAATCACTGCTGTTTATAGGGTTGAGGGAAACCTTCAGTCAGCTGAGGCTGAAGAAGTCACATGGATGAGTTACGAAACGTTTTTCCCACTTAAAGCGCTACGTACAGATGAGCAGAATCAACCACAGCAATTTCTCCGTCATGTAGAAAAATGTCTAAATTGCACTTCTTTTTCTGATATTAGGATATCCCCGTGATTAAAGCTTTTGTAATAGAAAGAGGTGTTTCATTGGTCGAGATGATGGTAAAATCATGTGGTAAAATGACTTTGACATCACATATGTAGACTACTGTAGATCATATAGTTCTGTATATGAATCAGTAAAGTAACTTTTCACTTACGTAGAACATGATATTAACTGTGTGGCGCTGCTGGGATTTGCACCCAGCATCTCCTCTTTGCATTTTAACCCCCTATGACACAGCACCTTCTACAGATTACTTTGCAGTGCTCTCCTGGTGCTGAAAAGTGTCCTTAAATAAAAGTAGGGGTTTTTTTTATTTAAAAAGCACTCCAGTACTCATGAAAGCACTCCAATCAAAATGTACTCTGAGAAAACATTACACATTACATCCTCCAAAGGGTGTTGAACACTACTGCAAAGAAAATGTGAAAGTATGTAAGAAGGTTTAATAATGCCTGACCATATGACTAATAAATTAGAGGTAAGTGGTTACTAAAGAGTGCATAATCGTCAAATTCTGTATGAGCCACAGCAAGGCTTGTGTCTAAACTGACAGTAAATAATTTCCCTGTATGAAATCACTTTTCTTCTGTGGAAATAACTGATTATGATTATTAAATATTTGACTTCCTGTCTCAAATTCGTTTAAAAATTATTTAAGGTGCAACATTTTCAAAAATGTTGCACCTGCATTGGGTTGCAAGGACAAACTCTCAGATCAAACTGCTTCACAAATTGTCCAACATAATATCCCTAATAGTGTTACACAGAAAACTGGGGAACACCCACTCAATCAAGCTGCATAAATTGCTATTCAATTTTACAGAAAAAACAAAACAAAGTCAACATCTTCTCTGTTATCATAAGCTACGTATCATACTGATCCATACACCAGTGGCTAAAGTATATTACGTCCACTATAATTTTAATATGTGAACTGTAAAAGGAAGATTCTGTTATTTCTTGCTTCCAAAGTTGCAAAAGAATGATTATACACGCACTGTGCACAGATTAGATAGTAAATCTTCAATCCACTGTGGCCTTTAATAATTATTCTATGAATAAATAAATAAATCAGTTGATTAAAAATATATAAAAAAAACAACTGATACATCTATATTGTAGTGCAAGTTCAGTAACTGCTAAATTTATTTTTAAACTGACGTTTTTTGAGCTAACCAAAAACCTGCAGATTACGCTGGTCTAATCATCCTCCCAACATCTGCAGGGCACACTTGTGTAGCGGGTAAGTACAGGGGAGGGGCCCTGAATGTAAACATCACAGGGGAACCAATGATTAACACGCATATCATAAAATGTTCATTTTCATAGACTACCATTGGCTCGTCTTCGGTGGAGGGGCGGGACCTTCAGGCAAGATAAGTAGACAGAGGAAGCGCCTGATGACCCGCTGAAACTTGGAGTCCATTGACATTATTAGTTGGTCCTTTTCATTCGGAATAACGCAGAGGAAAGGAAAACAGCTAAGTGCAGGTTTGTGTAACAAGTAGTAAGCGCTTGTACCTGTCACAATGAGGTCCAAAACAAAGCCAGCACCGCCGCTAATATAAAACTTAAGCAACTGTTTGTCAGCTCTGAGGCTAAACCTGGCTAGCTTGACATAACGTTAGACTTTTGCCTGCTGTTATCAGAGGACATGCTGCGTGCTTCTCTGCCGTGTTGTGTTCTTTATCGATGTCTTTTAAGGAACTTTTGCATTCGGGCTGCTCGTTTGTCAGTATACTCTGATATGTATTGTTCCTGCTCTGCCTCTCCTGCCATATCGTAATCTGTGGACTTTATCAGGTCTGCTGCGTATGTGGAGAACCACCCTCAAATGACACGTTTATCTCTCTGGCGCAATTTCATTATCACGGATGAATGTTTGGACTCCTCCAGAGCCTTGGACTTTATAGCTCAAAAAAAGAAAACCTAACAATATATTATAAAATGAATGCGATGCCCAGTTGTATGTTTATACATTTGCTTTCAATGAGTCATACTTTCTTAGAATATTTATTTATTTATTTTAAGTGGTCTTGAGCAATAGTTCTCCAGAAACTGTTGCTCAGCATTATTAAAGCAGTAAGGGATCATCTTGACAAATAACAGTACAAAAGACAGCCAATATCCACAGAGGAGCTGTGAATGTCCTTGGAGAAGTCTGGAGAACTATTTTGGAAGACTACTTAAAGAAATGACAAGAGAATTCAGACTGTTTTGAAGAATAAAATATTGACTTTCAAGCTTGTTAGAGTTGTACAGATCTGTTTTTGCGTTATTTCTATAATTTCCCCAAAACAACCTAGAAGGTAACCTTTAAACACATTTCCCATTTTCCAAGCAACACTGTAAAGAAAGGAGTACTGCAAGAGGTTTGCCTGTAAAACACTCTGACTGTAGAACACTGTATATTGATTTCCAGAAGCTGCATCTACATTTGTGATCATATATGGGACATGTATGATCATATGAGCATGCGTCTGTGACTGCTTTTATACAGCAGAAATCCTAAATAAGACTGTTTAGATTTTTGTTATTGGAATTGTTGTCTTTTCTGTTTTATTATCTCAGTCAAATGCAAACTTGGTTTGTAGCACAGCGAAGGGCTCGAATACCATCCATCCATCCATCCACTTCCGCTTATCCTTTTCAGGGTCGCGGGGGGCGCTGGAGCCTATCCCAGCTGTCATGGGCTCGAATACATTTTTTAAATATAAATTTTAACAAAATCAGAAGGGGGAAAAAAATTAAGTCTTTGCAATTTGCCCAACTCTCTATTAGTTTTTTTGTAGCCAGGACCTCATTTGAACAAGGGTGGAGTGTTATGTTATCTTTAGCATGGAGTAGCAGATGGTTAAAATACTAGAATTTCACTCATAAAACCTGAAAAACAAACACCTTGGCTGGACTGTCCCACACAGCATGTCTTGTCTCTTTTGAAAGGTGACACCATGGTGACAGAGGGGGAGCCAACAGATTTTGTTAAAGTGTTGCACCTCATGGTTCTCTCTTTCACCTGGGGCATGCAGCTTTGGGTTTCCTTCATTGCAGGTAAGTGGGCCACAGAGCAACAAGGCATGGCTTCAACAAAATGCATGCGTTCCTGTTTTGACACCGTGTTAAACGTCTGTGCCTGCAGGCTTTGTGTTGATTCGGCAGGTAACTCGGCACACCTTCGGCCTGGTGCAGAGTAAGCTTTTCCCAGTGTACTTCTACTGCGTGCTTGGAAGTAACTTTGTCAGCCTGGCTGTGTATGCTGTGTACCATCCCAGAGAGTTGCTGGACTGGCATGAAAGTGTACAGGTGAAATATCACACGCTGCTAGGAATGAAAAAACTGAGCACTTTTGATTGGGGAAAAAAGAAAAAATTAAACATTTTGTGAGTGAATCGTCATCGAGTTGCAAGCTTTCCCTTTTCATCTTCCAGATGCTTCTGTTCTTCGTGGCGCTGATCACTGCAGGTCTGAACGCCCAGTGGTTTGGCCCAGAGACCACTGAGTTGATGTTCTTGATGAGGGAGGTAGAGAAGGAGCACAACCTCGGGGAAGAGATCGGCCTGGGCAGCCAGAAAGAGGCTTACACCAAGCTCAAAGAACAGGATCCCAAGTACAAAGCCTACAGGAGCAAGTTTGGCAGTTACCATGGGTTGTCCAGCATCTGCAACCTGATAGGATTCCTCTGCACCACAACTAATTTGGTCTACACAGCTTTGAATTTAGCCACCATTTAAAGACAATGTTTTAGTTATTAAAGAACCAAAATGCCGTGCACACTTTTGTACTTTGTTATCTAACAGTGTTTCTGGTTCAGAACACTGATAAATGTGCAGGATTTGTTGGTTCTTTTATCACTTTATGATACAGTAGGATTAGGACACACACTCATACGACTTGGATTGGAAGTACTTTAGTTTACAAAAATCATTTCGCCAACTCTTTCTCTATCATATCAGTGTTGAATATGAAGTGTGAATCATAAATAGCAGTATATGTGACATTTTGCAAATGTAATTACAGAGAATTCTGCATCACTTTATCTGCCCCAAGTGTCCTTATGTGCAAGAACTATCTCCAGTGAGCATGCAGAACTCATCATGTGCTGTTCACTGCTGTCAGTTAAGCACTCTTAACCTTTTTGATTACAAAATGGTTTTTTTTATCTTGTATAATTTTATTTTATTTTTTGTATTTTTTTTTAATGTAGTTGGTTTTATTTCTCAGAAAGCAAAGAAAAGTACCAAGCGACATGGAAGCAATGCACGTCCCTCCCCAGTAGGGGGCGATATTTGGACAAAGCTTTCAGATCCATCGTAGCACACAACATAATGCTATTTCATGTGCACCATGACTTTCTTGATTTTGTAGTGCATTTTAAACTTGTCACCACTGTTTAATGAAAACTATGACTGGATGATTAAAGTGTTGTTTTGATTCTTCCATTTGGATCAACCGAGTGATGTCAAAGTCTTTCTGGTGTTTGGCCTAGTGACACGAGCTTTAAAAGCAAACACTTATTTCAAAGAATTGGTTTAGGAAGAAGTGGTCCTGTGATTCTTGTGGATGAATAAAGCCAGGCCAAACAGACAGTGCCTGCTTTCAGAATAAGCAGGTTTTAATTAAATTCTCGGTGATGCACGTCAGGTTGTGAGGAGAGCAGCCTTGGATGCGGGGAACAGAGCTTTGCCGGCCAACTACAGGATAAGCGAGGCACCATTGCTATTAGAATATGAGCACTAATGGACTGTAGTGAAATCATTTCAATATAAAAAGCATAGGCTAGAGGCTGAAAGTAAATGAATTACCTTGTCCCCAATGCAATTAATGTTGGTCCTTTAAAGGCTGTGATCAGGTTTTTAATGTTTTCTTCCAACCCAATGAAAACAGCATTGTATAAACTGGCAGAATTGCTGTTGAGCATACAGTTTTATCTTACTAAAACACTGATGTGCCATGCAGTCATGTCACAAAATAAACAAGGAAGTTAGTCAAAGAGTCTTGAGGAAACAGCACAGCTACACATGCCAACCTTTTGAGGAGTGTAAGAGCTTTACCTGCCTATCAGGTTATCTGCTGCAGTGGAATCAGGAAATAAACCTTTTTCAACCAGGGAAGAGGTTTATTCACTGATCTCTTCAATATTTCTCATGCATTTACAGAGCTGTTAGTGATTATCTCAAAAAGTGAATAATGGTACAAGAATTCTTTGTATGAGGAAAAAAGCTGGACACAGAGAATATGGATGAACACACGATGTTAAAAACAGCTAAAATTCCTCAACTCTGGGTGTGCAAAATAAAACAAAAGAAAGTTAAGAACAAAAGGAATTGTTGGGGCCTCCTCGCAGACAGGTCCAACCATTCCTCCCTCATTCCTGAGTCACACAAGGAAATGAGTCTGTATTTGTTTCCGAGAACGTAATACTACTGCAGTCGGTATTCTGAAAACGCCTGCTAGTTTGTGGAGTCGTGATGGTATTGCAGTGCAGCCCTGCAGTAATATAGTGTGTTAAATTAATTATGAGTCTAGAAGTCTCAAGCTGCTTTATTCCATCATGTCTTGTGGAGAAATTGGTCCAATTTGCAATTGTCTGATTTCAGTGATGGATAATGCACCTATGCATCATAAAACACCGAGCTCCTAATAGAACCATCTGTCAAAGGATTCTGCTGCTCACTTTGATACAAGCATTAAGGGCCAGGTCTCACACAGCTTCACCTTAGACATGATCAAGTTTTCTGCAGTGTGCACCAGAGAAAAAAAATGAGCAAAGCTCCACGTCTTAACTGAGATTTTGTGATAATAGCTGCTGGACATTTTTCCTGATGCCAGTGTTTGCACCATTTAGGCTCTCTTCTAATGTTGAGTATCTATTCTTATCTATCCTTATACTTAACAGGTTCATTTGTATCTCTCATGTTATCGCTTATCTTATCTTATCTTATCTTGTATATAAGCTTAAAGGGTCAATCACAGGACAAAAAAGGGGATGGGGGAGTGGGGGGGTTACAAAAATCTGCAAGCACAGGTTAGATCCCTGTATATTTAATGTGTATATCTGTCTGTCTCCCCCCCAGATGTAGTTCCTTCTGAAAGCAGAGAGCTGGTCACTTCTCTTACACTCAGCTGTACTTCACACCACCGAGCTTGCAATCCAAATGCACTTAGCTGTGGAGCCCATTACTGGTAGTTTATTTTAAAATGACACAGAAAGGCTGTGATTGTTTGGAAGGATGAATCTTGGTTACAGTGAATACTACATGGTGAACCTTTGGCTCCCCCACCCCCACTATACCTTGACAAGTCAGTCTGGCACTCAGCATAGAACCACAAAGTATCATTTTACTGGCACCAATTGAACAAAATACAACAGTAAGCTTTAAGCCTGACCACAAATAAAGCAAATAAAGATTTGCTTGTTATCCATTCATAGTAGGCTCTTGCTGTACTCCTTTAAAGGTGCTTGTACAGGGATTTATTATTCATTAAACAAAGAGGAGTTAGCTGTTTCCACCCCCAGTTCTAATCTCCATACGTGCAACAGCTGCTGGGGCAGAGTGATATTATCATCAAACTCTCTGGGGGAAAGAAAAATAACCTAAGTATCACATCTTTCACAAAAAAGGAAACAATTAATGTAAATATCACAGGGTTACACAGCGAACTGGGGGGTGTCGCCATGCTAATGCAGGGCTGCATTAGCATAGTGAAAACATAGGAGTTTTCACTGCATAGTGAAAAACATAGTGAAAACATAGGAGTAAATATAATATAATATAATATAATATTCTGAACTAACTACTGAGTCGTTCACGTCTGCGTAAGGATATTAGAAATTGCTTGTGTTGTTTATTCAGGGTGTGTGGCTCTCGCGCGTGCACTTGCGCACGCACGCTGGACAGCCCTCTCCTCCTCGCGCTGGTGGCAGACCTACACAGTGTCGTGGCGTTTAGGGTGCTTGAGTGTCCGCACCAACTCTGTCACAGCGAGAGCCGCGGCTTCAGCCCCAGCTGTCCACAAACCGAGAGCAGGTTGTAGTACGCGAACAGCGAAGCGAAGGAAAAGAAAAGTAGTTGTTGAGGAAGGGAAACAGGTCGGAGGGATATTTCAGGTGCACTTTATTAGCAGACTTTGATAGGTCGTTTGCTCCGCGTATTACCGGACGGGAGATACCAGAAGTAGAAAGGAAAACGAGTTGGACGTTTCCTTTCTTCCGCAAAAAAAGAGGTACGTTTCTCCCTTTCCCAGCTGTTTTCCTGCACAGTGCTTCCTTCATGTCCGACTACTAACTGGGAACCTTTACTAAAACTTCAATGTTTCCTGCTTTATCCCTAGGCTTTATCCTTTATCTGTGTAGGCTTATCCCTACAGAGTAATAATACACACTCTCGTTTTGCAGGAAATATGTTGACATAAACTAAGCTGTTATTTGTTTTGTTTTGTTTTCACCCAGTATCGAGATAGTACTGAAGCCTAAGCCTGAATTTTCCATCTGTGTTTGTGTCTCGGTCCTGCTCCTAATGAGAGAACAGATGTGCTGCTGCCAACTAATCGATAATGGTCATTTCCTGTTGGTTCAGGCAGACTGCTGCCTCTGGCTCAGCAAACAATGCCAGCTGAGGGATCTGGCCGCACTGCCATCAGGCTCTATATACCATAATGGCCTCTATTTGTTTTACTGGGGATAATGACGCTCCTTTGTGCAATAAAGGAGCTCCCATTCTCATCCACTCAGCAGCTCCCTGAATGGCCAGTTTCACTTCATGGAGGATGGCTGGTCTGTGGTATGAGAGCAGGTGCTTGTCTTAGTCTTCCCAGCTGCTCACTGAGACCTGGTCCTGTGGTGATGTTTGAATAAGCTGCTTTTATTTCCTCATATTGTTCTACTTATTTCAGAGACACCATTGGGTACTTTGACCATAGAAAGAAATCTTTATAACTGTCCTGCTTTGCAATTGTCTTTTTTTTTTTAAATATCATTTGCATACCCAGAAGTAACTTGACTCTGCAGAACTGAGCAACACCACAACAGGAAAAGCACTTTAAATTCTTGTAATCTCTACAACATGTAATGAACAAGTTTTAAAGTTTTAGTTTCTTAAAAATTTATGAAACGTCAGCAAGCTTATGTGAGTCTGCTTCTGCCTGCAGGCGTTCTACACTGCACAGTAAACACAAAGGACAAGTGACACGGTGTACTGCAGCCTTAAGCCGAGCTCAGTAGAGTGGAAGTTAAGACAGTTAAGAAACATCACTTTAAAATGAGTGAATCAATGTTATGTGATTTCTGAGCAGAAAAATGTACCTCAAGTTGCACAGGCATCATGTGATTCAGGGTTTCAGAGCCAGTATCCTGAGAGATTAGAAAGAATTGGGAGACGCGGTGTGGGGCCCAGGACCTTTAATACCCAGAAACACATTTTTCCATTTAAAAGGATCGTGAGAGGGTATAGCAGGTGTGCCTAGGGCTCACATTCAGCAGGAAAGAGAACTTGTTTTACTTTCACACAGTTTTACAATACAAAACCCACAGAGGCAATTTAAAATGCTCAACTGAAGTGAGGCTTAAAGTCTGGATTAACCCTCCAGCTAAACTGCAGCTACTTTTAAAAAGGTGGTCTTACACTTATATACAGACAGAGTTCTTAACAAGTGAAACACACAGACTTGTCCTCTTATGCCCTGTATGGCAATTATTCTGACAGTACAGAGTGAAGACACTCTTTCCTCCTTATTTTGTTTTCTTTAGCTCTCATGGTAGTGAGATAGATATCTGTGTTGAGCTCTGGAGACCTCCATCTGGCCAGTTAAAAGCTGAGCGTACTGACTGCCTTGACCGCTAATGGGTCTTGCGGGCAGCTGAGTCAAAGTCTGGTCTCCACGGAGACGGGTCTGACCAGAGAGAGGCACAGCTGAGCTGCAACGATTGATCTGCTGTGTGTGCGTGCGTGCGTGTGTGTGTGTCTGTTTGAATGGACGCACATGGCCAGCTCTCTGCCCTCCTCCTCCCTGTGTTTGGTTGACTGACAATAAAAGGTTTGATGGCAGGTAATCTCACACTTGCCCCAGAAGAGATTACACTGAGATTAATGGCTGTAATGAAACGATTGGACAGATGGCAGGACGTCCTGTACTTTCATTTAAAGGAAATTTTCAGGTTTTTAGTGTGTGTATAAATGGCACATCGAATGAAAATATATACAATCAGCAATTTTGTTTAGTTAAGTCACAACATCATCAAGTCAACTTCTAGTTGAAGTAGTCATTCAGCGTGCGTACATGCCAATCACTTCCTCCTCTCTGCTTCTTTAAATTAATGATGATTTCTGCTTTTCCTCAGTAGAAATCTGCAAACGAAACATTTTTCTATGTGTGTGAGAGCTGTGAACAGAGGTGTTATGTTTGTGCGTTGATTGTCTGTCCATGCAGCTGCTGCTTTGCTAGTTGTAACCACTAACCAGTGTGAGGGATGTGATAATGCAGTTGTGATGCCGTTAGTTGATTTTGGTAGGATGTTTCAAGCAAGTGCTTTAGTTTATCCTGATTTTTCACATAGACTTTGCCCTCTCGTAAATGCTCCAGATGGCATCAACTGAGTCGCGGCTCCAGCAGCAGCCCTCGCAGAAGGATGCAGCCGACCAGAACTTTGACTACATGTTCAAGCTGCTGATCATTGGCAACAGCAGCGTGGGGAAAACTTCCTTCTTGTTCCGCTATGCCGACGACTCCTTCACCTCCGCTTTCGTCAGCACCGTGGGCATTGACTTCAAGGTCAAGACTGTCTTCCGCAATGACAAGAGGATCAAGTTGCAGATCTGGGTGGGTAGATTTGAGATAAATGAGAAGTTCTCTCTGCCAAGCTACAGCATCAGTTCATTCTGCCGTTTTGTTTGCCAGAATGAAGAGGAGCTTCATGTGTACTCTGTGATAAGCTGTTGTAAATCAGAGTGGATGCTCCATACTTCTAAAGGTGTTATTGGTTTAGAACATGTTAAGTCTTTCACCTCTTACTGAACAAAAGTCTTAAAAATACATTTTTCTCAAACTGTGGTTTGGCAGTTGTGCAAGTGTACCCTGTGAATTGTGTAAATGTAAAAAGCATGACTTCCTCATGTTTTATACGCATTTATACTTCCTACCCATTATCACGCATCTGCTAAGTGTCAACATTTGTTTAAAGGAGATGGATGGTGGTGCTTACTACAGTTTTAGTTGTAGTTTTAAGCCAGGGTTTGCCTGTTTTACCTTAGATCTAGTGGTACCGTGCCTTTAAGAAAAGTTATGGTATGAATGTTTTTTGACACTTTTTTGACCACCTTTTGTATCGGTATGGTGAACGTGTTAGCCTAGAACAGGGACATCGGACTCATTTTACATCAGATTCATTTTACATCGTGGGCCATATTTTGATCTTACGTGGGCTGGACAAGTGGATCTGCCTTTTCTGTCAGTTTAACTACACATTTACATACATGCAGTTTCAACAGTATTTCTTAAGTTTTCTACATGCTAAAGAAATGCTCCTGTGGTAAATGAAAGAAATCTGTCCATACGATTTGGACTTAAGCTGTAAGAGGTAAATGTGTAAAATTACAGAAAAAGTTCTGGTAGCTCAATCTCCAGACTGTGCTGTATTTATAAAACAGAAGGTTTCTGTCAATTAATAGAAAATTTTTTCCAAAGCCGTTTAGTGGGCCGGATTATCTTTCCCGGGTCAATTCTGGCCCAGGCCTTATGTTTGACATCACTGTCCAAGCAGATACAATTTCTACTAAATCTTAAGATAAATTTCTGGATACTTAGCTACTGTTCACATGACTGTTCACTAGCTTTAACTAACTTTATCTGCTGATTACAGTGTCACCTGGATGCCAAGGTGGAAAAGTGTTCTCTATCGTGGGTTATGATGTCCTCTTCATTTAAATATAAAATGTGTTTTGACAAATTGGGCACAAATTCCTTCCTCTTTTGCTTCCAAGGTTGAGAAAGTAAGATGTATTCATTGTTTAGTTGCTGTACATTTCATGTAGACACTGATGCAATACGTTGTGTGCAGCATTTATAGCAGGCAAGGTGTTGTGATGGTGTTGTTTGTAAGTTAAACACCATCTGAAACAGTACAGTAGCTCCACAGTCACATTAGCACATAATGCTTCCTTGTTGTTGAAGTCTTCAGGTGTTGATTCAGCTGTTTTTCTGAGCTACAGTTTGTAGTATTGTTGCGTGTTGCGTTCGACAGTTGATGTTGTTGCTGTAATTCACACCACTATTCCTCTTTGCTAACTCATTTTGTCATGCATGTTTATCACACAAGATCATGATTTTGGAGAATTTGCTATCGATGCTTTTCATGAATTTGTCATTTCTTTGACGGGCAAGCAGACATTACTTCCCCTAATAGTCATACAGTTAAGATAAAAATATCAAAACACACATAATTAGATTGTGAACAGTTTGATTATTATGAATAAAACTGTTAAGCCTTACATTAATTGTATAATGTCTACTGTGGGTCAGCACTGTAGACTATAACTAAAAGATGATGTACTGTAGAGCGGATGCAAACTCCGGGAAGGTCTGAAAAGTGAAGTTGGTGAGATGGTCTTCTGAATAGAGCTGCTCGATTGTGGGAAAAAAATCATAATTATTTTGTTCAGCATTAAGGTCTCGAATCTTTAACACAATAACTCTACATTTGAAAACTTTTTGTCAACTAAAGTCTCTCTTTCTGTCATCTTGGCCATAATCATTAGAAGTTCTAATTGTAATTTAATTTAAATGTAGTTGCACAACCCTGGCTTTCAGGAACTACTGCCGTAGTTGCAAAAAGAAGTCAAACTGAGTTGAAGTCTCTGAAAGAATAACCCTGCTTCTCGCTTGATTTATGACCTCAGTAAACACTTTCCCAATGAGTTTTCCGCCTCAGTTATTAACGTCAACACAACATTATGCTTGTTTTTTAAATTTTAGTTTATTTAGAGTAAATTACATGAAAGAGCATTTTGACAGGTCACTATTATATGAGGATCCACCCCACACTGTAACAACAGCCAAAATAGAGTTGGGGCTTCAAAAGGAACTTCAGTGGCTGACCCCACTTTTTAAACTATATGGTAACATCTGGTTAAGTCACTCAAATTTATCTGCAACATGGTGACAGGATGGCATGGGTGGATTACTAGTTTTTAAAAAATCGATGGGTAGTTGCATTATGGGAAATCTAGGATTCAGTGTTGGACCAGGGCTGGGGCAAAAAAAAAAAGTCAAACTCTGTTGTTTCACCCCAGTTTCTTTTTGTTCTTCTTTTAAACTTCCACCTTCAGAGAACTATAATGGGTACCTTTAAATGCCTGTGCCAGTTTTTGAGATGATACTTTTCCACCTTTTTACAGTTAGCAGTTGAGAAACAGCAGGAATCAGCTTCTATGATTGATCAGCCCCACTGACAGCTTTACTAACAAAGTTAACTTTGGAATGGGCTTTCATATTGTACTATAAGGTGTATCCTGGCAGCTCACCTTCCCTCACACTATGCTACAAATCCTGTCTATATACATTGTTTAGGCTGATCAAACAGATGATTCATTCAAACCAGCAATCTGTGAGCCACTGTATGATCCACAAACAGTGACCCGAATGAATCAGCAGCCGAGAGGAGCCCACACCAAAACACACAGTCACCTAGTGTGTGAATGTGTGTGTGTGAATGGGTGGATGACTGGTTGTGTAAAGCGCTTTGGGGTCCTTAGGGACTAGTAAAGCGCTATACAAATACAGGCCATTTTTACCATTTACTAAAACTGTGTCTCTTATAAATGACATGCAGTGTTAGTGGTGTTAGTCTAACAGCTGATCAGGAGGGAGGAAAAAAAACAGCAGTAACTAACTTGACTGTGCACTTTGTATTCAATAATTAGAGGACATTGTTATGGGGTTCTACAGAAGCAGCAGTACTGATGGTGCTGTTGGATGACAAAGAAACCTGGTATTTCCTAAACTCAGGAAGCAGAGGAAGTTCCTTATCAGCGTCTCACTGAGCCATAGCGAAGATCGACTGCGAACTCAGTAGTGTATTTAAAGGGTGTGGGAGCAGCAGGCATGTCTTAAAACAAGCACTCTCTTACATCGTGTTAATATTTAACTCTGTAATAATTCAGGAATGCTAAATTAAAGTTGGCTACCTAACATAAGAGAATTCACCAGAGCCTTTGACAAAGAGAGTTGCAGATTGTGCCATTGTGCCAGCTGCCAGCCTCACTGTGTGTATCATGGAAAGTAGTCTGATAACGCACCACGTGGCCCTTGCACAGTGCATGAACATACAGGAACTCATGTACAATATGAACACACTGTGCACACACACTGTGTACATCCCTGCTCTCATGTCATGGAAATAAATTTCCTTTCTTTAAGCAAACACACACACCTTTTGCACATTTAGCACTACACAGTGCGGCTGTGTAGTGCGGCACTACACAGCCGCACATATGCCCGGGCGTGCTATCCCTGGGGATGATGTCCTGTGTGTGCCACTGCTTCATGCCGGTCGCTTATATAAACGCAGGTGACGCATGTTTAAAGATCAGGGTCCCAGAGACGTCAGAGCTTCTGATTGTGCACAAGCCTAATTTAAACTCCTCCCTATCTGTCATCGCATATATGCACACGAGGGAGCAGCTTTTGTTTGGGGTTTATTGTAGCAACCTTGGAGACTGACTGTTTGGTTAGTAATGCTATTATGCTGCCAAATATTTGATCATCCCTTCGTGGATGAGATAAAGATGGACCTGGGATATATCACACGTTACTGAAACAAAAATAAACTCTGACAGAGCAGGCTCTGGAAAGATTAAAGAATAAAGCTTGAGCACTCTGCTCGAGGGATTTTACCAGCAGACTGCCCTCTGTGTTGGTTGTTTTCGTAAAGTGAGAAGGATCGCTCTGGTTGTCCACCTAGAGCAGTCCTAGCTGTAATGGAACATTCATAACCTTCAATGCCCTCTGGTTACCTGGACAACCCACTCTTCCTCCTCATCAAAATGAGGAAAACATCAGACACACACAGGCCCCTGATGCAAATTAAGGACTTTAGAAAGGTTACCAGGTAACCACGAGAGTGGCGGCGAGATAATCAACCAACTCACTCTACCTTTTTGATATTTTATGCTTTAATTGTCCAATAAATAAACTGAGCCGTTGGCTGTGATATTACACAGCCTCCAGGTGGTTAGTAATCCAAGCCACAAGTCCCGGTGTGATGAGAAATGATTGTGGCAGGAGCTCGTATCTAAATGCCATCTTCCCCTGGACTGTGTGGTGCAGAGAAATGGCATTTTGAAGCAATGCAGCCAGTTGGTTTGGAAGAAAAAAACTACATGAAGGTCTCACAGAGTGCAGCAGAGCCTTGACCTACCCTGATATTTACCAGTACATGTCTAATAAAACCAAATACAAATCTGACTTGAATTTAACTTAAAAACAATTGAAAAGAACTTACCTAACCAGTACTAACAAGAATCATCAAAGCTGGTGAAACTAGGAGTACTAGTAGCATCATTACATGAAAAATAACCCTATCCCCACCTTCTGCTTAAAATAGCCATCCCTGCAAGATATTTCTAAATTATAGGATGTAAATGCAATTATAGGGCATTAATGCTGTAATGGATGACTGTCAAACTTGCTCTACTTGGACTGTGTAGTGTCAAGTCAAAGCTGACACCTTAGATAACTGTTACTTGGAAAGAGTCCAGGGTTAGTGTTGGCAATACTGCCCCCTTGTGGTTTAAAATCATATACTGGAGATTTTTAACCTTAAAAATGTAAAGTGAATGAAGCAGATAGAATGAAGTATTTCATGGACTGTGTATTTTTGTATAATTGCAGGACACGGCAGGGCAAGAACGCTATCGCACCATCACCACAGCCTACTACAGAGGAGCCATGGGCTTCCTGCTCATGTATGATATCACTAACCAGGACTCCTTCAACGCAGTTCAGGACTGGTAAGTGTGGAATGAGTGAAAAGCTTTACTATTAATACTGTCTACATTAGATTATGTATTTGTAATTTTGTTTTATCTAAAAAAAACAATTAAAAAAATACATTCTCGAGTATTTTATCTAAAGTGTGAAGTTGATGCCAGTTGATGGAACATGAAGGGGTTTTTGGTATGTTAGTGCCATCATGTGGTCAGTTGTGAACTGAGACGTAAACGTGACATCCCTGTTCTTCTTTGTCCTTTTTATATACAGTTAGAGCAATAATATATTGTACAAAGTTAAGTAGTTTTATCTCTGTACACAGCCACAGTGGAAACAATCAAGATATGACTGAAGTGCAGATTTTCAGCTTTAATTGAAAGAAATGAACAAACAAAATCTTTAATGGTTTAATAGTAACGTGACTTATAATGAGGCCCAAAGATGGTGCCATTGATGTCAGTGCAAGTGAGGGAGGCCATCAAAAGGCAGAAAAATAAAAGTAAACCTATCGCTGAGACAGCACTATTTTAGGAGGAGCCATTCTTCAAAATAATGAATGCAGTGGCCGCCTCAGCAATACCAAAAAGCCTGAAAGACAACAGAAGACAAAATACATGATTGGAGAGTTCTTTTCACAATTAAGAAAAACAGCCTCTCAACATCTAACCAAGTTAAAAACACTCTTGAGAAGGTATCATTGTCAAGGTCTACAATCAATTCTTTGTGAATGTACATATAGAAGGTATCTAACAAGTCCTTTTATATTTACATTCACGAAGGGTGAATGTGAATATAGAACTTCCTGTTCGTCTCAAGAAGAGGAAGTTCAAAAGAACATCTAAAAAATCTAAAAAAAGTCTGTGCAGTTCTGAAAATAATTCTCTGAACAGATGAAACCAAGATGAACGTACCAGAATAATGGAAAGAGAAAAGTGTGGAGAAGGAGAAAACTGCTCATGATCTGAAGCATACCACAAAGAAATTGGAGATACTTCAAATGCCAAGTCAGTCACATGATCTCAACCTAGCAGAGCGCTTCCCAGTTATTAACTTAAAATTTGAATGCAGAATGATCCACAAAGAGCAGCTGAAGGTGGCGGCAGTAAAGGCAGCATCTGGTGACATCCATGGGTTCTAGACTTCAGGTGTCACTGTCTGAAAAGGATTTTCAACAAAGTTTAAAAAAGTCTTTATATTTAAATTCATGTTAGTTTGTCCCATTCATTTTGAACATCTGAAAACAATGTATTGTGTATAAAAATAGCTGAGTTATAGGTGGAAGTCTGCAGTTCAATCATATCTTGATCATTTAACACCCACTGCAATGGTGTATGTGGGCAAACTTCAAATTTGTGTCACTGTCTAACAAGGTATGGACCTCAATGTATTTTTTTTGCCAGATTTCCCAAAGAGTTTAGTGAATCTACAGCAAATATGCTACTTATCATATTTGGATGATTCTAAATAAAAATGTTTATTTAAAAACACTCAACAGCACTGGATAGCTGGTTTTTACCCCTCAGCCGTAATGTCGTCACCCTGACGTAGACACTGAAGTTTGTGAACTTTAGAACAAAGGGATGTAGGAGTTTCAAATTGATACCGTAGGTATATCTACTAAAAATCTCAAAACAGTTCAAAATCAGTGATCCCAGCGTCAAGATCAGTGGGCAGAGGACAAGTTTTCTGAAAATGTTGTGAATGCGATAATTTGAGAAGGACGTCACCCAGGATTTAGAAATTGATTCCATAAATGTATCTAGTAGGAGCCTGAGGGGTGAACCCCCTGCAGGGGGTTTAGATTCTTGTGGTTTGGAGTTGCAGCCCAAATTAGATGAGAAATGCATTGCCGTGCTATATTAATGCAAGAATTTGTAAATAATGTACAATAAAGTCTATATTTAACTGAAAGTAGTACAAAGTACAGTAGACAATACAAAAAGTACAAAGACAACATATAAACTGTTGAAACTGAGAAATCATATAGCTTTTAGAAAAAAAATGCTCATTGGAGATGAGATGAGATGAGAGACCAGTAATGTATTTGAAATGCATTTCAAATACATTTCAAATGCATTTTAAAAAACGTCATTAACAACAGGCATAACTAGGAGTTTAACTCTATGATCTCAGGAACAATTCTGAATACTATTCTCTGTGAACACAATTCTTCACTGCGTCCTTATATGCAGTTTAATCTCTGTCATGCGGCTGGCAGGTGATTGGCCTAAACCTCTTCAGGGCAGTCTGAGGTCAAGTGGAAAACTGTTCTGTGACTGATGATTCAAAATGTGGGAATCATGGATGCCACGTCCTCAGACTAAAGAGGGTTGGGACTGTGTGGGTTGGTATCAGGGACATGTCACATAATCAATACATTTGGTGCATTATAAAATGAAAACTTTTGTGCAGTTGGAATCCTTTACCAAGAAAGAAGAGAAAACATTTAGCTTTCAAAACAACAGTTTTATTGACACTAGGAAAAACTCGCCCTATATATCTTTTTTCTTCTTTATTCAAAACAAGAATGATTAGCAAAAAGCACAAAATATTTAAAATGAAAAATTTTAGATAAAATGTAGTATTACTTGCTGAAGGGTTCATTCAGTCGTGATGGTTGCTAAAATGTCTTTGGCTTTGGGCGCTGGCGACCCAACACTGCATTGGCAAGGAGATAACAGAATGAAAAGGATGTATATGAAGATGTAAAACAGTGGGGTTTATAATAAATCGTTTTTTTTAACATATAGATATTAATAGTTGTTGTATATGTAACAATGTTTTGCATATACAATGGTCCCTCGGTAAAACGCGGTTCACCTCGCTGTTTCGCAGATTTTATTTTTGTGTGTGTGTGCAATTTTGCATACCTTTTTACAGCGCATTGTGTTCTGCATCCTGATTGGCTGTTGACTATTTTCAGTTGATCTCGTGCCGTGTCTCCTGCACAGTACAGAATGCGTTCAGCTTGTCAAATTTACATAAATCTTCGATCGCTAGCAACATGACTCTGAAGTGCTGTACTGTGTGTTTGTAAGTTTTCTCCCCAACAAACACAACAATGTCGACGAGACGTCATCATCTGCGGGTGCCTTTGGTTTCATTCTATAATACTGGACTTATTTGTCTGCAAGGTTTGAACTTCGAGTGTTTAAACAAGAAAGAAAAGTGAAAATGTTCATGCCTGTCTGAGAAAACTGTCTAAAGTGTGTAGTGAGGGGTTTTACAGCCTTAAAACATCTATAATACAGGCCATTTACCATAATAATTGTAAAAAATAAAGTTGGCTACTTCATGGATTTCACCTATCACGGGTTATTTTTAGAACGTAACTCCCGCGATAAACGAGGGACCACTGTATGTTATTCTGATTGGCTTACCCGTTAAGAGATACAGTTCATGCACACATATGTATATACATATGCTTTGATCATTATAGTAAGAATAGTTTAATCAGAGTGTCCTATATATATGCATTTTTTTTCTGCTGTTAATCATGTAGACTTTGCAACTCTGGTTTTGTCTTTCAGGGCAACACAAATCAAGACATACTCGTGGGACAATGCTCAGGTGATCCTGGTTGGTAACAAGTGTGACCTGGAGGATGACAGGCTTATACCCACAGAGGATGGCCAGCGACTGGCTGAGGAGCTAGGTAAAAGCCGTTAGTGTCACAGTGTTATTTCTTTTTAGCTTAGAGTCTGCAGACACGTTTGACTTGTCTTTTTTGTAGATTCTGACATTAGTACATCTATTTTTCATAGCAGATGAATTGAAATACCATTTAGCTTTTTGACTTTGCTTCATGTCAGGTTTTCAGTTCTTTGAGGCCAGTGCCAAGGACAACATCAACGTCAAGCAGGTGTTTGAACGTCTAGTGGATGTTATCTGTGAGAAGATGAACGAGAGCATGGAAGGAGACGCCAACCTCATAGCCAACCACAGCAACCAGGGCCTTAAAGACTCACCTTCAGAGAGCCACGGGGGCTGTGCTTGCTAAACCATCTGCCTTCTTAGTCTCCCAACACACACACACACACACACACACACACACACACACACACACTGAAGAATAACTTGTCTGTGCCTCAACCATGAAAAGTGCCGCACCTCCCCTTTCACTTGAGCCATACCGAGCTCTGCCCCATCCACACAGCACAGATAATCTTCAGCACATCCTCCTCCTCCTCAGACCTGTCTTTCCTTCGAAGAGACCCACTCTGTCACTTTCTTTCTCTTAAGGGAGACTTTAAGCCTGCAGACTTTAAGCCGCCACATACACCTCTTTGACTGCTGTAGCCCCATTAACTACCACGTGAAATCTAGTGAAACATTTATTCAGTGCATTCAGTTTTCTTAGACAAATATTTTTATAGACAGCAACAAGCTAGCTATCAGTTTATCTTGAAATTTTTGATTTGATCGATGAACTGTTTAAATGTGTTATACTGTAGAAACCAGTAATGTCAAGTTCCAATAGGACTTGTCTTCGGTCTAATATTTATTAAGGTATTGATTTCTGATGGATTTTAGCAGCTCCGAGACGTTTTGTGCTTAATGAGTCTTGTCCAGGATGCTCCCCTCTAGGGACTGATTAAAGGAAGGAAACATGAAGGAGTCTTGCACAGCGTGCTGAAAGTTTTCAGCATTGCCAACCCTCAAGGGCAAGTTTGACAAGAACTTTGCTTTCTTGTCAGGAGTAAAAAAAAAAAAAAAAAAAAGTACCACTGCTGCATATGGTAAGTAAAACTACTGCCTAGAGCTGGTTAACTTAGCCAAGCATAAAGACATCGATATACTAAACTTCATATTCAAAACATACTTAGACTCACTTAGAATATAGTAAGTCAGTAGAAGCGTAATAACTACTGTACAAACACGTGTGACCAGTCTACTCCAGTCTAGAGCTTCCCTTCACCTCTTCTTCTTGCTGTTTACTAAATGTCAGGTCTGCCACACAGTGTGATGTACTAGTGTCAGCAAGCCCCTCATGTGACATGTCCTCTGTCCGCCTTCTGTCTCACACACACAAACACACACATACTGCTCCCTTAACTGTAGCATGGTACTGTGTTTAGTAGGTGAGCAGTTACAATGTGGTGAATTATCTTTTTTTCCCTTTGTTTGTTACTGACACGACTGTTTTCAAGAAGTGCAGCACATTATGTGTGTTTGTGCCCAGAAAGGGGGACAACCACTGATCTGTGAGGACGATAAGTCCGGACACCAACCGTGCTGTTGCAACTATCAGGAGGAACAGTGAGCCGGTGCAGAGCATCACTTTATTCCCCATTACTGTTATAAATCAATGTGAATAAAATGCAGTTTTAGAATGACTCCACATAATTGTATTTTATACATCTTGTTTTGTTCCTGCTGTTTGGACAAGATTTCAGTGTTGAAAGGTCAGTTTGACCCTCCTGAAAACGTCATCCTGATGGGAAAGATTGAAATTTGGAGCGTCTTTTGGATTTCACCACAAATCAGGGATGGGAATACAAGAATTGTGTGTTGTTGTTTTGCAGACTGTTGACTGTCAGTTAGTATTAACCATAGCCTCTGTACAGCGATAGCAGCCTCACACTGCTAACTGCTGGTCAGCCCACTCCCTGCTACTGTACGAGCCTGCGGCCACTTATCGCTCGTGTCAGCATGTGCTGCTGAATAGTGATATAGTTTGACAGGTATTAGATGTTATCATATCACGTGTCTGTGGCATGCTGCGCTTTGATGCAGGGGTCTAAAATAGGGAAGTTGTGTGCAAGATCAGTAATTCATAACACTATTTGTATTATATCATGCAGTTTTGCAGTGTATTAAAATGGCATGCAAAAACCATGTTTCTCTTACTGAGCTTCTGATGGGGACTGCTGCTTGAAACATGCTGTTCTGCTCTGTCCACTGATATCACATTTTAGTTCAGCAGGTATCTGCCATTGTGCTCAGACGCTCTTGTGCAAACAGGTTTGAACCTCAGCTTTTAGTCCTAGAGATGTTCTTTCTTTCTTATGCTTATGGCATATATATTTTAATGTCTTACATTCCTGATTGATAGCTTTCTAAAAGATGGGAGATTAGACCCTTTGTGCTGTTTACTATATATTCTGAATGTGCAGGGTGAACCCATTGTTTGGAAAGAAAAAAGTGCATCTTGTAAACAAGGACAAATGTAGAAATCTGTTTATGAAAATAAAGAATATATTCACTACAAAAAAGACGGGGGGGAGCACAATAGTCTCTTCAGCTCATAAATGAGTTCTGAAACCTGCACACGTGTCTTTGCGGTCATGGCTACATCTAAGGTTTAATTTATGACCAGGAATCACACATCCTAACCCCAAACATCTGTTTTATCTGAAGAAACAGAGAAACCACATTCTGTCCTTGTCCTCCGCAACAATACAGATGTCTTCTTCCTGCCATAAGACACAACTTCCCTTCCCTATGCAAGGGAGGCCTCTGCTTCTAAATAGAATTCTCACTTAGCTGACTGGAAGGGATGTGAAACTGAAGTGAGCAAATGTATGCAAATGTGTCATTATTTAAACAAAACGTAGCTCTTTACGTCGGTGCCCATCTCACAGTCATCATACTGCCCTTTGTAAGTGATGTAAACACGTGCTGAATTGCATTTAAACTGACGGGGATGGGCTGAGACTACTTATCTTGGGTGAAGAAACAGGGCTGTCTGCACCTCTGATAATACTAGCCAAACCAAGAAAACACGGGGGTGCAGTGAGTAGATAAGGAACCGTTTAGGCCTGCTTCGTACAGAGTGTGAGTGGGTACTCAGCGGTTTCTGTTACATGAGCACATGCAGGAATGAAACTGTCCCAGGAGACAGCAGGGGACTACAGACCACCTCCTCGGGCCAGTCAGTGTTTGCGCACCATTTCCTCAAAAAGGGCTGTTATCTATCTATCCATCTAAATAACCATCTATCTATCGATCGAACTCTCTATCTGCGCGCCTTTACGCAATACAGATCTCAGACGTCACAAACATGTTGTAAACATCAATGAGCGCGTGATTCCCGCCCACCATGCCAAAAAGTTCTGAAAGACTTTATTTGCCCCACCTCTTCTGTTCTCACTCAAGGAGAAAGTAAACAGCTCAGCGTATAAGCACCTTATCGCTCACGAGCAGGCGCGTAATAACCGCGCAGCGCTATGCATGGTATCGAAACACAAAACAAGCGAGGAGAGAGCTGCGGCAGATGTGTTTGTGGCAGGTTGTTTTCCGGTGATGCAGGTGGACAATAGAGGGCCGAGGTCGTTCTGTTCCCCGAGAAGACATGATGACATGTGAGATTCTGAGTAGACTGTTGGCACTTTGCGCGATAGCCTGCATCGCGCGAGCGGGTTCCACCCTCCAAGACGCTCGAGATTTCGAGGAGAAAAGTAAGGCATCTTTTGGTTTTGGTTTTTTTCTGGAACTTTTCAGGAAGGCGTTAGTGTGCTCCTATCATGCCATTTCACATAGTGCTCTCACATTTCCAATTTGCCACCCTCAGTGTCCATTCTCCTGAAAGAAGAACCAGAAACCCCCAAATGCTTTGCTGAAGGGAGGAAGGACTTCACGTGCTTCTGGGAGGAAGATGAGGAGAGAGCTGGCTCTGTGCATCAGTACTCCTTTACATACACCTACCAGTAAGTCACACTTATTATTAGATAAAATGAGTCTATGTGGTGATTTTTCCTTTTATCTCTTTTCATATTACACAACCTACAATGAAAGTATTTCAGGGTGGTTTCAGGAGATACCCCTTATACTTTTTTAGGGTTTTTTTTTACCGCTTCAGTTCCAGAGCCTATTATTAAAAAATAATCCAAATGCTTGATTTGTTTACAAAACAAAAACTAAAATACAATATTATTATCACAATGTTCCCATTTTCCTCTATCCTGAGCAGAAATGAAAACAGCAGCAGGTGCCCCCTCAGTGCCGTCCCTGCAGCAGGTGGGAAAATGCTGATTGTATGCCATCTGAACCGAATTCAGATGTTTGTCCAAATGGACATCCAAGTTCATCGGGAGGGAATACTGATACACAATCGCAGCCTCCTCATCGAACTCGTCTGTAAGTGATGTTTTTTTTCTGCAAACGGTGCTCCTGCCAACAACTTCTGCAAAGCTTAGCACTAGATTAATGCTTTTTAAATACGTTTTTAAGTATTTGTGCCTTACATTCTGCACTAACATGGTTCAAAGTGATGGTTAAAGGGGCTATGCACCTGCTGAGTGCCTAAAAACAAAATTGTGTACTGTAGGTTGAAATAACTGCCATCATCTGCCCATTTCTACTAAGTATGCATGCAGCATTGCATCAAGGTACCTATAGATTGAGGGGAAGTGTTTCAAAGTGAGACTTTGCAGGGAACAGTCTTCCCTTAACTGCTATGCAACTCTATGTCTGTGTGCAGTTCTTCTGGATCCTCCTGCTAATGTAACAGTGAGCAGCACAGGTCAGCAAGGCCAGCTGAATGTCAGCTGGGTGCCACCTCCTCTGAAGTACATGGATGACAGCATGATGTATGAGGTCTTCTATTCTCTGGCTGACAGCCACATTGGACAGGTAAAGCAGCCTCACCCATTTGAACATTAAACTCTGAGCAGCAGGTTTAATGATGGCCGCACATGGACTTTTTGGGGCTTTTTTGCAGGTTGAAGTGGCCCGGGCATGCTCAGAATATATCTTGAGAGGCCTGCAGTTCAGTAAAAAGTACAAGGTTCAAGTCCGTGTAAAACTGGATGGAGTTAGCTACAATGGCTACTGGAGTGCTTGGAGTGACCCAGTGTTCATGGAAACTCTTCCTACAGGTGGTTATTCACATCAAAATGCATAACAAAAATGTATTATGTACCCCAAAAGCACTGGCAACTCATGAAAGGGACTAAATGATGCCATGGGGTTTTTTTTTTTACCGTATTCAGTGATCTAACACACATTGATCATTCTGTTCCTCCCCTAGAATTTGATCCACTCATCATCTCCCTGACGCTCATCATCTCTTTCATCTTCATTGTCCTGTGTCTTGCTATGCTCCTGTCCCATCATAGGTCAGTCAGCCTGGCCCACACAAACAGATTGCTTACTGTCTGGTCTCAAAAAATGTCCTTCAAGAATTTTAAGTGGCAATAACAGAAAACACAAGTTGTGAAATATATCTTAAGAGTCTGTTCCTTTTCTAGGTTCCTTATAAAGAAGATTTGGCCAGCTATTCCAACTCCTGACAGCAAATTTCAGGGTCTTTTTACCATTTATGGTGGAAACTTTCAGGTAAGAAAAATATTAAGAGTCTACAGCCATGCAGACTGAGCCTTAGCCTGGCACAATGACACTTTGAGCTTAATGTAACATGCTCACATCAACACCATCATATTCTTTTTGTTTTTCTATAGGAGTGGTTAGGGCAAACCAATGGAGGTTTGTGGTTGACGCCAGCTTTCATCTACTCAGAAGAATGCCCCTCTCCTCTGGAAGTACTCTCAGAACTGAGCCTATGCCCCTCACTGCCCTCTCCACCTCTGCCACCCAAGGCCTCTAGAGCTTTGAGTGCAGTCAGGAATGAGGGCAGGGAATTGAGGAATGGGGTTGAAGAGAGAGCACTGTTGGTAAAAGACAATTTAGATGGCGAGACAGATGGGGAAAGAGCCGCACCGCACCACCACTGGTTACTGGACCGCTTGCGGGCACTCCACCAGCACCAGGTTCCCTGCTCGCAGTCTTCTCTGCTGGAGTCTCAAGACACCTACGTCACCCTCAGTGCCAACAACAACAGTAACGATGAGCACGTGGATAGCAACCTTGAGGAAGCCTTGCCCCTTGAGGCTCTTTTTCCCTCTGGAAATACAGCATTGTGTGAATCTCACTCTGACCTGGGATCAGCGCCTCAAAGCTCTGGATCAGGTTGCATTTCTTCCCAGTCCAGTTTTGAGTACCCAAACCATGCCTGGATGGCCAAGGGCCCCGGGTACACCTACATGGCAGTGGCAGACTCTGGGGTCTCAATGGACTATAGCCCCATGAGCAGAGTTGATGAAAATGGAAAAGTGCCCGTCTACACTAACGAGTACAAGAACATGATCCCTGCTCACAGGAAACCCTTCTTGGTGAGGCAGTACCCTGTCCATGGTGATGGCTGAGAGGAAGCTAAACTGTTTTAAAACAGACTCTGTAAGGGAATTTGGATATTCACCCAAGGCAACATGGCTTCCCATCAACTGTTACAAAAGTAACTGGGGAGGTGACTGACACCACAGTGTAAGCTAAAGAACTCTGTACAGGACACTGAGGGATTGAACTTCTTGAGTTTCTCCACCATGAAGAATTTTGTAAAGCTTCATGTTAAGGCATACATATTGACCATTAACAGGTTTCTTATTAGCATGCATACTGGTAGCAGACTGGTTCTTTATTAGTCACTATAAAGCACTTTCTGATGCTGCAGTCTGCACCATATTCTACAAATATAATTAATTTGCTATCTAATTACTGTTCATTGATGGTAAATAAGGAAGTAGTTATTCATAACCTATTGCCAATATAATAGCAGTTTTCCTTTTATAGCATTTAATGAATACGGGGTATTCTTGTGAAAGACTGCACAAAAGTAAGTGTTAATAGTGTTAAAAAACCTGTAGGTTCACAGAGGTGCAAAGGAGCAAGAAGTACAAACTTGGCACAGCTAACACCATTCTCCTTATTAATTGATAGCATACTTTTGTTTTCATATCATGTTTAAGGTATAGAATAAATGTACTGCTTTAACTAAATTTTATAATTTTCAGCTGATAGAGCTTTTATATTTCTCAGCATGTGGCACCGTTTAGCACCCTAATTCACACATCACAAAAGCTACACAGACAAAAATGAACTTGCTTAAAGCAGTTCATGCTGCTTGGTTAGAGCAGCATTCTCTATATAATGCTTTCCGTGCAGCATAACAGAATTTTAGGTGAACAAAGCAGTAGGAGTTATGTCTTCTTGTTAGAAGTAATGCGACTTTCACATTTTTTACATTGTTATAAAGTCAAACTTCACGTTTCGGCAATCTTTGATAAATTGTATCATTACCGACATTAAACTGTGAAATAGCACCTACGTACTCAATCATCCAATTACCAGAAGAAACTTTGTACAAACATCATCATTGTGCAAGAACAAGCTCGTCATCACAGCTGTTGCTACTTAATTTTTCATCATCACTGCTGTGAAAAAGAAAGTTGTGTTGTTTTTTTTCAAACTCAGATTACTCAGCATCAAGTGTATATTATTCCAAAACGACAAATAAACTTAGCTTGGCTAACATTTGCTAAAATCTATAACGCTCTCTGTCTTTTTAAAAATAATTATGGCAAATCTGGCAGCCATCTGCAGTTATGAAAAAGCATGCCCTCTTTCAGTTAATGGAACCTCCATTGTATTATTGTAGGGTCTTTACCCCACAATATAAAGGGCCATGAGGCAATCTTGCTGTGATTTGACGCTATAAAAATATAATTGAATTGATCTGAGTTCTCGAGCTTTAAGTGACAGGTGTACTCAGTCTTTCTATACTGCTCCTGCATTTTGGCTTTGCTTTTGATAAGTAATATATATTTTTAATATGTTATTTGTAGGTGTTCATTTGAGGTTTTTTAAATTTTAAGAACTTTTGGATATTTTGGATCATATCCAAGTGTGAAACTCACTGTACTTGTACATAATAATACAGTTTTTGTTTTCTGTTTTTATCACAATTGTTTGAGAGGATGATCAAATCTGTAAATTGCTGCCATTTCCAAGAAAACCTTGGATCTTGAAGTACGGTAAAAGAAATCTAGTAACCACTACTAATGCAGGGCGTGGGGACATTTTAAGCCAATATCCATTTTCATCAATCACTCCAAAAAATTGATTTCCATACTTTTGCACATCCTTGTTTGATTTTGTTGCTCAATAACATCTAGCAACTGAAATTGTAGTTACTCTAAAAGCACGATTCTCAACACTGTTGAATTATTTTAGTCCAGCAAAGTGTGAAATGGCAGGAAAACAAATTTTATAGCGCAAAAACTGACAACTCGCTAGCTTTCAGTTAGTTTGCGAAAGCTTTTCTATAATAAAGTTGTCTTTTCCCCTACAAACAGGATCTAGCTCTTTACTAGGGGGAACTCCCCAATGTGTATTTCTTTATGCTTAAATATACATAATAAGAGAAACTTTTTCATTTTGTAATTTATTTGAATGTGATATCAGCTACTGAAGTCTCGAGTTTCACAAATTATGATAAAAGAAAGACAAACAGAAAAGCATTACACTGCGTGTTTATTGGAATTTACAATGTGTTTTAGAGACTTTTTGCTCTGTGTCATTTTGACTTGTTATTAAGGCACTCTCAGCCAAAAATGTTGGAAAACCACTGTTTAGTTTAAGACATTCACATTCCTTAAACGTCTTTGTAAAGACTGTTAATGTTTTTGATTAACCTTCATGTCATTTAAAATTCAAACTCATTAAATATTGTACTGTTACAGCTGTTATGGTCCTTTTACCTGATATCTGAAAGGAAGAGCTTTTTCCCCCCATTTTTTGATAATCCTGTGACACTGTAATGTAGCTGTGACTACCGTCTCTACACAAAATTTCTCTCAGACCAACTTAAACTCCATTAAACCATCAGGAAAAATGAAGAGCTTCCACTCTTGGGCTACACCTGGCCTGTCGTTATAGTCTTCAGTAAAAGAAGGGTCTGTGATTCCTC
Organism: Diplotaxodon limnothrissa; assembly: GCF_057381915.1. Classification (NCBI taxonomy): domain Eukaryota; kingdom Metazoa; phylum Chordata; class Actinopteri; order Cichliformes; family Cichlidae; genus Diplotaxodon; species Diplotaxodon limnothrissa. The sequence continues at coordinate 7,777,127 of NC_140599.1, read as the reverse complement.
TCCCAGAAAGGTAAATGTGCCACACTTCCTGTACAGCAGCTGCTGTAGCTTCATAGCCGCTGTCCTGGTCCAGAGTACAGCGTACCTGGAAATAGCGGTCAAGTACATCAAGGATAGGATCTGTTCCAGATGGATCCCCACCAGCGTTCACCTCCGACAAGAAAGAGGCAATAATGCGGCAGGGGGCTGAACTTGAACCCCGCTGTTCCAGGACTTGCGTGAGAAAGGCAGCAGTGTCACACAGCAGCGCAGCAATGTGCGCAGCGCAAGACCTCTCCCCAGGGTGAAATCCACTTTGGCTGCTGCCCCCAGGACCAGACAGGAAGCTCTCGAGTCTGTCGACTATGATGAGTGAAGGAGGTGTAGGGGACGTGTTGGTAGGCTCATGAAGGCTAGCCACCTGCTGGAGGAGTTCCTCCACTGTCCTGGGATAGGAAAACTTGATTTTCTTTGACAAAAAATATATAAATAAATAGATTATTAATAACAACAACAATAATAATAATGATAAATACATAAACACACAAAAAATGAAAAGCTAAATAAATCATGGTAGATTATTGATTTAACCACCTAATTTTATCACACCTAAAATACTTTTTAAATCTGGGGCTACAATTACATTTTTGTTTTAATTGCTGGGTAACTTTTCAGGCAATAATTGTTTTGACATTTTAATAATTGATCAGCAAATTATTATGGCATTGTTGCCTGTTTTGTATTATAATCATAACCTGCTCCATTTCATCTACAAAGGCTTAAAACACAATTATAATACTAGTGTTTTTTGCTTTATCCAGCTCCACGTGACACGTGGTAATAAATGCTCAATTGTTCAATTACTTGTGATTACATGTGAGTTTCTAATTTTCTAACTGCAATCAAAGATATTGATATAACAGATATTAACAAGTCAGTGACCAGTTAAAATTATGCACCATATCCATGGTTGTAAAAGTGTATTAAATTATTATGTGCTTTGATTGAGCCGTACAGTAATTGTAACCATGGCAGTGGCTGGTGTCTTTCTGCTGTGTTGCAACCCTAAACCACTTTCAACCTAAACTAGACCTCAGTTATTTCTTATAATATTTATTTGTTTCCCTGACCCAAAAAAGGTTAACAGATAACAATAAAACGGGAGTTAAAAAAAGAGGGGTATCACGTCTGCTCAAATGTCATTTTAAACACTTACAAATGTCTGTAACGTTTATATATTCATATCATAAAACGTAAATAGCATTCACGGATTGGATGATCTGCAACTAAATGACTAAATAATTAAATAAAATGCAAGCACCTATGTTGGAAGATGAAAAAACTTCCATGACAACAACCCTCAAAACACTAACACACAAGGCACCTGGGCTACTAAAATGTTGTTTATCACGAGTAGTGAAAAAAACAAGCTTTTGCGAATTTGGGCACAGTTTAAACATAAAACGACCCCTACCTTTAGACTTTCTGGGCTCAGGTTGGGAACACATCTCTGCAGAGACGGTGGAAGGCTCTGGATCTGAGTCTGGGTAAAGAACATCACTTTTATGCCCATCTCCGCGGCAGCTGTGACGGAAGCCAAAAGCAGCACGGAGCGGCTGAGGCTGTGGTCTCCGACCACCAGGGTGCTGCAGGTCGTTGGTGACGGAGTAATAACTTTGACGTCCTTCTTTAAATCGGATTGTGACATAAACGTCCGAAAAACGAGCGACAAAATATCAGCCATGTGTCACAATCCCACAATCAACGCTTTACTAACCAAAAACGATGCTCTGGCTCAAGCTTCCCGCGTTTGTTTACATGGTGCACGATGGTGTTCGTGCTACTGTAGTCCGGATGCAACGCATTGTGTCCATTGTAACGTTCCGCTCGGTCCACACGGTTCATATTTCTATTAGCATTTCACCGATGTCTTCGCCTAGCTTAAAAGGAAAAACTAGATATTGCCAACGCAAAGTTTATGAATCTATAGCGCGAGGAAGACGAGCTCAAAATGCATTGATATCAGTGTTTCCTGCGAGTCCTTACACAACTTCCGGCATGTCGGATAATCAAAGCATCAGCTGTTATGGCCAAGATGGCGCATCAGCTGGCAGAAGTGGAGGCTCCCCTGGACACAAACCAAGCCGGGGAGCAAGGAAAGGGTGTTTTGAGGCGCTGTAGGGGGCGACCCAGGCTCACAGACTCCGACCGAGCGCAGAGGCGGCTGGAATCCAGAAAGAAGTACGATGTCAGGAGGGTGTACCTCGGAGAGTCGCACAAGCTGTGGAGTGATCTCCGCAGGCGGACCGGTCTGAGCGACGCCGGGCTGGCAGAATATCTCATCCTACTCAACTCCACCTATGGAGAAAAATACCAGCAGAAATACTGCGGGTAGGAATGTGCTGCAGACACGTTATCTAATCAGAGTGGTATATTGACTAGCTGTTTTCTTCTGTCAGACATTGCTCTTCACATTTGTGCTAGTTTTAATCTTAAAGGGCACTTACTGTTATAACTGGACTCCACGAGGGTATATTTTCATAATTCACTGTTCAAAAATAATCTTTGTTTATGTCCTAGTTCACTGTTCATTCTCACTCCCCCTCCCCTTAAGCCAACTCTTTCCTGATTTGCTGCATATAGCAAACGGAAGGTTTGAAATAAATGTTGCAATTTGTAACATCATATTTAATACGAGTACCCACCATTGTAACAGTATGATAAAAAGCAAGCAAAAGCACAATAGTTCAACTTTAGATAAGTACTGTTTGTTTGTTGTGACTAATCTGTTTTTTCCAAATGATGTGTTTCTGTGTTGCAGGAAGAAGATTGCCCCAGAAGTCTCGGCAAAACAGAAAAGAGGTGTGTGGAGCCATTATTACATGGAAATATTTCCAAATTAAGCACGTAGGGTTTGAGGTTGGGAATGAAGTCTGTTTAAAGCGGCTCAGTTATTTGGTGTATCAAACTGGAGCTTGCCTAAATGTTTTCTAGACAAAAGTGCTTGCATCAAGTTAAATACACAGACAATAAAGATCCAAAATTTCACAAAGATCCAGAAGAACAGTTTTGAGGTTATAACTTAAAATGAGTATTGTATTACACATTTGTCATTATTTTTTAAGCAGTGTGTGAGTATTTATTTACTTATTCAACATAAAACTTGAGTACAGTGCCACATCCCAACACAAATCCCTATCCTAAAGCGGATATGCATGAAATGTTTCTCATAATGTTTAAGTGTGAATGCAAATGTTACTGCATTTTCTAATGTTTTATAACTAAAAATCAAGTTTTCAACATTATCAACATGTTATGAAAAATGAAAAAATAAAAATAGTATTAATTACATAATTGTATGTGAAATGTAATCAAAGCAGTCAAACAACTAGAACTTCTTTAAATTTCGGCTGGTCTCCTTTTCAAGGGGATTGATCTCTTTGTGCACCTCTTTTAGTGCTGCTACTATTCTTAGATCACACCGTAGGTGTCTTGTTCTGCACGCTTGCACCCTCCATCTTCAAATTATCCATCTACTTCAAACCTGTGGCATAGAGCAAACAGTCATATCTGTGTCAGACTGATCAGACGTTCACCAGTCATTAGAGCCAAGTCTGCAACTCAGAAGACACTTTCAAACATTGGAAGATGTCTTCCATGTCAAAGCCTGAGAAGCATGCTCATTTCTGTGGTGCTGCATGGAGAAATCCTTCAATAATCAGAAATCAGGATATTTCCTGATCTGTGGCACTTTGGCACTTGTTGTGCCATCATGCTGCTTAGGGCAATATTGTTCTTCACTACCTGCAGTACTTGCCTCATTTGCATCCCTGCTTCACCAAAGTGAACTTGTACTTGAAGCATTGCTTCAGTGGAGGAGATCTAGTGCAAGAGTTATGTTAGACCAGGACTTCCATGGAGTGATCTAAAATAGGCAGCATTTCTGCAAAAAGAAAGGTCACCTTGAAGCCAACTGTGACCAAATTTAAATCTTTTTGCTTTATGGATGTTTACACTGACTCAACATTTATTCTTCTTTGCTAAGGAATCAACTTTCATGTACGCTATTACTGCACGTGTTGAGTCTTAGTTGATATGTGGTTAATCTCATTCTATAAACTGTTTATCCAACACAAATTAATCTGCCATTCATCATCCATCTCATATGCCCCCCACCCCGCACCCTGGCATATACGCTCAGGCAGGAAGCAATGTGTGTCCAGCCTCCAGAGCCTGGTGTGTTGGTACCAGCAGCACTCGCACTCTTGCCCACACGAGCCCCAGCTTAGAGCTCTAGAGACCCAGTCCAACTTCTCCACCACTGCAGTCTGGCAATGTGAAGGCAACCACTCGTTTGTGCAATACCTTTTCTCACCTCTGGGGGAGGCAAGTGACTCTGAGCATGAGGAGGGAGTGAACAGGGACAGCGATGGAGAGTGTGCAGTCAAAACAGACGTGTCTGTAGCAAAAAACATAGTAAGCCGGAAGAGAAGGAAGGAGGCTCACAGACAGTTGAAAGGTGTGTAGAATCGTACTGTAAGTGTTTGTTTTGTTGTGTAGACTTCAGTAAATCCTACATTTCTTAATGACCAACTTGCCCTTTTATTAATCATTTTCTTTTTGTAGACGTGGGAGAAAATGTGGATGTTTCTGAGGAACATCAGGAAGCTGTAAGCCAGGTAGAAGAGGTTGTAGTTCCAACCCCTGAAGCCAGCGTACTGGCCTCTTCCAAGGATGCTCCGCTGACAGGGCAGCCTATCTGGGAAGTGGAGATGGTGCGACAGCAAGGCTCCCTCACAGCGGCTTTTCACTCCGTCCCCACAGAGGAAGAGGAGGAGACTGAAGATCTGAGGCAAGGTAAGGATGGAGGGGAAGAAGAACGCCTCACAGAAGAGGAAGTCAGGACTGTTAGGCACGATTACGAGTGCGTTATGACGGCATCCTTAGCTGATGAACTTGACAAGTCTGATGAGGACTTGGTGCTGTCGCAGAGCCTGAGTGGCTCAGTGCGCCTGAGTGCTCAGACAGAACTGTCAGTCCCACCGACCATGCAGGTCCAAGAGCAGAGCGAACTGTTTGAGCCTCAGACTCTGCAAACGGTGGTGACCGGCTGTGAGATTCCTGACCAGAGGACGGCTTTGGAGGGCTCACAGGTAGGTAAACGAGTATCTCACAGAAATAAGACTGCAGGAGGAGTGTGTTACTCTTTTTCATAAACTACATTTCCCATCGTTCCTAGTTAATTATCATCACTGGCCCCAGCTACGAAGCCCTGGCATCCGAGGGAATCCAACTCAACATGGGAGGCGGAAATGTGGAGGAAGTCACCTGCACCGTCATTGGGGGCGTCACCTACAACCAGGTGTGCACGGCTGACTCGAAAATCAGAACAGCAGAGGATGAGGACTCCATGACAGGTGCGCTACTTTGGAACTCGAAATTTCTGGACTTTGAGATGAAATGTTCCTATATCTGTCAGTCTTTTGATGATCATTTGATACTCAAAGTGTTCAGTCTTATTGTAATAAATAAAGCATAATTAAAATTATCTGATGTTTTATGTTTGAAATGTAACATTTGTTGCTAAAAAATGAGCATAAAAGCTCTGAAGAAGTTTTGAAGTTGTAAGTTGTTGTAAGTTCCTAATAAAAACACAGCAATTAAATATTAAAATATTCAACTGTGCGCATCTTGAAAACTGTAAGCATTTTGTGAAAGTTTAGGTTCTATTAGGAATCACATCCATTCTGGGAATGATTTCCACTTTTAAAAGATGCTTACAGTAATCGGCTTCACTAAGTCTGCTGGCTGACTCTGTGAGAGACTGTCACATGTCCATAACTGACATCACTGGACATGCAATAAAGTGCCTCTTTTTGTTTTGGGTTTATTTAGTGTCAGCAAACTCCAGAGAAGTATATTTATATAGATTTGAATCATACCTGTTTCATGTAAACATCCCGTCCATTGATTTCCATGTGAATAAAACACAGAACTTGAATGTTATGATATGTTCGTGCTACTGAGATGTGTCAATTCAAGTTATATAAGCATATATTTGATTATGTTTATATAAATTTATATAAATTCATGCCAGTGTATATATGTCTAAATCACATGCATTTTAGCGCCACTGCTCGCAGTGGGCATGAACTTTGTAAAACAGGAAGTTCTAGATTACCTGTGTGAATCCCTTTTGCTCTCCTGCAACATGCAGCACCAGTCTGATAGTTTCTGACTAAATCCAGCCAACACCTAATACCAAGAAAGAGTAGCTGAGTGTAATGTGCACTGATTTGCATTTTGTTTTCTTTACACTTTGGATATTGACTTAAATGATTTGAATTGTCTTCCCAGCACTCAGATTTGACTAATGGGAGTCTTTATGTTTTCTCTAAAAGAATTTACTTGTCGTTTCCCTGCAGGTATGACTGACAAACAACTGCTGCAGCCCAGTGTTGACACTTTGGAGCTGGGCAGTGACAGACAGCTGCAGAGGAGTCTGAGCAGGTTTGAGACTCACGTACTCAACATCATCTTAAAAGCAAATAGAGAATGCCATTGTCATCAGGTCACTGTTTTAAGTTGGTCTCCTTAGTGTGCCGCTCAGTCCACTGTGCCCCTTTTTGCAATGTCAGGTCAAAGAGAAGCAGACGAGGCCCGGTGATCGAGGCTGATGGGATGCTCAAGATGTTCCACTGTCCGTACGAGGGTTGCAGTCAAGTCTATGTAGCAATTAGCAGCTTTCAGGTAAAGTTAATTAGTCGTGCTCTGCATTTGAGCTTTTTCTGTTTCTACACGCGAGCTCTAAATGTCTGCTCTCTGTAGAATCACGTGAACCTAGTTCACAGGAAAGGAAGGACAAAGGTTTGCCCCCACCCTGGCTGTGGAAAGAAATTCTACCTGTCGAACCATCTGCATCGCCACATGATCATCCATTCTGGTGAGTTCGCAAAAGACACCCCTGTGTATTGCCTGCGTGTTATCCGCATATACTTCCAAATGTAAACATGAATCTTCCTACAGGCGTTAGAGATTTTATCTGTGAGACTTGTGGAAAGTCATTTAAACGCAAAAATCACCTGGAGGTTCACAGGCGGACGCACACAGGAGAAACACCACTCCAGTAAGTTACTAATGCTTCAAACAGATCCTATTGTTACTCTTTTTAGTAATTAAACACTGAGAAGTTCAGATCACTGTTGCTTTATATTGGAATTAAAATGTGGAGCAATTGTTGAGTCACTAGTCTCTCTGGGAGCTAAATTTATTACATGGCCCCAAATATTAACATTCTCACATACATCTTGTCACCCACGTCATCGTCATCATCTGTCAGATGTGAAATCTGTGGCTACCAGTGTCGCCAGCGCGCATCCCTGAACTGGCACATGAAGAAACACACTCCAGAGGCCCACTACAACTTCACCTGTGAGTTCTGTGACAAGAGGTTCGAGAAGCTGGACAGTGTCAAATTCCACAAGTTAAAGAGTCACCCAGACAAGCAGGCAACCTGAGGTGCATAAGCATTACTGGCTGGACACCTCCGAGACCAAAGGAAGTCTTCCAGTGAAGAGAGAGACTTTGCCGCGTCTGTATTGCCTTGCACGTCCAGGGCGATGAACATCAGCCGTGTTCTTACAGGCTGAGGATGAAGGCAGGAGTGATTTGGACTAACAGCTGTGCAGGACGCATGCTGTGTCAGAGGCTAATTTCCTCATTTGGTAAAGAGTGATTCCTAAATATTTCAAGCAACTGTTCACATACCAGACTTGGCAAAATCAGTCAGAATTAATTTGATATGTTTTCTGTTTTTGTTTTGTTTTTCAGGACAATTTCCAATATTAAAAAAGAAGAAGTGATTAAACATAGCTGTAAACATTAGCAAGGCTCGTTAACTAGCTTGCTAGTAACTGTTGCTTTCTGAGCTGGTTGTGCTTTGTTACATGTTCATTTTTATTTGGGGTTACAGATTAAGTAAAAGAACCGGTCACATTCATGACCAGCCCACACACCGTGTAGTATTTCCCCACTCTGTGGGAACCAATTCAGAATGCTTCTAGATCTGAGATTTGGCTAATTATTTTCAGCAACCATATTTGTTCCCTCTGGCGTGAGCAGACAGTTGTGTAATAGTAAATGTTTTTGTAGGCTCTGGAAAGTGTCCTGCAGTTACATAAAGGGCATATTGAAAACATACAAAAAAAATGTATTTTTTCATGTGTAACCATGAAGATCTCTGTTTCCTTAAACAATTCAGTTCAGTTTCATTTATACAATGCTAAATCCCAAAAGCTGTCACCTTAAGGTGCTTTAAATAGTAAAGTCAATATAAAGTCCAGCAATCCGACGACCCCATATAAGCAAGCACTTTGCAAAAGTGGGAAGGAAAAACTCTGTTTTAACAGGACGAAACCTCCAGCAGAACCAGGCTCAGGGAGGGGCAGCCAGCTTTAACTGGTTGTGGGTGAGTGGGAAACAGGACAAAAGACACTAATGGCATAGAGCTAAAAGGTCAAAGTAGTGCATCACGGGAAGCCTCCTGGAGCTTAGGTTTATCACAGCTTAACTAAGGGATGGTTCATTGTGACGAGCCCTAGTTTATAAGCTTTATGAAAAAGGAAAATTTGGGTTGCTCTGGACAAAAATACTTCATTGGTTTCTCGGCTTTGCTCGTTAAAAAGCAAGATCCTCAGCTGATTTTAATATAGCTAAACTCAAATTTGCAGTCCTTTTCCGAAGCACCATTGCTACGTTTGAATCGATCCCTGGAAGTCTCATTCTGACCACTTACATCTGTGCTCCTGGTAAAATCGACTTTCGTGTCAAAATGACTAAGAAAGTACTTTCAGTTCCTTTGGTATTTTCCAAGTTGATGAATCTGCAGGTTTTAATGTAGCACAGATATTATGTGAGCTTGGTGCAACTCTAGCATATATCTTGCCTTGGGAGCAGTACCAGGACTACAGTAGCTTTGGACCACCTGAGGCTGGGTTTGTGTCTCCTCCTGGAGTTGATTTAGTGATCTTTTGCACATAAGATGAATGTGCTAGCCACAACACCATGGACTCACTAGACTGACCTATGAGTCATAACTGTTAAGGAGACCTGTATCTCTGTCTGTGACCTGGAAAACAAACGACCATTTTCAGTTTTCTTTGTCATTTACAAGTTAGAGTTTAAAGTCCTGAGCCATCTGATTAGTTGGAAATGGCCTCCTCAAACACAGCAACTATTGTTTGCTCTCTGTCAGTGCAGTAAAATTCAAATTTTTATCCATCCTGACAAAGTTAATTCACAACCCTTCTACTTGCTTCATTTGGCTTCCTGCTTATGCGCCAAAACTAAATTCAAATTGGAAGAGAGTGGTTTTGGCACGTTTGCAGAGAGGAGCGATTTGCTTTTTATGGGCAGAATCACAGAACTGATCGATCCAGGTAACATACCTGGTCTGTAGGTTGTGTCTGTCTACACTGCATGTACAAATTCAAATGTAGGCTTTTCTGTTTTAGTCACTCAAGGCGACTGTTAGCTGCGTTGCTCGGGAGAGCAGTATTTATTTGACAGAGTCCAATGGGAAAGCTTGTGAGATTGATGTGACAGTTTCTCAGGAAAATTCACCTTTGTCTTCTTGTCCTGTGATATTTTTTTGTGTTTTTATTTTATTTTTTTAAGAAAATGCACTTTTTCTTCTCTTCTGTCACTTTGGCTAACTGGTGAATCAGTAAAAAATATGTCACCATGACTCATGTTTGTGCCATTTCTTTCTTTTTTCTTAATGACACCTATTTGACACATGATTAATATGCAGGCTGTTTGTGCCTGTTACATAATGCAACCCAGGGTGTGTGTATGTGTGTGTTTTTGAGTGGGTGTGTATAAGGAATAAGCAACATCATGAAAACCATGCAGATGACACCTAGTTATGAAATCTTTTCACAGGATCTGGACCCTGTGAGTCAGAAGAATATTGAACATTAGAAAATGGTTTCAGTAAAACGTTTAGCTTGGGGCACATTAGAATCCTCCTGGTCACATTAAAATATTGAGATGAGATGCTTAGGAAAGAAATTACAGGTTTTCCAAGTGAAATATGAGGTCATCCAATAGGCTACCAAGATTTATTTAGTCTTCACATCTGCTGCGCCTTAACTCAACATTTTTCTAGTGTTTTTGATCTGTTCTTCTTTCTTTAACAATTTTGAGTGAGTGGTTTTTGACCCTCTTTGATCTTTTTTTTATTAGCTTGTGTGATTTTCAAGTAAAACAAAAGTCACAGTGTAAGCAACATGAGGCCAAAGTCTCAGGAGCAGTCACCTTGCTGAGTACTAACTTTCCATTTATTTAAAGTAAACCTATTATGCTTTCATATACAGAAACCAGTTTGAGGTGATTTAAACTTTGTTACGTTGTGTGTTAGCAGCCATCAGAAGTTTGGGTGCGCTGTGGCCATAAATGGGTGGACACGGTCAGCAACAATACTCAGGTTAGGCTGTGAAGTTTAAACAGTTCTCAATTAGTGTTAATTTGCCAAGAAGCTATCCTTATGGCACCACCAGCGTGAACTGCTGATGCAGCAGAAATCAAAACTCATGAGACCAAAACCTTTGGAAAGGAAGTACAGGACATGGCAAACAGCAACAACTGGAAAGGGAAATAAAAATACCCCCCACTCACAGATGAACAGTTTCCATCCACTCTATAAGCACAAACACATAAACAGACACCTTAGTAGGACTACCAAATGTAGTGATGAAGATTTTGTAATGAAGGACGGAATATATTTGATGTGTGTATGCGTACAAACAAAGCTCTATTTAAATGTCAAGAAGCAGTCCTATTGTTCTGAGAAATATCACAGAGAATAGCCGCTCTGCTGATGCTTGTGCAAACTGGCACTCCCTCAGTACGTCATCATGGTAAACAACTTCTTTCACATTATAATAGAAAAGCACTGTCCCATATTTTCCCTGCCTCTTTCATAGGTGGCCTGCCCTGCTCGGATGGAATAATCGGGTGCCCCAATTGAGCACGAGACACAGATCGTTTTGTTTTTCTTTTGTTTGTTGGTCCAATTGGGAAAAAGCTCATATCACTTTGGTATAAAAATCACTGTTAATTATTAGTGAGCTGACAGTTAATTGAATTTCTGCAAATGGTCATTTCAGTTTTAACAAACAAGTTTGGGTCTTAGGAGGTTAAAGCAAGTTAAACTCTTTGTTGATTCTAAAGTTTGTATATGATTCAAGACATAATAAATTATCTTGACCTTACCAGGTCTTAAAATTAGGTAAATACAACGTCAGATGAACAACAGCATGTGTGTTATTCTATTTAACAAAACCTAATCCAGCGGCAGAGTGGGGAACGTATACTTCATGATTCAATAGCTTGTAGAATAACCTTCAGCAGCAATAACTGAGCAGTTTGTAATGAGGTGTTTGAGCTGATATGCTGTGTTTGGTTTTCTCCAAATATGGCGCTGTGCATTATAGCCAGTCATCCCCACTTTAGTCTCGTCAGTCCAAAGGATTTGTTCAGATGCAGCTTTGCAAACCTAAACGGTGTTTGTTCGTTTTATAAACAAGTCACACCTTTTCACTCTGTTCCTAATTATACTGTCATCAGCTTTAACATTTAACATGCTAACTAAGGCCTGTAGAGTCTGAGAGATAACCTTTGTTTTTGTTTTTTGTTTTTTTTGTTTTGTTTTGTTTTGTTTTGTTTTGTTTTGGGGGTCTTTTTTTGGGGGGGGGTCTTTTTTTGACAGTTTTTCTGAGCATTGCACAGTCTGATGTTTGGAAGATATTGATACGATACTGTGCAAACAACTGCCAGAACTCCTGCTTTTATAGAGGTGCTCACACTCGCTGATGATCAGTTAAGCAACTGCATTTGATTATCAGCACCTGGTCGGTACTTACCTTTTAATTCCTATGGAAGCTGTAAGGGTGTGCTTTGTTTTTCCACACACTGCTACCGCATTTTAGCTCACTTTTGTTAAATAACTAACGACACAGCACTGTAATGTGTTGCTGTATTTACTTTTATGCGAATCATTTTGTATTTTGTACATATTCATGTTGTTTTCTTTGTTCTTTTTAAGTGTACTTTAAGAAGTTTGTGATGCAGTAAATATCAGATACGGGTAACATGACAAATGTTCAGTTTATAAAGGAGTAGGTAATGGATGATACTAGGTTCTAATTTATAAATAATCGGGTATGAATAACTTGAGTTTACTATATAATATTATACTGCAGTATATTTCTAACTAACTAGGCAGTTCATTCTGTTTCTCTTATTTCTGTTCTTTAACACATTTTTTCTAATGACAACCTGAAAGAAAGGAAGACTTGAAATTAGAGGTCAAGTGTGTGGCATGATCTTTGGATGCCAACTACATAGTGGGATATTTAGACATGTCATTTAGTAGTATCATTTCCAAAGTCTTGCCAATACAAACAACAGCAGCAGAATTCAAAGCAAAGTTTTAAATATAAAAAAGACATTCTCTCAACATTTGACCTTATTTGACCTTGTAGAAGAGGTCAAAGGTCAAAGGAATATTATATTTATAATCCCTATATATCACTCTCTATTTGTCTATATATTGTCAATACAAGCAATGGCAGTGCTAAACATAGTTTTAGAAAGCTTTATGTAGTATTGTTGTCACTAACCGTCAGATTAATCTACCGGCCTTTGAGAAAAGGTCAAAGGCCAGATGTGACATGATTTTTTTTCAATCTAAATTCTAAATAAATTATTTTTCTTTTTTTTTGTTCATGTTTTTGTCTGACAGCAGAACATAAAAACATTGACTACAGGAATAGTTATCCCCATACAGTCACGTCTCTGTCCTGTTTGTTGAATAGTACTTAAAAAACCATAACGCACAAAAGTGAAAACAAAATCACAAACAAACAAACATTTAAAAAAGTAAAAACAGAGTGTTTATAAACTTAGCTTGAGCTTGACCTCTGGGTATACTAAACGTTTACATCCAATACAAAATACATATCACAATATCTGTCTAAACAGACCTATCCTCTATGTAGTGCAAGAAGGGACCCCAGACCTGATCAAAGATATCTTCTCTCCTCTAAGTTACCTGTTCATATATAGCCATTTTTTTCAGTCCATTCCTTAAAGCAGCAAGAGTTAGATGACGTCCAGTGTCCCATTATTATCCTGCACCTTGTTATGGCGGCCAGACGCACCCACAGCTTCTGTCTTCCAGATAGATTCATGCTATCTGGTAACAGACTCAGGACACACAAAGCGGGAGACTTCGAGAGATCAAATTGAAAAGGACCTTTCAAAAGGTTAATGATCCCATCGCACATGTGGACATTTTTTTCACATGCATACAGCATATGAACTAAAGTCCCAGCTTCTTTCTGACACTTCCAGCAGGTGTCTTTGTCAACTAAATTCAGTCTGAATAGTTTGCTAGGGGTCCAATAGCTTCTGTGGAGTAATTTGTACTGGATACGCTGTGATTGCGTGTGGCATGAGCAACCATACCAACATATAACCAGCTTCTTCCAACTGTCCTCTGAAATCTGGATTCCCAAATCTCTCTCCCAGCCCAGCTTCAGCCCCTCTAGACAGGCGATTGTGCCTCTCTGAAGATCCCACAGAATTTAGACGGTTTGGTTACCAAATAAATCCCCCAACTTAATTCCTGCACTAGACTACGTGAACGGTTTCTTACCAATTAATAATTTCTTATTATACCAAATAGAGGCTCTAGAGGTAAGATAAGGATTGGTATTAATGAACTGGTGAGCTCTAAACCAAGTCTCTTGTTTAAAAGCCAGTACTGGTCTTCCCCTGTGAGAGAAAAAGGCCTCTAAAGATGTTTGAGTCACTAGGCTTTCCTCAGTCACTACCCAGCATGAGTTATTTATCTTAGCTAATTGGGAGAGAGAAAACGCATAACCAGTCCATCTTGGATAGTGCTAATCCACCACTATCTTTGACAGCATGTACTTTGGACCAAAGAAAGACTGTGTTTTTGCCTGCGCACACATACCCCCCCACAACTGTATTATAAAGCTTGAAGAGGTTGTGTGGAAACATTATAGGTAACTTAAACAGATTATACTGGAGCTTTGGGGAAACAATCATCTTTACTCCATCTTTTCCTCCAAGCGGGAGATTCTGTTCAGTTTCATTAAGAGACTCAATTCCACCTTTCACTGCGTTCATGTCATGAGCTGTCAGTTCCAGAATAGATCTTATGCAAGTCAACTCAGCAGCCACATTATCTTTGGATGAACTCCTAACGTCAGCTCCATCTAGTGACTCAGCTATTCTGGATAACGAAGTAGCCTGAGAATTGTTGGCTTTCCCTTTGCGAGGTACTCGGCCGGGTATGTGTGAAATAATGACTTTTCTAACTCATTCCACTGCAATTGCAGGACCTAGACCAAAAAAAAAAAAATCAATGGACTTTAACTTATTTTTTTCCGAGAGTTTGGGAGGAATACGAGCTTTGCTCCGACTTAAGCTGCCATCCTGGGCCGGCGTACCACGTGACCCTCATCTAAAGTCTTTCTATATGTTGACAGTACACACAACACTTTTCAGAATAATATTTTCTAAATGATAAGGCCTTTTTTTTACTCATGAATCATTAAGTTAACCTTAAAGACTTTGGTGAATGTAAAGCAAATTTTGCAGCTGGCAGAATGACACACACACACACGCTACATGACCTCCTCTGCGGAGGTAATAAACAGCAAGTGAATTCAGACACAGACCACGGTCTCTGGGTTCACAGCATGTGATATATCCCACCTGCCTCTTTATTCCAAATTAGAACATTATCATAGCCATCTAAGTAATGGATGAGCGCCGGTACTTGCAGAGAACTGTGTGAAACTTTAAAGCTAAAGATATTCTTTACACAACTAAATTATGATCTTTCAGAGAAATATGACTTAAACCAGAGTAGTGCATATCCCTTAATCCCAATGACACATTCCTGTGTGGAATAAAACTTCATCAGTGGTCTTCCAACCTACATTGAGATCTGACAGGAAAATAAAAAATATTATTGTCTGAAGATCAATAGCAACTTTCACCAGTTCTGATTCTGTGATATGATGTGCTGTATGCCCCGACTGCAAGGAGGTACAGGTAATTTGCAAAAGCTTTTTCAAGGATTTCAGGGTTAGGCTGGATCGTTGGATCGATGACGTATCGTTGAGTAAAATTGCTGGATCGAGAATACACATATGACACCCTATTTGATAAGCTGAGTTCAGTGATTGGAAATGAGCCAGAGAAACCTTTGGAAAGGATGATTTTAGATTTGCATCTTTCCATTTGATTTCATATTTTCTTTAAAGCACATGCGTGTAAAGTGTACCATGGGGCCTTGCTTCCTTTGGTCCATGACCTTTTCAGGGGTGAGCTTATTTGCTTGTGTGTTTTTTTTTGTTTGTAATGTATTACTTACATCATGTTGAAGTTAAACTCTCAGACCTATGTATATAGATACATCTGAAACCATATTAGACATTTTCTTTTGTGTAGAGAAAAAAAAACATTTACAGTTTTCAGTAACTTTAAGATCAGCCTGTGGTTATTGCAAATTATTACAACTGGTCACATAATTAGGCCATATTTACATGCTGTGCTCAAATTAACACCTTGAAACAGAGCAAATGTTGAATGGTGCTTTGACCATGCACAGGTGATCTTTATCCCTCCCTCATTTCCCTCCTCCCTCCCTCCCTCCCTTGGGAGCTACAAAGCTAGATCCATGGTGATGTGCTATTACTCAGCTGCTTCGGTCACACCCACCTTGTGCCCTCCCCTCCCTTCACTCTGCTTATAATCAGCCAACAGCCCAAAAATAAGAGCAGAATCCTGAAAAAGTCTCTTGCAAGTTGTTTACACATAACACAGTGCCACAGCCACAGAAGCGAGACGTACGTTTCACAGTGTGGGTCATTTTTGTGAGGACAGCAAAACAACAAACCCCTGTGCTCCTGTTACCTCACGGTGCGCTCCCACAGCAGCTGCCTGAATCACAGCAGTGAAGGCAGGAGCCGGAGAACGTCCTCGGATAACACTTGAGAAAAGGTAGGCCGCTTCACTTGGATTCGTTGCTGTTTAACTGTTCTATGAGGCTGCTTCTTGTGAGCGTGCAAGTCTGGCTATTTTGTATGAGAGCTGTACCCGCACAGGGAGAGATCCACCCAACAATGATCCTTTGTCTCCTGAGACCTGCCTGCAATTATTCTGTTCAATGGGATCCTTTGAGATTTCTCCATCTGTGTTTTCTTTGATGGTGGTTGTCGAATTGGAGACAGTTTAGAGATTCCATTTAAAAACACAAACACAACACGTCATGTTTAACGCATAAAGTGTAAAATATCTCACCTCCAGACAAGACTGCTTCTTCCAGTCAGTACGCCGTTGGGTCCTTTTACAGTAATCACGGAGGCATTTTGAGATTATTCTGTGACTTGGGCTCATTAATACATCACCAGGCCCACTCCTCAGTGTCAGAGTGAATCAGTGACCTTAAGGAAGCAGGAAGAGCTTGAAGGAGTGAACAAGCTAAAGTTTGGGGGAGTCAAGGCAACAAGTCATTATGCTTGGAGCAGTATCCTGGCATCTGAATGTATGATTAACTTGATGACAACCAGCTTTACTCAAACAGAGCAGCAGAGCTAAATTATTAGAGAAACTACTTCCTGATTTTGGTTAATGTGATATGTTTGGATGAATGGATGTTTGGTGTAAGCTGATAGGGAAGAACTATAAAGGCTGCTGTGGTTTAAATTTTCCGAGAAAGGTAATGCAGAAGACAGCCTGCTGCTGTACACAGGCGGATTCTGCTCAGTCATAGCTGTTAACAACTTGTCTTGTTTCCTCCCACCACACAAAGAGTGCTGTTCCCATTCTGGGAGATCTACACACACACACACACACACACACACACACACACACACACACACACACACACACACACACACACACACACATTTGTAAGTGACAATCTTTAAGTGACTCAAAACAGAGGGTGGTAGGAGAAGACTTAGTGACAGCATGCTGTCATCTGTGTGCCTGAGTTTGATGGATGATGCATTGGAGTAAAGAGCCTTGTACAGAGTTAGCGAAAGGGTTGTCACACTACACCTCAGTTTAGCCTAAACTCAAACATCAACTCACCCCCACAGCATGTTCAGGGAATGGTGCGCTGGCTGGCCACAGAGTTCGCTCCCTATGCAAATACATACACTGGTGTCTTTACTAGGATCTATACCCTCTTTATTCTTAACATTTAAAAATATTATGAAAGGACATAGCAAGTGCACTGGTGAGATGAAAAAAAAAAAGTCCACAAATAAGGAATATTTGCTTATCAATAGTATTCATCTTCCGAATTTGGTTCCTCCCCTCCTTTGCATGCCGCTGGGCTTTTTTGTTTTGTTTTGTGCGGTGACAAACTTTCCAGTATAGAGTGAGATTTACTTCCTCTATTGTCACCTCTCTTCTCCGATTACTGCTAAACCAAAAGCGCTCACAGTTACATGTGCACCGTGAGTGACCTTATAGTATAAATGACAGGCTCAAGAGTTTAAGATAAGTTATTAAGCTCACAAAGACTAAAAGGTGACAAGAGTTTGAAGCTACCCCACCCTGTGGCCTCCCTGCTCACAGAGCAGCTCTACTAATTCATTGGCTAATTTGCTTCTTCAAGGAAGAAGTGAAACCTGAGACAACAGGTGAGCAGGATGATTAATGCTCTTTATAGAAAAACACATTCATGCAGGTAAAAGCAAAGTGTTGCTAAATAAGTGCTCTTAGTGAGATAAAACCAGACTAAAGTTTAAAAATGTGTCTCTATCATTCTTCCTCTGACTGTAGGTAGAAATATCAGCAGCAAAAATGGGATGCTTTCAGTTCCTCAAATTCATGATGTTTGCGTTCAACGGCATCATCTTTGTAAGTAAAGACTCTCATTGTTTTATAATTTTATTTAAGTTTGAAGGATGCTGACAGTTACTTACAATTTTCTTTAAGTGTGACTCAGCAGTACTGTGTAGTCTGAATGTTGTACAAAAGCATACAAATACAAATCACTGGTTATTTTTACACCACCAACAAGAGTTGTAAACTGTAAATTGCACATTACAAATATTTTCAGAACATTGAGTATTGGACTTATCTATTTTAAAGTTATTAGAGTAAAAATGCATTTTCTACAAGACAGTCTCAAGGCAAAACCCTCCCTGCCTAAGTCTTAACAGACAAAAGCATGGTAGCAGTCACCGTGACAAAAAAGACTGTCTCTTATGCATAAAATCTGTGAAGTGCTCTTTTAACTTCTCCACCCTCCACATGTTTCTTCTTCAGCTGGCAGGTGCTGCCATCCTGGGTGTTGGGATCTGGGTGAAGGTGGATAGCGGTTCCGTCCTTACCTTTCTTGGGAAAATTGACAACATGCCAGCAGAGCTAAGCCAGGTGCTCAATGTGGGCTACCTGTTGATTGCAATTGGGATCTTGCTAGTCGTCATCGGCTTTCTAGGCTGCTGTGGAGCCATGAGGGAGAGCAAGTGTATGCTACTGCTGGTAGGTTGTTGCCTGCTATTTTATAGAGGCTTAAAGAAATACTTTGACATTTTGGCACACTTTCTTGATTGTAGAGCCCTTGAAGGTCAATAGGGCAGTAATTTTTATTTTATGGGAACAAGTCACCCTCAGTACACAAGTCCATTCATCTAGTACAAACATAATAATTCATTGTGTAAAATGCATACAGCCAACAAATAAGGGAGAGGACTCACCAGCCTGGTTTCAGTTTTGAGTTTGAGTTTGAGTGACAATACAGAGGTTACGATATAAAGGTTAAGGAACTATGTTGTCAGTTATTGCTAACAAGCTTAATTAGCAAGACATATCTATAAACTCTAACTGAGAATTTTTGGTACAGCAGTTGTGACCTTTAGCAAATGTATGGTCTATAAAATTACCTGAATTGTACATAATTACCAGTTAACAATATAAGCCTTGGGCTTCAGTTCAAATCCCTATCCTTATGAAGACACATGTAGGATCTTTCTTTTAGTATTATAAACACAAAGCCGACAACACAAAGATGAAGACCAGCCCAAAGAGACTTCAAAGCGAACACCACAGTGATCCTACTTTAGAAACATAAACAGGTAGAAACAGGCTGGAGCCTCACTGCTCATCTGTTTATTACCTGCTGAAGTTCACGGTATGGCTGCTGGGCTAGGGTCAGCAAGTGCTACACTTTAACATCACTCAAGGTTCTTGGCTAGCTTTGCATTAATGTGTTGTCCATGCAGATGCTTGCAAAGACCTGAAGCGTAATGTGGTTGTTTCTGTCCTAGATGCAGTTTGCACTTTACCATTGCACCCTTGTCCTTTTGTGCAATAGGAATAAAAGTAATGTCTATATCAACAATGCAGACCATCATTTTCTTCCTCTCGTACACAAACTGAGATCAGCTTTTCTCCACGCTTCTCCAAGGACCAACAACTCAAGCTAGGGTTGCCCACAGGCTGGATGGTTGTGACACTGTTCTCTAGAGACAGTAAACAACTACAACATGTAAACAACAGTTTGCAAAACTTTATTCTAGTCTGTGCACAGAGGCACTACAGAGCAATAGTTTACCCTGAAAAAGAGAAACAGACAAACACAGATGTGTGCTACCTGCTACTTAGACCACATGTTACCCCCAGCTATAGCAAGTAATAAGTGCAATCACTGCAGTAATAGTGGAGTTTCTTTTTCTTTAAGGTAGAATATGTGGAGCCATCTATCCGACACCAGCTTGACCTGGAGTACAATCCATTGCCTTTAATCTTTGTACTGAAAACACTGCTGCAGCAGGTTAACGAATACAGCTTGATCCGTGATCTCTGTATGGATAATTTACCAAGAAAATTACACAACAGTGGCAGGACAGATTACTGGTTTGTCTGCTTACGCCCACTTCTGCTATCTTGAACTGTGAAGTTGGTGTTGGTGTGGCTGCTCTGACCATCAGAGTGGGAAGTCTGACTTCCTGATCATTTCAAAAGAAAACTCATGATTCCTGACTTTCCACCTCAAATGGATCAAAGCATAAGTAACAAGATGAATAGCTGTATTGTTTAATCACCAAAATGAAGAACAAACGTTTTTGGAAGTCTGTTACAGGAAGCACGCAAAATTATTAGGAACGTAATTAGTTTTCGCACTTCAGCTTTGGCTTCGTGTTCCACCTTCTGAGATTGCTGCTTGGTTAGAAGAGGGCTACTAAGCTCCCCACCAACACTTTTGGTATAGCCAGTTGCTGGCTATATCTCCATGTTTGTTTGTAATTCTTTACGCAAGAAAATTAATTTATGGATACTTTGTGAAAATAAAAGGTCAAAAAATTTCTTTTAAAATGCTCTCTCAAACAAGTTTTTTTCTATTCTTTTTTATTTAAGCTACACTTTAAACAAACCCATTCCAGTAATGGATATTCTTATCTCCTCAACAGTTTTTTATCATAGTCTTGTTGATCTTCATAGCAGAGGTGGCAGGAGCAGTGGTTATTTTGGTATTCAGACCGCTGGTAAGTCTCCAAAGAACTTACAGAGATAATCTTAGTAGCTGCATTATCATGACTATTTGAATGCAAAATTTGCTTCATGTGTGTATGTTAGGCTGAGGAGCTGTTTAACAAGATTGGTCAGGAAGCAGTGAAGAGCATCAAGCAGGGCTATGGGAACAATACTGACATTACAGGACTGTGGAATTCGACAATGAGCACGGTACAAAAATCTGCTAAACAATAAAGTCAGTGGCTTCTGTTTTCAGCAACACTTTTGGTAACGTGCCCACTTTTTCTGTCTACACTAGTTTAAATGTTGTGGATTCTACAACTCATCAGAATTCAAGGAGTCTCCTTACTATAAAAACCACAACAATACATTTCCACCACAGTGCTGTTTGAACCCTGGAAGCACATGTACTGATGGGGTAAGGACAATTCAAAGTAGTAGAAAAAAAATAATTCAAAATGTCTTTATAATTACGATATCTTTAATCTAAACCTACTACATATTTTCTTTAGACAATCACTGGTTGCTTCCCAAAGATCCGGAAGCTGATTGACGATAACACCGCTGCTATAGTGGGAGTGGCGCTCGGGATTGCAGCTCTGGAGGTATGACACCACTGTTACATTAGGTTGAACTATATGGTAAATGGATGTTTCATTTTTCTCCTTTTGGCACCTTTTCTTACCTTATTTTTGAAATTTTATTCCCTTCAGTTATGTGCCATGGCTGTCTCAATGATCCTTTACTGCAGGATAAAATCTGAAAGTGTATAACTACAAAGGACAAAGGCCTGAGAGAAATCCTTTAAATCACTGGAATCTTTCTATTTTTTTTATCACTTCCTGTAATGAAAGTCTTGTGCAATCAGATTTAATAATTTAATGTAACAAATCTATTTTTGCTACATTTAAATCTAGCTAATAGATGCGATTAACAAATGTATTTTATCCATGTAAACATCTATGTATGTATGCTATCTACTTAATCAGCTAAGCACACTGTACACACACTGTACACACACACACACACACACACACACACACACACACACACACACACTGTGTATTTGACCAATGATTATTTAATGTAGTCCGTTAATGAGGAATTCAGTGATAAATGTATTCATTGTGATAATGAAACAAAACCTGTTGTCAATGTTGGGCACTGAAAGGGGGATTTTTTTCTTTGTTTGCTTGTGTTCATTTTGCACAATTCAGCTTGTAAATTAGCACCAAAGTTGATACATGATATGTTTATATGGTCTAAAAGTGACTGATTCTTAAATAAAGTCCACATTTCTGGGAGTTTTTGAACTGGCTGCAAGCATTTGTGCCATTTTACAGAAGCTATGAGGTAAGAAGGGACTAATTTATTATTTATTACACTTTATTACACAAGAAAACACATTGGACATATAGAGGTTACCTTTTACTTTTAACTAGAGAGTTTAACTTATCTGAAACCATTAAGACAGGAAACATGAGCCTAAATGTGAAATTCTACATGTTTTTGTATAACTTGGAGCAAATGGCAGCTTTAATTTAAAATAAGAAGGCTTCTATGTTTGACTCAGGCAGCATGAATTACCTACATAGAAACTGTTAGCAGAGCTGAAGTTTCTCATCCTAGTTTAGTCGTGTATAAATTTGGACTCTGGCTTCATTGGACACTTAGAGTCTGGATAGAAACTTCCTGGTGCTGAGTGAACAGTTGATCTTTGGAATTTGCTGGTTAATAAAAGTACAGGACAAGGGTTAAATGACTTGTCTAAGACAATTTGCCTGCAAAGATTTCCACCATGTAGTAAATACACTTAACAGCCATTACATTAGTTACACCCGTGGCCCTCCTTTCCCTTTCAGAACTGCCTTTGTAGCACAGATTCAACAAGCTGCTGGAAACATTCCTCAGATCATTTGCTCCATATTGATATGGAGGCATCACACAGTTGCTGCAGATTTGATATGAATCCATGATGTGAATCTCCTGTTAAATCACATCCCAAAATAGATTGAAATCTGGTGACCGTGGAAGCCATTTATGTTCAAGAAAGCAGTTTGAAATGATTTGAGCTTTGTGATGTGTTGCATTATCCTGCTGGAAGCAGCAGAAGATGAATACACTGTAATCATAAAGAGATGGACATGGTCAGCAATAATAGTTGGGAAGGCTGTGATGTTTAAACAATGCTCAGCTGGTATTAATGATCCCAAAGTGTGCCAAGAAAATATTACCCATCAGCCTGAGCTGATCAGGAGGGGTCCATGCTTTTATGTTGTTTTCCCCAAAATCTGACCCAATACCACAAATGGAGACTCATCAGATCAGGCGATATTTTTCCAGTCCCGTATTGTCCAATTTTGGTGAGCCTGCACAAATGATAGCCTCAGGTTCCTGTTCTTAGCTGACATGAGGGGCACCTAGCGAGCTCTACTGCTTCAAGGTTTGCTTTGTTGTGTGTTCAGAGGTGCTCTTCTGCATACTTTGGTTGTAACAAGCAGTTATTTGAGTTGCTGTTGCCTTTCTGACCATTCTCTCTTTTTTTTGATACTTTTTATTTATTTATTTAGGAACATTTTTATGCAGAAAACCCCCCCAAAAAAACAAAATATTATGAGATCATGGGAAGACAATATATGCCCGTGTATACAGCTGCACATCCACACATACATATCAATACTTTGGTATTGCAAGTTCTATGCATTAAAGAGCGCTGCCACAATTTGTAAAGCCCAGCCATTTTCTCCAACGTCTCCTTCCCAAGTCTCCCTGAAGTCGCAGGGTGAAAGTCATACATTCCATCAATTTGATGTCTTCCACTGTAGAGCTAAAAAGTATTATAGTGGGAGGGTCTTTACAAAGCCGGCGTTTTGTTATAGCCTTTTTGCAGATGCCAAGAGAATTCTCAGGAGATAAACATCATCTGTAACTAAATCTTCTGCAAAATATCCCAGATACAATGATGCGAATGTACAAGTCACATTGAATCCAAGTACCTTTGTGATTATTTTTACAACTTCCATCCAGAAGGGTCGTATGGATGGGCAGGACCAGAATATGTGTCTGTGGTCTGCCATGACTTCCCCACAGTTTCTCCAACAAAGCGCAGGTGTAGCACTGAATTTAGACTTTTGTTTAGGTGTTATGAAAAAGCGTATAATGTTCTTCCAACAAAAGTCCCGCCACATGTTGGAGTTAGTTGTGGTAAACTGTGTTTCCAAAATCCGTGTTCACCCATCTTCTGTAATCTCGATGTCCATTTCTTTTTCCCATTTCTGTTTTATGTAAATTGTTGAGTCCCTTTTGAGCTTAGTCATACATTTGTACAGTTTACTTATCAGGGCTTTGTTACTCCCAGAGTCATAAGCGTCAATGAAGATGTTAACAATCGAGAAGTCTCCAGGGACACAGCTGTTTATTCTTTTGCCAATATAGTCACGGAATTGCAAGTATCGGAAAAAGTCTTGTTTCTCGAGGTCGTAAGTCTTGCATAGGTATCAAAGGCCATAATTTTAGATTTTATGATAACTGAACACACAGCAGTAATTCAATGCCATACCCATTGTCTAAATCTACTGTCGTGGGAGGCAGGTAAAAAATCAGGGTCGTACACTGGCCACCTCAGAAGTTTTATCTCTTCCTGAAGTTGTGCCTGCTTGACCACTCCCCTCCATATCTTTAATGTAAAATTGACCCATTGGCTGGTTGTCAAGATATTGTCCAACTCAGAAGCTGCGTGACCAAGTCTAGACTGGATCGGTGTGTCCGAGAGAGACATCTCAATCGCCTTCCACCTTGCACAAAAGGATGGGTTACACCAACACACCAAAGACCTCAGCTGAGCAGACAAGTAGCAATCCCTTAATGAAGGTAGAGCCAAGCCCCCTTTCTCCTTCGGCAACTGCAAAGTAGAAAACTTTACCCTTAGTCTTTTGTTAAGCCAAATGAATCTCGAAATCTGTTTATTCCATTCCCTGAACTGCTTCTCTGGAATTGGAATAGGTAAAGCAAGGAAGAGATAGAGTAATTTAGGAAGAATGCTCATTTTAATTATCTGTATCCTGTTGCCAAAGTCGAGAGGGAGCAGGCTCCAAATGTTGAGGTCACTGTATATTTCTCTATTAGGACGACTGTAATTAATATCATACAGTTGTGTTAGGTCTTTAGGCAGGAACACTCCTAAATATTTGATAGTGGTTGCCTTCCATTTAAACTTGAATTCTGACAATAGTGTCTGATCTGGAGAGAAATTAAATGTCAGAACTTGTGTTTTTTTGACATTAAGAACATACCCTGAATATAAGCCATATGTTTCTAACATCTTCATTAATACTGGTACACCTGAGCTGGGGTCTGTGATTGTTACCAAGACATCGTCTGCGTATAGACATACCTTGTACTTGTCCCCTCCTATTACAATCCCTTTCAACGATGTTTCCTGACGTATAGCCTGGGCTAGGGGTTCGATAAACAAATTGAAGAGATAGGGACTTGCTGGGCACCCCTGCCTGCATCCGCGTTCTAAAAGTATGGTATTGGAGAGACTACCGTTAATTTTTATTCTGGCAGTAGGGAGAGAATAAAGAGCTTGGAAACATTTTATAATTTCACTACAGAAACCAAATCTTTTCATCACTAGAAAGAGAAAGTCCCAATTCACTGAATCATAAGCTTTTTCAGCATCTAAGCTAAGAATAATTGAGCTATTTTTCCTATTATTAATGTGTTCGATGATATGTAAAGCTCTCCTAATATTATCATGGGTTTGTCTATTTTTCAAGAAACCCGTTTGGTCTTCATCAATTAATGAAGGCATTACAGCATCCATTCTTTTTACCAGAATAGTTGTGTATAGTTTGTAATCTGAGTTCAGAACACTTATTGGCCTATGAGATTTGGAATTTATTCTATCCTGTCTCCCCTTTCACAAAACAGATATGAAGGCCTCCTTCCAGGAGGGAGGTACCAGTCTTCCTTTCAAGATATAATTAAAACTGGTTTCCAACAAGGGTAGAAGGAACTCATGGTTTTGTACCATTCGGCAGGGAACCCGTCGGTACCTGGTGACTAATTGGAATTAAGGCTAGAAATAGCTTTAATTATTTCCTCCTGAGATATTAAAGACGTTAACCTATTATTTGCTTCCCGACCAATTGTAGGCAGGTCTAAAGAGTTCAAAAAGTCAGTTATCTTATTTACGTCACCCTGGATAGACTGGCTATATAACGATTTGTAATACGTTTCAAATGCTCTTTGAATTTTGTCCAAGTCAGTTACAACTTTATTACCAACTGGGTCTCTAATCTTATAAATAGTATTTTCAGCTTGCTGTTTTCTAATCCGCCATGCTAGCCGCTTCGCAGCTTTAGGTCCCGCCTCATAATATCTCTGTTTCATAAATCTTGTGTTTTCCTCTACTTCTTCACCTAATATCTTATCTATTTCCTGCTTGATCTGTCTGATCTGGTGGGTTACTCTTGTATTTTTATCCTTCAGACCTGACTGTTCCAAGACCTTTAATCTATCCTGCAGTTGTAACAGTTCTTGTGACTTTTTCTTTTTAAGCATGGTTGACCATGCAATTATTTTTCCTCTGAGGACAGCTTTAGCTGCATCCCACACGATACTGGGGTTTGTCTCTCCATTATCGTTGTCCTGCAGGTACAAGTTAAGATCAGCTATCATTTGTTTCACAAAAGCGGGATCATTTAACATACCAGTATTTAGTCTCCACAAGGTTGTCCTCCGTTTCCCATCCAAATGTAATGTTATATAAATTCCACTGTGGTCAGAGAAATCTCTTGGACCTATTCTGTAGTCTTTTATCCTGTTTAATAGAATAGAATAGAATAGAATAGAATAATCCTGTAATTGTCCCACAAGGGGAAATTTGGTTGTAACAGCAGCCAAAGAGACACATATACAAACAAACAGTACACAGGACACAGAACAGGAACTTACACAATTTTTACATATTTACATCAAGCACAGTGGTTACTATATACAGAGAGTACTGTACAGTTATTCAATTCAATAAAAATAACTACAGATAAGAGGCAAAGCAGGTTGTAGTGCGAATCGGTTAATTAACTTATTGCAGTTACAGCATTGATGTAAACATCTATTTAATCCCTATTAAACATAAAACAGTAATCTATCCTTGAGTACACTTGGTGTCGAGCAGAGTAAAAGGTAAACCCTGATGCTGACCCATGAATAGACACATCAATAAACCCTAATTCCGTTAACATTCCTTTAACTTGTTTCTCTCCAGACGTGCTTTTCCTGCCACTATTATTTGAGTCTAATTGGGGGTTTAACAGTAAATTAAAATCTCCTGCACGAATGAGAGTTCTCAGAGTTTCCTTAGAGATCAAATCAAATATCTTTTTGAAGAAACTTGTGTTGCTTCCTGGGGGTGCGTAGACATTTAATAGTGTGACAGCCTTGTGATCTATCTTGCCTTTTACTAAGACAAACCTACCTTCCTTATCGCTTATGTTAGATATATGTTCAAATTTTATTTTGTTTGAGATAAGGATAGCCACTCCTCGTTTTTTCCTCGCCCTATACGATGAATAAAATGTGTGTCTGAAACCCATTTTTTTAAACAGCAAACACACAAAACATTAACAAGGGCTTCCAATATAAAGGATATAAGACTGTCCTTTGATATTAAGGGGACTGGCCACAAAATGGGGCCCCTCATCTTGACCATTCTCTGTAAATCCCAGAGGTATATGTGTGGGAAAATCCAACAACAAGAACTGTACCAACCTGATTAACACCCATTTCAATATCAATAATAAAACATATTTGATTAAAAACACACAATCACAAGTGTTTACCCGAACCCTTATTCTAGCAGATAACGACCAACATTTGTAAAATAGAGGACTGCAATTTATTTTATTTTTTTTAAAGGCCGGGTTGTAGTACTTCTATAGTCAGTGCAAAGGGTTTTTTTTTTCAACCCCTGTAATGTGATGCAAACAGTTGGTTTGAAAGCCTGTAGTGCCTCTTAGTGGCGGGACTCTTATACTGCAGTGTAAGACGTCCAACAGTGTCAGCTGTATGCTAGAAAGTCATACAAGAAATTTTCTGGGGTCACCATGAAGCGCTTACTTTCTTTCTTGCTCAGTCTACAAAATGTGTAAGTTAATGGATTGAAAAGAAAAAGATGACACCCGTTAGTTTCCGTTGTTGGGTTATTTCCTAGGTACACCGTAGCATGTGACAATAAATTAAAAGCTTGTCATGCGGCGGCTGTGTGAAGGCAAGGGAGGACCCAAATGCACGGCTCTAGACACACGG
This sequence comes from Diplotaxodon limnothrissa, assembly GCF_057381915.1. Lineage (NCBI taxonomy): Eukaryota > Metazoa > Chordata > Actinopteri > Cichliformes > Cichlidae > Diplotaxodon > Diplotaxodon limnothrissa. Next base: position 7,749,242 of record NC_140599.1, on the reverse strand, counting down.
GGATGAACTCAAAGGCCGGTCTTTATTAACAGGAACATAAGAAGTCATACAAAACTATACTGGGAGCAACTAAAAGCTGAGGCGCTGGGAAGACACGGAAATTGCACACAACCTAGAGGGACGACGCAACACAGAACAAAGGGACACTCTGACATAAATACACAGAAGGTAACGAGGGGAGTGGGAACACACGGGGAACACAGCTGAAGACAATTACTCATGGCCGAGCAGGGAGGACGCGAAACTGACGATACTGACACCAAGATGTGGACCTTAAACACAACACAGTACACAGAGATGAGCACGGAGAGAGAGAGGCAGAGAGAGAGGCAGAGAAGAAGGATGAATACGAGGGGATGAGGAGAACACAGAACACATAGGGTGGGAACACGGTACCAGAGCAAACACCACAATAAAAACATGGACACAGAGGGAATCCAAATACCAAACCAAACAATCCAATGGACATAAGAAACAAAATACAAAACTACAGAAAAACTAAGAACACTGGGTCAAAATGACCCAGGACCATGACAGTACCCCCCCCTCAAGGGCTGGCTCCAGACAGCCCAAACACAGGAAAACAAAACCCAAACAGAAAACAACCCAGGGCGGGCGGCGGGGGCCTAGGACGGAGGGCTCGGAACAAAAAACAAAAACGAACAACAGAAAACACAGGAGCACAAGACCAAAGGTCAAAGAAAGTTCAGGGGGCCGACCATGCGGAAGGCAACGGCGGAGACATGGAACCAGTTCAGGGGGCTGACCATGCGGAAGGCAACGGCGGCGATGCGGAAACAGTTCAGGAGGCCGGCCGTGCGCAAGGCAACGGCGGCGACGTGGAAACAGTTCAGGAGGCCGGCCGTGCGCAAGGCAACGGCGGCGGCGAAGGAGACAATGGAGCAGTTCAGGAGGCCGACCGCGCGAAATGGCAGCGGCGGCGGCGAAGGAGACGACGGAGCAGTTCAGGGGGCCGACCGCGCGGAAGGCAGCGGCGGCGGCGAAGGAGACGACGGAGCAGTTCAGGGGGCCGACCGCGCGGAAGGCAGCGGCGGCCCTCCAGTCTCAGGCGTGCTGGCCATGGCCTGGTGGGCACAGGACCAGACGAGGCAGGACCAGACGAGGCAGGACCAGACGGTGGCGATGCGGGGGCCGGACCAGGCGAAGCACAGGCTGAGGCTGGACCAGACGAGGACGAAGACTCGGAGGCTGGACCAGACGAGGACGAAGACTCGGAGGCCGGACCAGACGAGGACGAAGACTCGGAGGCCGGACCAGGCGGAGCTGCAGAGGCTGAGGCCGGACCAGGCGTAGCAGAAGCACAGGCGGATGCAGCTGGACCAGGCGTAGCAGAAGCACAGGCGGATGCAGCTGGACCAGGCGTTGACGAGGCGGTCGCAGGTGGCGGCTGGACAGGCTCCTCGGGCCCTCCAGCTGACGTGGCAGAAGGCTGAACGGGCTCCTCGGGCCCTCCAGCTGACGTGGCAGAAGGCTGAACGGGCTCCTCGGGCCCTCCAGCTGACGTGGCAGGTGGCTGAACGGGCTCCTCGGGCCCTCCAGCGGAGACAGGTGGCTGAACGGGCTCCTCGGGCCCTCCAGCGGAGACAGGTGGCTGAACGGGCCCCTCGGACCCTCCAGCGGAGACAGGTGGCTGAACGGGCTCCTCGGGCCCTCCAGCTGACGTGGCAGAAGGCTGAACGGGCTCCTCGGGCCCTCCAGCGGAGACAGGTGGCTGAACGGGCTCCTCGGGCCCTCCAGCGGAGACAGGTGGCTGAACGGGCCCCTCGGACCCTCCAGCGGAGACAGGTGGCTGAACGGGCTCCTCGGGCCCTCCAGCGGAGACAGGTGGCTGAATGGGCTCCTCGGGCCCTCCAGCGGAGACAGGTGGCTGAACGGGCCCCTCGGACCCTCCAGCGGAGACAGGTGGCTGAACGGGCTCCTCGGGCCCTCCAGCGGAGACAGGTGGCTGAACGGGCCCCTCGGACCCTCCAGCGGAGACAGGAGGCTGAACGGGCCCCTCGGACCCTCCAGCGGAGACAGGAGGCTGAACGGGCCCCTCGGACCCTCCAGCGGAGACGAGGAGGTGCTGGCCGGGCTCACTGGAACCCCCAGCGGACGAGGTAGATGGCGGCGTGGGAGCCACGGAGTCCTGGATGAGCTCATCCGAGCTTCCAGCAGGAGCTGATGTAGAGCCAGAGAGGTTTGGGACCCCTGGCTGAATGTTAAGCCGAACAGAAGACCGTATTGCTATCGGGGACTGGGCCAATGGTTCAGGTGCGAGCTGAGCTACTGGAGATGCGGATGAGAGTGGGAGCTGAGCTACTGATGGTGGTGAAGTAGATAACTGCACGGGAGACTGAACTGAGGGCGTCTGCACTGGCACAGGGGACTGAACTGATGTCTGTTGTAACGGAGGTGGTGAGAGTGGAGTAGGCAGTGGAGTTGATGACTTCACAGGAGAATGAACCAGAGGTGAGTGCACAGGAGACTGAGCTAGAGGTGGTAGTGATAGTTGAGGGGAAAGTGGAGCTGGTGATTGAGTGGATGACTGTGCTAAAGGAGGCTGCACTGGGGACACTGGAGACTGCACTGGGGAAAGCAGAGCTGCAGGAGACTGCGCTAGAGACTGCAGTGATGGTTGTAGTGGAGGTGTGACGGGTGGAGGAGTGGCTGAAGTGGCTGCGGGTCGGGCGGCTAACGGCTCAGCTACAGAGTGTATTAATGGCAGGGTTATGGGTCGAATGACTGACTGAGGGGCATCCTGTGCAGCTGAGTGCAATGATGGGTGTGGGAGCGGATGTAGGACAGGTGGCAGTGTCAGTTCCCCTGGGCCTACAACGCAGTTGAAAGGTGCAGGCACCTGCTGGACACCAGTCGCTCCCACCTGAGGAGTAGGTACAGGTGCAGAGACTGGCTGGGTCCTGGCGGGCCCCACCTCAGCGGTTGGCACAGATTTCGGCAGGGACTGGGCGGCTGCTGTCCCCACCCGAGGAGCCGATACGGGTGCAGGGACCAGCAGAGCCTCAGTTGACCCGGAAACCGGAACAGGGACCAGCTGGGCGCCAGCCCCCCTCACCTGGGGAATTGAGACAGGTGCAGGTGAGTGCTGGGCCGCAGTTATCCCTAGAACACAAGGGGCCTGGGAGGCGGGCCTAGAAAGAACAGTCTGCAAGAGATCGATTCCCTGCCCTGAGTGAGCGGATGAGGAACAGCGCTCTGACTTCGTAGCGTTAAGTGTACTAAAGCTGTAGCTTACAGGCACTAATGCATCACCTTCAGTGTGTACAGACTCTAGAGAAATGTGATCAGCTGATGCACCAACAGTCTTAGAGCTTCTTTCTTCGGAGCTAACCGTACTTATACTGACAGAGGAGGGGTTAATAGCCGATGTAAACATAGGTCTGTGCACCGGAGAGGCAGATGAAACAAAGTCTTTTACCACCGGATCGCCGGAAGCAGTAAACCTAGGGTAAACAGTGGTGGGTGTAGAGCCCCCTGACTCAAGAACATTTGAATCAGTACATACGTCAGAATGGACAATCCCCGGGGGTGATGGCTTAGAAGCAACGAGCTGGGGTCGAGCTATCACAGGAACATTTACAGTCTTGGATTTTACTGTTTTACCATCTAAGGGGGCAGGTAGTAAAGCCCCAGGGGTGAGCTTAACTGCAAAACAATCATCCTCAGCAGACACACAGGTAAAGGGCACAGAGACAGGTGTCTCTAACTCAGGAAATGCTGACTTCGAGTTTTTAGACCTAGGAAACACTAGCGAAGGATGATCTTTCTCGAATATGAGTCCAAACGTAGGAGAAACTGTCTCTGAGTTGACCCTCCGGGCAGTACAACGGTTCATAAGAAGTTCGGGTTCAGATTCAACGTTTACAGACCGTGAGCCTTTAGCGTCTACGGCAAGAGTCACAGAGTTTGCATTCCTGCATTCAGAGTAGTGAGAACTAGCCTCAGAGTGAACAGAGAAAGTGTCTTTGTCACTCACCCCAGCCGGCTGCCCAGTAGTCCCGGAATCCGACTGAGGAGAGGACCGGCGACGGCGTCTCCTCCTTAATGAGGGAACGGAGGTGACGGGGAAAACCGGTGATGATGCGGGGGTGACGGTCTCCTCTTCATCATCCGACCACATCGCTGCTAGGAGAGCAGCGGGAGAGCGACGGTCAGAGCTGAGAGGGGATGGAGAAGGGCTCTGCGGCAGCGGCGCCAAAAAACCCTCTCGTTTTAGCAGCTGCTGTTGCGACACCGAGAGCCCCGTCTGCTGCTGCGGTACCGTCGCGGCGAGCTTAGTTTGCTGCTGCTGCGGCGGCTGATGGGCGGAGATCTCCGTCTGCAGTCGCTGTGGCGTGGAATCCCGGGAACGGACATTGTCTGCCAGCTCACGGGCTTGTAATGCCTCCTTAGCTCGGCTCAATTCGTCGATAAAGCCTTCATAGCAGGTGAGCTGCTGAAGGAAAGGGTTTCCCTCGATTATTGCCTTTATGGCGTTAAGTCCGACGGAAATTGTCCGTGAGTCCGAGGCGTGGGTTACTCGTTGCACCAGACTCTGTACACGGAGAATATCTCCCTCACGGGCGGAGCCTGCTGGGTCCATTTCGTGGTTGCGTCGTTCTGTCATGCGGCGGCTGTGTGAAGGCAAGGGAGGACCCAAATGCACGGCTCTAGACACACGGGGATGAACTCAAAGGCCGGTCTTTATTAACAGGAACATAAGAAGTCATACAAAACTATACTGGGAGCAACTAAAAGCTGAGGCGCTGGGAAGACACGGAAATTGCACACAACCTAGAGGGACGACGCAACACAGAACAAAGGGACACTCTGACATAAATACACAGAAGGTAACGAGGGGAGTGGGAACACACGGGGAACACAGCTGAAGACAATTACTCATGGCCGAGCAGGGAGGACGCGAAACTGACGATACTGACACCAAGATGTGGACCTTAAACACAACACAGTACACAGAGATGAGCACGGAGAGAGAGAGGCAGAGAGAGAGGCAGAGAAGAAGGATGAATACGAGGGGATGAGGAGAACACAGAACACATAGGGTGGGAACACGGTACCAGAGCAAACACCACAATAAAAACATGGACACAGAGGGAATCCAAATACCAAACCAAACAATCCAATGGACATAAGAAACAAAATACAAAACTACAGAAAAACTAAGAACACTGGGTCAAAATGACCCAGGACCATGACAAAGCTACAGTTTAGCTGCGGTTTGTCAAACTTTTACATTGACTTTAAGTGGGCCGCACCAGTCAGTCAGTATAAAGAAGTTACACGTTTAACTGTTTTTCCACAGGACGAAGAAAAAGCTGCTGTGACAAAGAAAGACATCTGTCAGCACAACTCTTTGGGCTTAAACTGTAAGAAATAAACATGTAAAATTACAGTAAAAGTTCTGGTAGCTCAGACTGTCCAGTTTTTGTTTTGTTTGTTTGTTGTTGTTGTTTTAAACTCTACTCATAAAAACAAACAAAGCTAAAAACAGAATTTTCGGAAGTAGAAAGCGAGAAACAGAAACTGTTTATTTATAATTGTTTCTTTTTTAATTACTTTGTTAAGTGTAGCTCTCTTCACGACAACACAGACACAGGTCGGTTCTTTGAAATGGGCGTTTATTATTTGGGCTTTCTCTCCTCCTTAGCTTCACCATCGCCAGTACGCCAAGACGCCGTTAGAACTGGTCACGAGTGAACTTACAAACCAATTAATAACTTTACAGTACGCATGTTAAGTCCAAACACAAATAAAAACATTTCTCAAACGACAAATACATCATTGACTGCTTGTCCTGAAAAGAAGTCCTTAGTCCTTGTGTTGCCTTTTCTTTTAGTAAACTTTTAGCTTAACACACTTCATGAGAGACATCTGCTCCCTCGCAGTCCATGAAAAGTCTCATGTACTCTTGTTAAGGGTATTCTCACGGTACACTACACTGTAAAAAAAAAAAAAAAAGAATCCTAAAAAAACAGTAATATTCCGGCAGCTGGAGCGCCAAAATAATAGCAGAAAATACGGTTATTTTCAGTAATGACAATACAGTTTGTTGCCCTAATTTTACATGGGATTTTGCCTTTTTCAAGTATAAACATTAGGAACATTTTAATGTGAATAAACAATGAAATTACCTATAAACAAGGTCAATGAATGCGGCAATATGAATAATAATGCTTAAATGTACAGAAATATGCAGTTAACAGTTGGTTTAAATAATAATAATAATGGATTGCATTTATATAGCGCTTTTCTAGCCACTCAAAGCACTTTACAATTCCTCTATTCATTCACTCTCACATTCACACACTGGTGGAGGCAGCCACAGCTGGGGCAGACTGACAGAAGCGAGGCTGCATATCGCGCCATCGGCCCCTCTGGCCAACACCAGTAGGTGATAGGTGACGTGTCTAGCCCAAGAACACAACGACCAAGACTGTCCGAGCTGGGGCTGGAACCGGCAACCTTCTGATTACAAGACAAACTGCCATTTCTTGAGCCACGATCTCCCTAAATAACATTATTTGATGTAAAAAAAAAAAAAAGTTTATAAGAATCATTTTATTTCAAATTCAAATTTTATTTGTCACATACACAGTCATACACAGTACGATATGCAGTGAAACGCTTAGACAACTGCTCATGACCTAAAGAAAAAAAGAAAGGGCTATGAATAAGATATGAAATAAATATGAAAATTAAAAAGGGTAAATTTAACTAGGAAGGAATAAAATAAAATATAAAAATTAAAGTTAAAAATGAAATAACTGTACAACACAAATTAAAATGAAGGGTAATTATAACTGGGAAAGAATAAGATAAAATATATAAATTAAAGTTGAAAATAAAATAACTGTACAACAAAATACACAATACACAATATAGAACTATATAAGAATGTATGAAGAAATATAAATATATATATACACAATAACAGCAGTTGTACAAGTGATGAAGTGAAATGTCCAGAATGTCCAGTGTGTGTGTAAGAACTATATGTGTGGGTCAGTACTGTGTGGTGGTGTGATTGAGAGACCGTATCGCCTGCGGGAAGAAGCTCCTCCTCAGTCTCTCTGTGTTGGTCTTCAGGGAGCGGAATCGCTTTCCTGACCTCAACAGAGAGAACAGTCTGTTGTTGGGATGGCTGAGGTCCTTCATGATCTTCCTGGCCTTGGTCCAGCACCGCCTGCTGTAGATTGAGTGCAGGTCAGGGAGCTCGGAGTGGATGGTGCGCTCAGCTGACCGCACAACCCTCTGTAGAGCTCGTCTGTCCTACATGGTGCTGTTCCCGAACCAGGTTAAGATGTTTCCCGTCAGGATGCTCTCTATGGTGCACGAGTGAACGTTCCTGAGCACCTTGCAGGGCAGTTGGAAGTCTCTCAAGCGTCTGAGGTGGTAGAGACGCTGACGGGCCTTTTTCACCACGGTGTTGATGTGACAGGACCATGACAGGTCCTGCGTGATGTGAACTCCGAGGTATTTGAAGCTGTCCACTCTCTCCACTGGGCACTCGTTGATGACGGGGGTCTGGTAGTTCCTCTCCTGCTTAGTGCTGAAGTCCACTATCAGCTCCTTTGTCTTACTGACGTTTAGGTTGTTCCTCTGGCACCAGTTCTCCAGATATATGAAATATATATTATATATTTTTCCATAGTATTACATTTGAATTTAACAGTTCAATCTTTCAAATAACGGACAAATATTTGTGAAATAGTGTTGAAATCAAATCTGACAGTGTTAATTTGGACATGCTGGATTTGCTGTGTACCTGAATACCCTCCACTCCCTCCCAATAATGTAAAAATGAATATGTTACAGAGAAAATGAATAGAGCCATACAAAAAATACAAAACCCATACAACAAAAAAAGAAAAAGACAAAACAAACCAAAAAAAAAAAAAAAATCCAACAATAAGTTAGTAGTACGTATCCTTATAATTTAATATTAACATTAACATCTGCTAGCCTCAAAAAACAAGGTCTTAACATTAATCAGTATTGATATAAATCTTAACCAATATTAACAATAGTAACAATATTAATATTAATATTAATGATTACTACTAAGGTAGAACAGCCACTGCCAGGAATAGCAGAAAAAATTGTACACTGTCATATGGTGGACTACAGAGAGATTTCTCGTGCTGGTAACTTTTCTAAGTATTTAAGTACCGGTAATGGTTTCCAGTGAGTAAAAAATCTATCCGATGAGCCTCTGATGGAGAATTTTATCTTCTCCAGCTTTAAGAGTCTTAAGATATCCTGTAGCCAGACTTTAATTAATGGTGGCTGAGACGATTTCCACAACAACAAAATTCTTTTTCTAGCAATGAGAGAAGCAAAGGCAATAAGGTTATTTTGAATAGCTGTAGTATGAAGGTTATTTGGTGGTTTGCCAAATATATCGATATCGGAGTCAATTTTATACCCAATATATCCGAAATTATTTTGAAGAACTGATGCCAAATACAGACAACCTAGGGCACGCCCAGAACATATGAGTAAGATTGCAAGGTATCTGTGAGCATCTGTTACATTTATCATCAAATTTATCTGGGTATAATTTTGACATTTTTTCTTTACTGTAGTGTAATCTGTGGAAAACTTTAAATTGTATTAATGAAAGTCTGGCACAACTACAAGAGGAATTAATGGCCCTTACCGCTCCCTCCCAGAACGACTCAGAGAAACTCATATGGAGTTCTGACTCCCATTTCATCTTGGTCCTGTATGAAAGAGCTTCACTAGGTGGAGAAGCTAGTTTATAAAGGTAAGAAATATGACCCTTTACCAAAGTTTTGGCTCTGAGAACCAAATATATGGTAAATGGCCTGTATTTATATAGCGCTTTTTACTAGTCTCCAAGGACCCCAAAGCGCTTTACATATCCAGTCATCCACACATTCACACACTGGTGATGGCAAGCTACATTGTAGCCACAGCCACCCTGGGGCGCACTGACAGAGGCGAGGCTGCCGGACACTGGCGCCACCGGGCCCTCTGACCACCACCAGTAGGCAACGGGTGAAGTGTCTTGCCCAAGGACACAACGACTGAGACTGTCCGAGCCGGGGCTCGAACCGGCAACCTTCCGATTACAAGGCGAACTCCCAACTCTTGAGCCACTTCCTCTGGAAGTTGGGATTTGTGGGAATAAAGTTGAACATTTCTTTGCAACTGGAAGTACCAAAAAAAAATCGGATTTATTGAAATTAAAGCGAATAACTAGTTTGTTAAAACTTGCAAAAACCTCATTAATGTATAGATCACCTAGAGTACCAAGTCCTTTATCGTCTAAAACAGAGAATCTTAAGTCCGTCTTTTCTGGAACAAATAAGTGATCGTTGCAGATCGGGGTTGCAAGAGGGAGGGTGAGCCAACCAAAGTGGAGTCTTATTTGTGACTAAATTTTTAATGTTTCCGTGACAACTGGATTGATAGGGATGATTGTGAGGTATCACATGCTAAAGCACTGACGAGGAACAGGAGGCCGCTTCACTCTGGCACCAATTAGTATAGGGAGACGTACACCACAATAATATATTATACATATTAGATGCCCAATAATACCCAATTAAATTAGGCAGTCTTAATCCTCCAGCTGATCTATCCCTATAAAGAAGCGAGCGACTAGCCCTTGGACGTTTACCGGCCCAAATAAATGATGAAATAGCGTCATTTATAGTTCTGAAAAATTGTTTAGGCAGATAAATGGGCAAACTTTGAAATACATATAGATACTGTATCTAGGTAATACATTCATTTTAATAACTTGAATCCTACCAGCTAAAGACAGCGGTAGGTAGTTCCATCTTTGAAGATCAGACTTAACTTTCATTGTAAGTAAAGTAATATTTTGTTCCCGCACTAATCTCAGAGATCGTGAAATTGCAATCCTGAGATATTTAAACCCCAAATTAGCCATTTTAAAGGGTATAGTTGATGTAGGTATGTCTGCAGCCATTTGATTAACTGGAAAGTAAATGGAAAGTATTACTTTAGTATTAGTTTGGCTGGTACAGTGGAAGAGTACCCAGCCACTGGTACAGATATGTAGACGACACCTGGGTCAAAATCAAGACACAAGAAGTGGAATCCTTCACTGCGCACATTAACGCTGTGGATAAAAACATCAAGTTCACCAGGGAAGACACAAAGGATAACTGTTTGCCTTTCCTGGACTGTGTGGTATATTGTAATAAGCAGCAGCTATTACTACCTCCCACCAGTAGGTGGTACTGTGGTATTGTATGTGATTGAAAGGGAGCTGAGTAAAAGACCTGACCTCCACCATAGCCTCGTCTCAGTCCTCTGTGCTTGATCTAAAGTTGACTTTGACCGCAACCCACGTCAAACCAGCAGTTGGTACAACGCTGCATAAAGTTACAACATGGTGTCAGAAGTTGGCGAGACCGTGTGAACGGGGACCGCGACGTGAGTAAGCTAGCCGTAGATTAGCTAACGGTAGACGTTGCTAACGGCATGGAGCAATTCAGGCCACCATCGCCGCTACTGCTCACCGGCAATTTATCTGAGACCTGGCGCAGGTGGGAACAAAGATTCAGACTATATATGACTGCTACGGGTGCGCTGGAGAAAGATGAAAAGGTTAAAACAGCCATTCTTCTCCACGCTATCGGCGAGGAGGCGCTTGAAGTGTACAACACACTCACTGTAACCCCGGCCGGAGACGCGCTAGCAATGGAGGACATTCTGAAAGCGTTTAAGGACTACTGTAGTCCACAAAAGAATGTTGTTTTTGAGCGCCATAAGTTCTGGTCATACCCAATGTCAACAGGTGTAACAGTGGACAGATATATCACAGAACTCCGTCAGAAAAGTAAAAGTTGTGAGTTTGGGGTCAATGAGGACGACATGATCAGGGACAAATTGGTGTTCAGCATAAATGACACAAGACTAAAAGAGAGATTACTTCGTGACAACGACCTCACACTGCGCAAAACGATAGAAATATGCAGATCAGCAGAAGTGGCCAAGTCACAGATTCAGGCTATGCAGTCAACAACTGCAGCCCAAGATACGTCAGTGGACGCATTAAGAAAGATAACAGGACACATTAAATCAGGACACAGTAAAAACAAAACAAGCAACGACAAGCAAATGGTTTGTTACAAATGCGGCAACAAACACGCGCTCCGACAGTGTCCAGCCTATGGGGCAACATGCCACAAGTGTGGGAAAAATAACCACTTCTCAAAAGTATGCAGAGCAGGCGCAGAGAAAAGTAGAAACTACAAGAAAACAAAAACTATTAATAACATTGAGACTGATGGGGATTCACTGTACATTGGCGTGGTGTGCAGTGACAAGCACAAAACTGAAAGTTGGCATGAAAGTGTAACAATCGGAGACGTATCAGTCACCTTCAAGCTAGACACAGGTGCGGACGCAAATGTGCTCCCCAGATCAGTTTACAACAAGTTACCAGGGATGCCTCGGTTACAGCCCACAAAGACTGTACTCATAGCTTTTGGTGGAGCCCGCATACGTGCAGATGGTGTGGTGTCTCTTGAGTGTGAAGCACGGAACCACAAGGCTGTGTTTGACTTTCTTGTATCAGGCCATGCTGATAAACCGATCCTAGGTGGACAAGCTTGTGAAGAGCTGCATCTGGTGAAACGAGTTGAGACCCTTGCCATAACATCCACTAAAACGAAACTAGCCAAACCACCTTCTACCAAGGAAGAGCTTGTGGAGATGTATTCTGATGTGTTCACAGGCTTAGGTGAGTTCCCTGGAGTTCACCACATACACACTGACCCAAACGCAACACCTGTGATTCATGCATGCAGGAACGTGCCTCTCTCCATAATGGACCCGCTGAAGAAGACGCTACAGGACTTACAAAACAGAGATGTCATAACACCTGTCAATGAGCCTACAGATTGGGTCAACAGTCTTTTTTTTTTTCTTTTTTTTTTCTTTTTTTTTTCCCTTGCGCCTGTCCCGTTTGGCTCTTTTGCCATCAGAATTGTTGTCTAAAGGCAAAGAAAGATGCCCAACGGATTTACTTTACCAAATTGACCATCCCAGCCTTGCCATAATGGTCCATTTGATTCACCTTTTATTGTTTATTTTATTTTCACTTACTGAATATGGGACAGACTTGACTGGGGGAAAGAAAGGGAGAAAGAGAAACAACTGAGAAGAGGGACGGGGGAGAAGGGCAAAAACCAAAAACCAACAGAATGAGCAGAAAAAGAAAAAAAAAAAAGAAAAAAAGAAAAAAAATGCATATATCAATCACCTGGGTCACCTGCTGAGAAAGAAAAAAGAAAACAAGCAGAAGAGAACAAGAGTAATAGAATAAACAACATCACAATGATATATGGGAATATGACAGTAAATACCATCCCCTGGACACAAAGAACCACCAACGCACCGATGTCTGAGGGAGTCCGCCACTGGCAGGGGAAGTGGTGGTAGGGGGAGATAGGCCTCCATACCTTGGAGGGCCTAAGATGTCCCCAGAGAGGTGGCGCCTGACACCCAACCTGACATATAGACACAGAAATACAGGCACACACATATACAAACATCCATTCCCACCCTCATGCTCTCATATACACTTACTCCACACTCAACCAACGTGGAGACAGACATAAAGAGACGCTGTACACACGATCACACTCCCCAAGCGTACTCTAAGCCCCGGGTCTAGGTACCCTTGCCCCTGGAGGGGGGGAACTGCACCCAGACCCAGGTGGTGTTACCCTTTTCCCTGCGGTGGGGGGAGGCAGACCGCCCCGACTCCGCAGCAGCAGGGAGGCCCCACACTCCAGACCGCAGTCGGACGGCCAACTCCTCCTCCTAGCCCCCCCGCTCCAGCAGGTCGCAGAGAATGGGGGTGGGAGAAGACTCCAAACCTCCCTCCACCCGCTCATTGTAGTGTTGATGCATGTGTGTTCTAAGGTGCATTTAAAACCCAGGAGGGCATGGAGCTACCTGCCAGAGAGCAGCAGGTAAGCGCATGGTCCCTCCTGCTGGCCCTCAATGTCTACGTGTATTTAACATTGAGAGGTGGGCAACGACGCCAGGGGTGGGGTGTACACCCTGATGGTAATTTGGATTCCGTGTATCGTGCCCACCCCCAAGATCCTATATGTATGTGTAATGAGAGTGTGAGTAATGTGAATGTCTAAGTTGTGGGATAAAATTGAGGCAGAGGCAGCCAGAAGGGGACGGGGGGGTGGCCTCCTCTGCACCCTGGTGACATACCCCTACTCCAAGGTCCTGTATGTGTGGGTGGTTGTGGTGGAGCGGGAAGAGGGAGGCAGCTGGAGATGGGGAGGGAAGGAAGGGAGGGGCAAGTGACCCCTCCCTGGGGCCAGCTCCCCCGCTGACCCCAGTAGGCACCCCATACTCCGCGACCCACCAGGGAAAGGGGGCCCAGGCCCATCCAGACCGGGGCCCAGCGCAGCAGCGCCTCCCGGCCCCACAGAGCCCAGGACAGTCCACCCAACCCCACCACAGAGAAAACTGCACCCACCCCACCATCCACTCTTCTTCCAGACTACATAAGACAATAAACACCCAGGCTGAGATCTACCTCCACCTCTCCTGTATCTCCCCCTCCTGTAGAGAGAGCCCCTGAGGAGAGGAAAGCTCCTGCAAGATGTGACAATCTTCCCCACCAGTTGAAGAGCCCCCCAGGTGGCTCGATGCACCGGCGGCACCCTGCTCCAGGGCTGGGCCCCCATGCACCCACCCGCCCACAACCCCGGCAACACACCAACCAGGACCCAAGCCCCGAGGCCCGGCCCTGGCCCCAGCCCAGAGACGGAGCGCCCCCAGAACCTCACGCCCATCCCAGACCCACCCAGGGGCAGCCAGGCTACCAGGTCAGTAACCCACGTCCGTCAGCACAGACCCTCCCCTAGTCCCGCTGCACGCAGCCGCGAGGAAACAGTCACCTGAGAGCCAACAGAGCCCCTAACCGGACATGACCGCTACCCCGGGTTGAGCCCCCCCAGGAAAATGCCTCCGGGGAACCCCCCGACGCCCTAAGCCTGTCCCTACCCCCACACCAATCACAACAGTGAAGGCGGGACCAAACTATGACCCCCCACCAGGTGATGGAGCTGATCAAAGGAGCCCAGAGCAATTGATCTGATGTGGTGGCAGAGGCTGTATCAAGACTAATGTAATCTAATAGATAATTTCTATATTGGTTAGAATTAAGATTATTTTTATTTTTCCAGTTCATGAGGACTATGCTATGCATAGGGCAGTGAAAACCATATGGGCGATATTCTTTTCTGAAGTGACATTATCTAAGCTGCCCAACAAACACACTAAGGGGGAAGTTGGAATGTTACATTTCAGACACTTCGATAAGTCTTCACATATCTCGCGCCAAAACTTCTGAACTGGTGGACAGAACCAAAGAGCGTGGATATAATTGTCCGGTGAATTGGTTTGGCAGTGTGAGCAGTTGTTGGTAGACGTAAAGCCCATCTTGAACATCCGATGACCTGTATAGTGCACTCTATGTAATATTTTGTATTGAATTAATTGAAGACTGGGATTTCTAATTAGATGAAAGGTTTTTAAGCAAATCTGAGACCAGAAGTTTAGGTCTAAGTTAACTGATAAATCCGCTTCCCATTTTGCAATAGGAAGTGATATTGATTCATCTGTTTTAGAAAGCATTCTGTATATTTTGGATAGTAATTTGGGGGTTTTAAGAGTAAGAAATTGAACCACACTTGGTGGTGTTTGTAGTTCAACTTGACCCGGTTTAAATTTCTTTTTTACTATGGATTTAATTTGTTGATATTCTAAAAATCTTTTCTTGTTGATCCCATATTGTGTAACTAGTCTGTCAAATGAAATAAATTCTGTTCCTTCTAGTATATGTTCTAAATATTTGATTCCTTTACCACTCCAATCTGAAAAGTTTATCATATTATTGTTTTGTAATATGTCAGGGTTGTTCCAGATAGGTGTACGTTTGCATGGGATTAATGAAGACGCTGTCAATTTTAGAAACTCCCACCATGCTGTCAGAGAAGCGCTGATGTTGATGCTTTTAAAGCATTCATGTCGTTGGATGTTTGAGCTGATAAATGGTAGGTCTGAGATCTCTAGATTATTGCAAAGTGCTTGTTCTACATCTAGCCAAGGTTCATCTAAGAGGGTATGTTTTAGCCATCCTGAGATAAACTGAAGCCTGTTGGCTAAGAAGTAGTGCTGAAAGTTAGGCAGTTCTAGTCCTCCTTTATCCTTGGTCTTTTGTAGTGTTTTTAAGCTTATACGTGGGGTTTATTTTTCCAAAGGAATTTGGACATACATGAATCTAGAGATCTGAACCAATCTTGTGGCGGTTTGGGATCATTGAGAATAAATAATTTATTTTTGGTAAGACCATCATTTTTATAGCGGCAACCCTTCCCATGAGTGATATGGGTAGACATTTCCATCTAGCCAGATCATCTTCTACCTTCTTTAAAAGTGGGATATGGTTTAATTTAGTTAGATCTGCAAGCTTGGGAGAAACATTAATACCTAAATATTTTATATTTCCCGATTGCAGTGGTGTAGAAGAGGAATTATGGAGGGAGCAATTAATCGGTAGAACTGTAGATTTTGACCAGTTAATTGAGTAATCTGATATTCTTGCAAAAGAGTTTATCAATTCAATCACCCCAGAGATATTGGTTTGTGAATTTTGGAGAAAGAGTAACACATCATCCGCATAAAGGCTGATTTTATGTTCCACGTTCTTGCATTTTATGCCCTTAATTACTGAATTCTGTCTAATTGCTGCTGCTAGTGGTTCAATAAAAATTGCAAACAGTGAAGGGGAGAGTGGGCATCCCTGCCTGGTGCCCCTCAAGAGACAGAAGCTGGAGGATGTCTGGTCATTTGTTCTAACACAAGCTGTTGGGGAATTATATAATATTTTTAACCAGTTTATGAAAGAGGATCCAAAACCAAATTTGTGTAAAGTTGCAAATAGAAATTTCCAGTTAACTCTGTCGAATGCTTTTTCTGCGTCTAAAGAGAATATTGTAGTTTCTAGGTTTTTTACTGTATGAGTAGTCTATCAAATTAAGTAATCTACGTGTATTTGTTGATGAGTGCCTACCTTTTATGAAACCAGTTTGGTCAGGATGAATTAAGAGGGGGGTTATTTTCTCCAGTCTCTTTGAGAGAGCTTTGCAGATTATTTTAAGGTCTACGTTTATAAGGGATATTGGACGATAGCTTGAGGGATATACAGGGTCTTTGCCTGGTTTTAGCAGGAGACTAATGTTTGCAGAATTCATATTTGAAGGAAGTCTGCCCTTTTCTTTAATTTCCAACAACGTTCTGTAGAAAACTGGTGCTAGAATCGACCAGAATTCTTTGTAGAATTCTGCAGGAAAGCCGTCTGGACCTGGAGCCTTATTATTGGGCATACTTATCAGAGCTTCCTGGAGTTCACCTGGTGTCAGTGGTGAATCCAGTGCCATTGCTTGAGTGTCCAATAATTTTGGAAGAGTTATGTTGTCCAAAAACTGATCAATTTCTTTTTTAGATGGGTTTATTTGTGGTGAATACAACGTTTTATAGAAATCCCTGAAAATGTTGTTTATTTGTATCGGATCATATATTGTGTTCCCAGATGAATCTTGAACAGCACATATAGTTGTTTTTTCTTTATTTATTTTTAGCTGGTTTGCTAGAAATTGACCGGATTTATTACCATGTTCATAATTTTGTAGGCGTAGTCTTTGTACTAAGAATTTTTTTTTTTTTTTTTATCAATTATCTCATTTAATTCTAGTTTTGTTTTGCGTATTTTGTTCAATGTTTCCTGATCTTGGTGGGACGCGTAGGCTTCTTCTAGTGATTTGATGTTTTTATCTAATTCCTGAATATTTTTGTTTTCTTTTTTCTTTTTATGTGATGAGAAAGAAATTATTTTACCTCTCATCACAGCTTTCCCTGCTTCCCATAGAACAGAAGCTGATGTTTCGGGAGTGTCATTATAGTCCAAATATGAAGTCCACTCTTTTTTAAAATATTTAATAAAGTCTTCATCTTTAAGTAGTGATATATTAAATCTCCAGTTTTTTCTTGGCGTAGTATTATTCTTGTGCATTAGTGTTAAAGATACAGGACCATGATCGCTGACAGCTATAGGATGAATCTCAGTGTCTGAAATGTCGTTCAGCAGTGAGCTGCTGACCAAAAAATAATCCAGACGAGAGTAGGAGTGATGGACATGTGAGAAAAAAGTATATTCCTTACTGGTGGGGTGAAGGGAGCGCCATGCATCGCAAAGACCAAAGTCGCTCATATACTGTTTGATTATATTTGTGGACTGCCAATTACGCTGAGTTCCCGCTGTATTGAGCCTATCCATGTCTTCATTTAGTCCAAGGTTGAGGTCGCCTCCAAGAACAAGTGTGCCATCTAAGTGTTCAGAGAGTGCACTGAAAAAACCGTGAAAGAATGAGGGATCATCAACATTTGGACCATATACACTTGCAATACATAGCTTTTTATCAAGTATAGATAGTTTAATGATTAAGAATCTGCCCTCTGGATCTATAACTGTATCGAGTACTGTGAAATTAATATTTTTATGTATTAAAATTGCTACTCCCCTTTGTCTAGAATTATAACAAGCTGAGAACACATTAGGAAACTCAGGTGTTTTAAGTTCATTCGAACCTCTAAGAGGTCTGTGGGTCTCTTGTAAAAGGACAACATCTGCCTGTAGTTTTTTGAGTTGGTTAAATATTTTTAACCTCTTTACTCTGGAGCCAGCTCCATTTATATTCCATGTAATGAACCTCAGTGTACCCATAGATGTTTGTGTATAACTAGGGATGTATGCTGTGTGCGTCGCTTAGCCAGGTGGAGAGAATACGTCACTTGTTCATAAATAAAGAGAAGGAGAGAGAGAAAAAATGTGTGGCGAGATGCTCCCTGAGTCTGACTTTGTGTATGCATAGTTACTAATATGAGTAGGCTTGGCTTAAGTGTGTGTATCCTAAACGACTGTGTGCGCTGTCTGACTGATGTAAATGTGCTGCCGGTGAGCGCATGGTGCGTATGTGTCGAAATAAAGGATGTTTGTGGATGAGTGTCGAAGCAGGTGATCGAGGCAGTGAAAGGAATAAAGAAAGAAACCAAGGACAGGGGTGAGCAGCATAAAACCAAGAGGGGGGGAAAGAGAGGGGGAAAAAAAACGAGAAGAAAAAAAACAAAACAAAACGTAAACATTCCAATTAAATCACTGACGGAGAGTGACGGTGTTAATTCTGCTATGAAATCACACTTTAAGATGCGATTTGATACTGGTAAGTTAAACAGATGTTAATGCAAGTTAGTGTGAGTGGATAGGGAAATGGTGCAGCTGATTCTTATCTGGTGTGAGGTTAATACAGCCACGGAGTGATGTTGGGGTCGCGGTGGAGCTGTCCGTCCACGTACAGCCGGTCCACAGTGATGACAGCGCGGGAGCCCTTCTGGATGAAGCCGCGTCGGATTGGGAAGAGGACCCTGCGTCGTTCCAAGATCTCTTTGGGGAACTGGTCGTTCACGCTGAAGTCCGTTCCTTTTAATTCCCTGCCGCGGCTTTTCACATGTTGCTTTTGTTTGAAGTGGCCGAATTTGGCCACGATAGGACGTGGTCTCCCGGCCGTAGCCCGAATGGGGCCGAGGCGATGTACCCGATCGAAGACGATGTTCTTCACAGTGTCCTCCGGCAGCTTCAGGTGGGTTTTGATGAAGCTTTTTACCGTGGTCTCCGCGTCCTCTCCAGCGGCTTCTGGAATACCAGAAAATACCAGATTATCACGCATGCTACGAGCTTGTAGATCGATAACTGTTTCTTTTATTTTTTTATTTTCTCTATTGAGCTGGGTAACATTATCTGTGAGACATTTCACCGACTCCCTTAGCGTGGCATTTTCAGCAGCAAGCGTTTCCACCTGCTGCTGGCTGTACTCCAGGGATTCTCGCAAGCATTTAAATTCTCGGTGAAGAATCTCCACCAAGGACAGCCTTGCGTCGAAACTGGACAATCGCTTGTCGATTGACTCCAATATGTCGGCAATATCTTTGCCGGCTGGCGATGTTGAGCCGGGGGAATCTGCCGGGCGTTGTCTTTTCGACGACGGCGTCTCAGGTTTGGCCGGGGAAGCTGCACACAGGGTCTTCTTCATCACGAGATCCTGAAAGCACTGATCAATATAATCTTGGAGAGTCTCTAAACTCTCCTCGTTGTTCTCCAGGGTGTTGGAGATTATTTAGACAAATAGTGATGGTTATAAGACAATTGATAAGTGTATTTGGTAATGCTGAAGCTTAAATGAATTTGTTCAAATCTAAACTACCATTCGGTTTAATTTTCCGCCAAAATCTCCGGCGTCTGACGTCAGTTACAACATGAGTCGCTTACCTTGCCCGTCACTTCCGTCACTTACCTCCTCAGTCTCAGAGAAAAGTAGAAACTACAAGAAAACAAAAACTATTAATAACATTGAGACTGATGGGGATTCACTGTACATTGGCGTGGTGTGCAGTGACAAGCACAAAACTGAAAGTTGGCATGAAAGTGTAACAATCGGAGACGTATCAGTCACCTTCAAGCTAGACACAGGTGCGGACGCAAATGTGCTCCCCAGATCAGTTTACAACAAGTTACCAGGGATGCCTCGGTTACAGCCCACAAAGACTGTACTCATAGCTTTTGGTGGAGCCCGCATACGTGCAGATGGTGTGGTGTCTCTTGAGTGTGAAGCACGGAACCACAAGGCTGTGTTTGACTTTCTTGTATCAGGCCATGCTGATAAACCGATCCTAGGTGGACAAGCTTGTGAAGAGCTGCATCTGGTGAAACGAGTTGAGACCCTTGCCATAACATCCACTAAAACGAAACTAGCCAAACCACCTTCTACCAAGGAAGAGCTTGTGGAGATGTATGCTGATGTGTTCACAGGCTTAGGTGAGTTCCCTGGAGTTCACCACATACACACTGACCCAAACGCAACACCTGTGATTCATGCATGCAGGAACGTGCCTCTCTCCATAATGGACCCGCTGAAGAAGACGCTACAGGACTTACAAAACAGAGATGTCATAACACCTGTCAATGAGCCTACAGATTGGGTCAACAGTCTTGTCGCCACACAGAAGAAGAACGGAACACTAAGGGTGTGTTTGGACCCTTGTGATCTGAACCAAGCAGTTAAACGCCAGCACTACTCCATCCCCACACACGAGGACGTTCGCAGCAAGCTAGCAGGAAAATCCATCTTCACCATATTGGATGAAAAAGATGGATACTGGCAGATCAAGCTGGACGAGCCGTCATCAAAGCTTTGTACCTTTAACACACCTTGGGGCCGGTATCGCTTCCTCCGGCTCCCATTCGGGATCAAATCCGCCAGCGAGGTTTTTCAACAAAAGAATTGTGAGACTTTTGGCAACATTCCTGGTGTATTTATCATTGCAGATGATATGATAATTGCAGCTACATCAGAGCACGAACACGATGAAATCCTGCAGAAGGTCATGGAGAAAGCAAGAGCAGCTAACGTGAAGTTTAACAAGGACAAAATTCAGTTCAAAGTTGACACAGTGAAATACATGGGCCATATTATCACAGCAGCAGGGCAGAAAGCAGATGTTTCAAAGATCAAAGCTATTGTCGACATGCCGACTCCAGAAGACAAACAAAGCCTTCAGCGTCTGCTGGGAATGACGAAGTTTTTGGCACAGTACATTCAAAATGAAGCATCACTCACAGCACCTTTAAGACAGCTACTCAAAAAGGACACAGCGTGGCAGTGGCAGCCACACCACACAGCAGCGTTGCAGATGCTCAAGGCGACGCTCACACAAGCACCAGTGTTGAGATTTTATGACCACAAGAAACCATTAACATTGCAGGCTGATTCTTCAAAAGATGGGCTGGGTGCATGCCTATTACAAGAAGGGCAACCTGTGTGCTATGCGTCACGAGCACTCACAGACACAGAAAAAAGGTATGCACAAATAGAAAAAGAGTTGCTAGCCATTGTGTTTGCCACTAAACGATTCCACCAGTATGTCTATGGAAGACCAGTGACCGTGCAGTCTGATCATAAACCCCTGGAGGCGATAATGCGTAAGCCGCTATGCAAGGCACCAGCAAGGTTACAAGGAATGCTGCTGCAACTACAGAGATATGATCTCACCGTCACATACACCCCCGGCAGAGACATGTTCATAGCCGATGCACTTTCACGTGCCACAACCACCAGTGACAATGAAAATGTGAGTGAAAACACAAATGATGAAAGAGTTGTGTATGCTCTGGAGGCCACAGCAGCATTGAGTGAGAAAACACTGAGTGACCTGAGAACGGCAGTTGCAGCAGACAGCGTGCTACAAGCTGTGCGTGGAAGACACTTCAACGGATGGCCAGCTAAAAGGAAGAGTTTAGACAGAACACTCCACAGCTACTGGCCTATGAGACACAATATCGGTATCCACGATGACATTATTATGATAGGGGACAAGATTGTAATACCCCAAAGCTTCAGACAAGTGATCCTGGAGAAGTTGCATTTCGCTCACCAAGGTGTACAGCGCACAAAAGCCAGAGCAAGAAGAGTACTGTACTGGCCTGGCATGTCACACGATATAGAGACTATGCTTGAAAAGTGTGAACAATGCCAGCAAATGCAGCCAAAGAACCAGGCTGAGCCGCTTATTCCACATCAGATTCCAGAGCTGCCATGGATGAAAATCGGAGCAGACATCTTCGAACTGAACGGTCAGCCATATCTTTTGTTAGTTGACTATTTATCCAAATACCCAGAAGTTCTTAACTTACCTGACAAAACGGCACACTCTGTGATTCAGAAGATGAAATCAGTCTTTGCAAGACACGGGATTCCCAAAGAGATGGTGAGCGATCATGTTCCATTTGCCAGCTACGAGATGAGATCGTTTGCAGCATCTTGGGAGATAAAGCTAACTTTTTCCAGTCCCGGTTTTCCTTCTTCAAATGGAATGGCGGAGCGAGCCATAAAGACTGTTAAGCATGCACTTAAAAAAGCAATACGAACTGGAACAGATCCACATCTAGTGCTGTTATCTCTGAGGAACACTCCAGTCACAGGACTGAATGTGTCACCTGCACAAATGTTGATGGGAAGGGTTCTCCGCAGCACGCTGCCATGCGCCAGTGCTGTGTTGAGACAGTCAACCCCACAGAACATTCACAATAAAGTGCGTGGACTGCAGTCAAAGCGGAAATACCACTTTGATCAGCATGCAAGACCACTGCCTGTTTTGACCTCAGGCGATACTGTGCACATGCAAACACGGCGCGGTTGGGAGCGAGCTGTTGTAGCTCATCGGCGAGAGGAACCACGCTCCTACACTGTGCAAACACCAGAGGGTGAGGTGCTCAGGAGGAACAGGAGACATCTGAGGAAAATACACCCAAGTCTGTTCAAGGACACATCCATGGACCCAGATGAACTGTCTGTTCACGCCCAAGAGCCAGTTGTGCCACCAGAAAGTGACACCCCACAACACTCTCTTCCTGCAAGTATGGACAATACACCCACATGCTACACACGCAGTGGCCGAGCAATAATACGCCCTGCCAGATATAGAGACTAAGTGATTGGGAAACTTAAAGTCACTCTATCCTGTACCTGAGTTGTTCTGTACAAGTTAGATAACTGTCTTGTTGGAAAAGAGAGAAAATATGTCATGTTTCATATGTTCATTTTGACATGTCTCATCCAATTTGTCATGTGTTCATCTGTTTCAAAACACTGCACTGATATGTATTTGCATTGTTCAAGTGATAGGCAATCTAAGGTGTGCTTTACTTAATGTCTCAAGAATATAATATTGTTAATGTTCCTACGATTTAAAAGGTGCATTTATGTTACAAAATATTGGAGTTAAGAGGTAGTATCTTTATCTCGGAAAAGAGGGATGTGGTATATTGTAATAAGCAGCAGCTATTACTACCTCCCACCAGTAGGTGGTACTGTGGTATTGTATGTGATTGAAAGGGAGCTGAGAAAAAGACCTGACCTCCACCATAGCCTCGTCTCAGTCCTCTGTGCTTGATCTAAAGTTGACTTTGACCGCAACCCACGTCAAACCAGCAGTTGGTACAACGCTGCATAAAGTTACAACAGACTGCGCCGTGCACATTGAAGAGAATGGCAACCTCAACATCGAAGTTTACCGGAAGCCCAGAAACACAGACCAGTACCTCCTCTTTGACTCCCATCACCCTCTGGAACACAAACTTGGAGTAATTAGGACCCTACACCACCGGGCAGAACATGTTCCCTCTAAGCCTGAAGGAAAAAAAGAAGGAACACACACATGTAAAGGAAGCACTCAAAACGTGCGGCTATCCTAAATGGGCGTTCTTAAAGTCAGCAAAGAGGCACAGAAAAGAAGACCAGACACCAGCGAGGGAGGATAAGAAAGACAGACGCAACAACATTGTCATCCCCTATGTAGCCGGTGTATCAGAAAAACTCTGGAGAGTTTTCTCCAAGCATGACATCCCGGTGCATTTCAGACCCAGCAACACGCTCAGACAAAAACTGGTTCACCCGAAAGACAAAACTCCAAAACACAAACTTAACAATGTGGTGTATGCTGTACAGTGCAGCGAGGAATGCCCAGACCTCTACATTGGAGAGACCAAACAGCCACTTCACAAGCGCATGGCACAACACAGAAGAGCCACCTCCACAGGACAAGACTCAGCAGTCCATCTGCATCTTAAGGACAAAGGACACTCTTTCGAGGATGCCAATGTTCACATTTTGGACAGAGAGGACAGAGGAGCTTCCAGTTTGGATTCGGGAGACAGACACTATCTCTACTTTTAAGATTAGGCTTAAAACTTTCCTTTTTTGCTAAAGCATATAGTTAGGGCTGGACCGGGTGACCCTGAATCCTCCCTTAGTTATGCTGCAATAGACGTAGGCTGCCGGGGGATTCCCATGATGCATTGAGTTTTTCCTTTCCAGTCACCTTTCTCACTCACTATGTGTTAATAGACCTCTCTGCATTGAATCATATCTGTTATTAACCTCTGTGTCAGGTTTCGTAGATCGGACTCACGCGCAGACCACTAGTGTCTTCAAAAGGTGCATTTATTTACAGCAGTGGTTCTTAACCTGGGTTCGATCGAACCCTAGGGGTTCGGTGAGTCGGTCTCAGGGGTTCGGCAGAGCCTCCGCCATGACATGCATGGCTCATTTTGTGCACCAGTAAAAAAAATCACATTTTATTTTTCACTAAAGAGGGGTTCAGTGAATGCGCATATAAAGCTGGTGGGGTTCGGTACCACCAAAAAGGTTAAGAACAACTGATTTACAGTGTTCCTCTACAGTGGAATTCATATATACACATAATGGTGTCAAGGGAAAAGGGGCCGGGGTTCCAGGGTCCAGGAGTGAAAGAGGCAGGAGTCCAGGAAGGGAAGGTTTCCATTCAGCCCTCGCACATCTCCTCTCCTTTCCTCTATCTCTCTTGCTTCTGTTCAGTCGCCATGCACAGGGAAAGAACAGGTCCAGAGGCAATCTATACACAGGCAGAAAAAAACCATTAGTTTCCTGGTTCAGACAGGCTCACAAACTCACTTTACAAAATACAGGACGACTGACGCTGATGGCTCAACGATCCAGCGACGAGTAGAGCAGACTCGCCCTCTTAAGAAGGGTTCCAATCTCTCATGATCAGCGACAGATGTGCTGATCACCTCCAGGTGCGTGGGCCAGGGGCAGGAGCCCATACTGAGCTCCACCCCGGCAGGAGAAAGAGAGAATGGAAGAGGGCGAGAGAGAAAGGGAAACAAAAACAAAGCACCTGACGGCTGTCAGCTGACGAGGAGCGGAGACCATGACACTCTGTCTCTCTTCCACAGCATGTCTTTTATCCTGTCTTCCTTCTCTCACCCCAACCGGTCGCAGCAGATGGCCGCCCCTCCCTGAGCCTGGTTCTGCCAGAGGTTTCTTCCTGTTAAAACTGAGTTTTTCCTTCCCACTGTTGCCAAAGTGCTTGCTCATAAGGGGTCATATGATTGTTGGGTTTTTCTCTGTATCTATGAAGCGCCTTGAGGCGACTTTTGTTGTGATTTGGCGCTATATAAGTAAAATTGAATTGAATTGAATTGAATCTACCTGGTACACCGATCCCTCTCTCACTTAGAGCAGGCGGGGAGCACTGTGAGGATCATGTTTTTTGACTTCTCCAGTGCTTTCAACACCATCCAACCTGCTCTACTGAGAGGGAAGCTGGAGGGAGCCGGAGTAGGCAAACAGCTGACTGCATGGACCATCGACTACCTTACCAACAGACCACAGTATGTGAGGCTCCATGACTGTGTGTCCGAGGTGGTAATCTGCAGCACGGGGGCACCACAGGGCACAGTTCTCTCACCTTTCCTGTTCAGCCTTTACACTTCAGACTTCTGTTATAATTCGGACGATTGCCATATACAGAAGTTCTCAGATG
Organism: Diplotaxodon limnothrissa; assembly: GCF_057381915.1. NCBI lineage: Eukaryota > Metazoa > Chordata > Actinopteri > Cichliformes > Cichlidae > Diplotaxodon > Diplotaxodon limnothrissa. Next base: position 7,723,712 of record NC_140599.1, on the reverse strand, counting down.
ATACAGCCATCATTGGATGCGTATCAGACAGGAATGATCAGGAATACAGGGGGGTCATCAGTGACTTTGTTGGCTGGTGTGAGACCAACGTACTCCAAATCAACGCCGGCAAGACAAAGGAGATGATCATAGACTTCAGGAGGAAGTCACCCCCTACAACACTGGTGAACATCCAAGGGAAAGACATTGGGATAGTGGACTCTTATAAGTACCTGGGTGTTCACCTCAACAATAAACTGGACTGGACTACAAATACAGACGTCCTGTATAAGAAGGGCCAGAGTTGACTCCACCTGCTGAGGAGACTGAGGTCCTTCGGAGTCTGCAGGACTCTGTTATTCTATGACACTGTGGTAGCATCTGCTCTTTTCTATGCAGTGGCCTGCCGGGGGAGTGGATGCATGGACAGGGACAGGAGCAGGATTGACAAACTGGTGCGGAGGTCTAGCTCCGTGCTGGGATGTCCCCTGGAGTCTGTGGAGGTGGTTGGTGAGGGGAGGATGTTAGTAAAGCTGACATCCATCATGAACAACCCACATCACCCACTGCATGAGTATGTGAGTGGGCTGAGCAGCTCCTTTAGTCAGAGACTGAAACACCCTCGCTGCAGGAAGGAGCGCTTTCGCAGATCATTCATCCCAACAGCAGTTAGACTCTATAACTCCTCAATCACGATGTCATAAGTCACTGGACACTGTGAACATCCACGGTCACCACTTCATGCATAATGGACCTTCCATGTGTATGGACATGTGCAGGTATATATGTATGTATATGTATACGTATGTATATTTAGTGTGTACATGTGTGTGTACATGTCTATAAACAGGAATAGTAGTGGTACAATAGTTATGCTAAGCTATATAGTTTATGTCTTCCATATTTCCAACCATATCCATAATCACATACTGTGTATGCTACCATTGTATATAATGTATTATCTTACTTTTTTCATTGATTGTACTTATTTGTATTTTTGTATTTCCTTCTGATATCTGTACCTGAGCTGAGGTGACGCAAAAATTTCCCTGTTGTGGGATCAATAAAGTCTTATCTTATCTTATCTTATCTTATCTTAGATGGCCTAAGCCAGCACCACAGGCCCTAGTGTAATGTAGATGGCCTCAGCCAGCAGCACAGGTCCTGGTGTGATGGAGATGGCCTTATCCAACAGCACAGCTGCTGCAACACAGGCTCTTGTTGTGGTCAAGATATCCTCAGCAAGCCAGTGCGGCCCTGGTGTACTGTTGAAGCCTCTAGAGCTGTCTCAGAGCCTCCTGGAGACTGTGCAGTTAATCTCATGGTAGTGAAACTAAAAGGAGGAATGAAATAATAATAATAATAGAAAAGTATTCCGCTCTTCTCCCCGCTGCTCTTCTTCCCACTGCTCTTCTTCCCGCTGCTCTTCTTCCCTCTTCTGGGAGGCAGTGGGGAGGTAGAGCGTACAGCCCAATCTGGCGAGGTGTTGGAAGCATATCTTACTTACTTGTCTTACTTCTCTCTATCACCTTTTCTGTCCCTTTAAAAAAATGAAGCTCCATAAATGTTAAAGAGGTAAGCATTTCTCAGGTGCAGTGAATAGATAGAATAAACTGTAGAAAACTAAACAGCAGAAAGGAGAAGAGAAATGACAATTTTAACATAAACCAGTGACACACTTCTGATCAACCCTGGGAGGGCCTCCTAGGATTAGGGTGTCTAGTGATAATGGCCGAAACATCCGATGGTCCACTACTGACGATATGTCCCAAATTTTAATATTATAATTTAGATTAGATCTTTAATCCCTAAACCTAACCAAGGAAAAATGACAGATTAGCTTGAGTAAAAGAACAAAAGTTAAGGCACACAACGTTGTGTGCCGCTGGTAGTTTCTGGGCTGCTTTTCCTCATAACAGCCATCCCCCAAGATTTTCTCCATTTAAAGCAATGCATTGTCAGGGATTCTAACAGCTAGTGCTTTTACTGAATCATGTGATGATTAGTTGGTCTTGTGTATATGTCTATCTCTGCAGTAAATATGTCATTCATTTTGCTGAGTCTGCAGACTCAGGATTTTAGCATTGCCCCGACCTCACAGCAAGAAGGTCCTGATTCATAACTTGACTGGGGACTGGATGGATTCTAGTGTCCATTTCCTCTGGGTACTCCAGCTTTTTCCCACATTCCAAAACATATATATTTATTTTTTTATTTATTATTCTGTGCTAGACTATAGAACAAACTGTTGTATAAATGTATGGTAAACATGTGATTTGTATGTTTTGAGACAGAGCGTTCTCACTCCCGAGGCGTAACATGTCGACGTTTTGTCACGTCCCGCGGCGTTCCTGAGGAACGCGAAAGGAGACCTTCGGCGTTCTTATGGTACGCGGTGGGTTATGGCTGGAATCCAGTGCAATGACGCTCCCGCGGTAATAGACGTTCCAGCCCTGTATTCCAGCCCTAAACCTAACCTTATCCCTAGCCCTAACCATAACCTTATTCCAGACCGTAACCAGGACTTTAATGATGTTAAATAGCGTGTTTCTAAGCGATTTGAAGAAAAAGAGCGAACATGTGTAGGTTCAGTCCAGACGGTTCTCATATTTCCTCTTTTTCCGAGGTCGTCATTTGGGAACGTGGTGGTAGCCGAAAACGTAATATGGTGACGATTTGTCACCTAGCGTAAAATGTTACGCTTTGGGAGTGAGAACGGGTTGTTTGAGACAGTAAGATGAGAAAAGCACTATATAAATGCAAGTACATTATTTACTGTTCATAGCTTGACAATAACAAGAAATATGTAATATCACCTGAAGAGCAACAGAGGAACCGAAATACTCAGGAGTGACATGCGAAAAACAAAGAAAATGGATCTTTTGTCAGAAATCCTTTATGTTTAGACATGTCTGCAGTTATCTGAAGTAAAGCAACTTGTTCAGGATATTTTGTATGCTTGTGTTTGTACCTAAGTGTTCTTAAATGTGTAGTGACCAAAAATTTCTTAAACTGAGAAAAAAAAAAGACAGAATAAGCAGGCCACATTAGACTTTAGAGGCTGTGGCCTGGAGGAGGGGTAAGTAATGTGATAAACTGTGAAGGGGGAGGGACACAGAGCGCAGTCCACAACCATCTGGAAACAGGGAGAGAGGAAGGGAGAAACAGAGAGGAAGTGAAAGAGTGGGACAGACATAGACGAAGGTCTGTTAGAAAAAAAGGAACAAAAGAGCGGTATAAAGAACTTTAATATGAAAATTTTAAAGTCCTACAGAGGAGCATGAAAAATGAACATTAACATGGTCTAGAGAAGAGAAGAGAAGATCCAGAAAACAAACTGAAAAGGCTGTTTGCTCTAGGAAAGACATCTGAAAAGGAAAACCAAGTAAAGATCCAAGTCAGGAGCTGAAGGAGCCTGGAACAGGAGCGTCACAAAGACCAGAGACTTTGAAGATTTGAACCACATGCTAAGGTAAAGTATGTACAGAAATGCTACACTATCAGAAGTATTAGTTAGATACAGTATGTCCCTCCCTATATTTTAAAACTCTATTTTGGTGTTTGCTTCCCCCTCTTACCTTCAAGATTTTCACTTATTTAAAGACATAAAGGGATAAAGATGGCTGTGTTGAGGATAGGAGTGAAGAGCTCGAGGATAAATGAGAAAATTGAACTGTATTTTTGGATCTTGATAATGTTTAAAATATGTTTAAAATAAATGTGCCAAACATTTTGCTTTCATGAAGCTATTCTGCTTTTGGACACAGCTGGTAACTCTTAAACTCTAAAAAAAAAAAAAAAAAACAGAGAGACAGGATATGTTTCTGTGTTCTACCAATAGAAAATTGGTAGAAACCACTTTTTCTATCAGATGGATATACTTCTTTGCAACATTTTTGCTGAAAATAGGCCAGGGTGGGACTAGCCTGACAAGAAAAATTACATAATGTGTCAAGTGCCTTATATGAAGGTATTACTTTTATTAATATGCATAAGTTTTGGCAGACTAAACAAATTGTACTGAATGAAAATCTCATTATCTGAGATAATAATTTCTCTGTATTTTTTATTTAAATCTTATGATTAAGTTTGAGGGCTTCATCTTCCATCACACGTTTTTATGTCTGTTCTGTGAACTTGCAAAAATAAATTATGTGCAGATTTCCCCAAATCTCCTACACACAAATTAATGATCCGTTGATCAGACTGTTGTGACCCGGGAAAATCAGGTGCTAAAACAAAGGTAAGAAATGCAGTCAGGAATGTAAGATACTGTTATAAATATTTGACCCATATTTTGCAAATTTGTGTTGCAAGATTTAATATATCATTATTAATAATGATAATGCAGTGGGTGTGGATCAGTGGTGACAAATTAATTAAAATCAGAAATCACAATAAATCAGCAATAAAAGAAGACCTACTAATTTTCAGTTTGCACACACAAGTAAACATGCAACACTCAAGGGACAAAGAAATAGTCTTGAGTCATTGCTTATGTCATATTAGCTACTTATTAACAAAAAATCTTATATTACTTCATATAAATTTCTTTGACAGTTTGAATTCCTAAGTACCATAGCTACATTTGAGGCATCCTGGATATTTTTTTCAGATAACTTTGGGTTAGTCTGTTTTCCAGCTCATTCCCCACACTAATCACTGAAACATGGTTTCCTCGGAATTTTGTGTTGTTATAAAATAAAAACCAAATCTGGGCCTTGGGCTCTGTGACTCACAAAGGCATGTAAAATAACTTGAGTATTGTAACTGGGTCTAGTGAGTAGGGGAGGGAACTTCCTTCCTGTCGGAAACTTCCTGTGTGGAGTCAGTAGTCCATGGCACAATCTAAGTGTTTATAAATGAAGACTTTCCCACTAAAGTTGGTTCAAGCAAGTCAAATTCAAGAACCTTTCAAGTATTGTTAAAAAGTGTTCCAATGCTCTGGTATGCTCGATACCAGCCAGAAACGCAAGTCCCCTCTGAGGTTCCGTCAGAAAAAGCATCCAGTGGTAAACCCTGCCAAATCAAAACTACCTGCTACGGTGAGCCATTATGGCATAAGTAGAAGTTAGGGGAGGGGAGCAAATAAGATAAGATAAAGAGCGCGTGATGCTGTGAAATTGCGAGGTTTGAGATTTACAAAACTGCTGCGCCGGCTGCCAGATTATACTCTAAACTAGTGAAATTATGACTTTAATTTAAACAAACATCTGTCAGCAAATTTAAATCAAACATACAACCACTAACGATATCACCACGCAGAATGGAGGAACTCGAAGGTTCCTCCACGGATATTTTGAGCAGCACGTCACGGAGAAATCCCCCGGACCAACATAAATATAACAGATACAGAGGACCTACTCACAACCAACATTCAGATACGCGAGTCCACAAACAAAAGCTATTAACTCTAAACGCAGACAATAAATCCCTAAAACACATTCACGACATGTAAACAAGACGTATGCGAGACATTGATTTTCTCTGGAATCCCGGCCGAAACGTGGATTAGAAACTTCATGCAGTCTCGTCTCAGAGCCTGATCTTATCATTGCTAAGTTTGAACATTTCCAGTTTAAAGAACTTGTTAAAAGCAAACGGTGTGAATTAAAAGGAATGTCTTATGGTATGAACGGCTAGTTTCCTAGGGAAATCAACAACGGACGTAAAGCAATTTTGCCCATTCTAAAACGACACAGACAGAAGGGCAAACACGCCTCTCTTGTCATGGATAACTGTTACATCGACGGACAGTTGTTACAGGTTCCCACTACCACCCCTGTGCCTTGTCTGAATGGATAAGTAGACAAAATGATCAAAACCATATAGCAAAATTATAATCCTTAGATAAGAGGATGGATGGAAAGTTATTAATCTCCGTGTCTCTTCTGCAGAGTGTCCTTTGTCCTGTCTTCCTCCCCTCACCTGTTCCCACTATTGCCAAAGTACTTGCTCATAGGGGGCCATCTGATACTCTCTGTTCTCTGTATTACTGTAGAGGCCTTGGCTTACAATACAAAGACCCTTCAAGCAACTGTTGTGATTTGGAAAAATAAAATTGAAGTGAGTCATTAAAAAGACAGATATTTAAAGATATTTTATATATAGAGAGAGATTTTTTGGCAAATGTGAGACAAGCCTTTTTTGGTCCTTTACCATCAGTAGTTTTTGCCATAGGAACTCTCTCGTGGAGGCCACATTTTGCCCAGCTGTTAACCGAGTCCTAAACACTGATCTTAAATGAGGCAGGTTCTTTAGATGTTGTGATGGGATCTTCGAGTACTTTTTGGTGGGCCGGAGTAGGGCTCATAATTTATTAAGCAAATTTTTCTACCTGGGTATGTTGACAGTGTAGTGAAAAAGAAACAGATTTTTAAATACACATTCACAATCTTTCACTCTTCAACTCTTTTTACTTCAGCTTTTTCCCCCAATAATGCATTAGATTTTTGTTTCTTTTTGGGAGACGGATGAGTGCAAGTGGTCTGAGCAGAACTCTATGATAGAAAGTTAGCAGAGGTGGAACAGGCTTTCACAAAATATTTTGCTTTTTAAGGATAGTATTCTGAATGGCTTCAGCACTGTTGGTTAGACATAGAAAGTGTGCCAAACTTAACTTACTCTTTTGACACAGATCCCTCAACATTTTATAAGACACCCAAAGCACAGCACAACAAACCATGAAAGATTATTAATTTATATTTAACTGTGTTTTTCAGAACAAAACAATGTACTGGATATTTCACAAAGGCTAAAAAAAACAAATAACTAAAATTGATCGGACAAATATTGTTAAAAGATCTCTCTTTGTCCTATTTCCCTCTCTCTTTTCCAGGATGCCAGTGTCACAGGGCTGTTTATGTGTTGTCAAGTATTTGATGTTTGTCTTTAATCTCATCTTCTGGGTTAGTATTTGCAGAATTTTTATTTGATTTCTAAGTTGGCTTTGTGTTTAATTTAAGATTTCTTTGTGGTCTCTACCAATTTAGTGTTGTATGCTGCATTCATTCACTCACACTGTGTTCCACTCTGTACTAAATTTTGGCTGTGTTAACATTACATTTTCTGAGAAGCTAGGAGGATGTGGCCTGTTTGGAGTTGGAGTCTGGCTGTCCTTCACGCAGTCAGAGTTTTCCTCTCTTCCACTTTCATTTCCGTCTCTCTCAGCTGCCAATCTGCTGCTAGTTGCTGGTGGTATTACTATGATAACAGGCTTTCTGGGTTGTCTTGGAGCGCTTAAGGAGCAGCGTTGTCTATTGTTTACGGTAAGACTTCATCCACATGTAATAAAGGTACCTTATGTTGAGAAATTCTAATCTTAGTGTGAAAACATATTAGTGGGGTAAGCCACCCTTGAATGAATCGCTTCACCCTCCAACTGCTCTTATTGTCTCTGCAGTTCTTTTTGATCCTGTTACTCCTGGTCCTGACAGAAGTGACTCTCGTTTTAGTTATCCACATTTTTCATGACCAGGTAAGCTCACTCTCTACAAGGTTCAAATTTTCATTAATTTTTCTTTATTTTCATTTTGAGGTGCTCCAGAACAATAAAAAAAAAAAAAAAGTGTCAGTTGTGCAAGGCCATGAACAGGTTTAGTTGGACAGATGAGGATCATAGAGACAGGGTGAGATGGGGGCAAATGTTCTGTTTTGGAGACCACTAAAAGGAGCAGTTGAAAGAAGAAAAAGAAGCAGAGTTGCTGCAGTGCAATGTACACAGTAAGGAATGTGAAAATATGTAACGATCCCATAGTTAAATTTGAGAAGACTCATTAGAAAAGGCTAAATTAGGAAGAAAAAGAAGAAGAAAAATGAACAATTGGGAATTAGCACTTCTAAGAATCAAACCAGCATATTTTAGTTTAAAAAAAAAATCTTTTAAAAAAGGGATATTTCTCTAAAAGTTAAATATCTTAGAAAATAATATATTCTAAACATCATAAAGCATAATATATATATATATATATATATATATATATATATATATATATATATATATATATATATATATATCAGAATCAGAATCAGAATCAGAATCAGAATGGGTTTATTGCCAGATGTTGAGGTTTACAACATTAGGAAATTGCTGCGGTGCTTCAGTGCAGACAATAAGAATTAAAGTGCTATGTAGAAAGAAAGATATGTGCATGAGATATACATGAGATATATACATGAGAATAAGAATTATGAGTGCTACGTAGAAAGATATATACATGAGTGCAGGTGGTGATCAGTGCCAAACATATATACATGAGAATAAGAATTATGAGTGCTACGTAGAAAGATATATACATGAGTGCAGGTGGTGATCAGTGCCAGACATGAAATGATGCAGTGACACAGCGTAGGGTCATGTGTTAGTGGCGGGGACAGTCATGTGGTTATTGTTCATGTGTCCAACAGCAGAGGGGAAGAAACTGTTCTTGTGGCGAGAGGTTCTGGTGCGAATGGACCGGAGCCTCCTGCCTGAGGGGAGCAGGTCAAACAGACTGTGTCCAGGGTGAGAAGGGTCAGCTGAGATCCGGGCTGCACGCCGCAGTGTCCTGGAGGTGTACAGGTCCTGCAGAGATGGGAGTCTGCAGCCAATCACCTTCTCAGCAGAGCGCACAACACGCTGCAGTCTCTGTTTGTCCCTGATAGTGGCTCCAGCGTACCACACGGTGATGGAGGAGGTGAGGATGGACTCGATGATTGCAGTGTAGAATTGCATCATCGTCCGTGTTGGCAGGTTGAATTTCTTCAGCTGCCTCAGGAAGTACATCCTCTGCTGGGCTTTCTTGATGACGGAGGTGATGGTGGGCTCCCACTTCAGGTCCTGGGTGATGGTGGTACCCAGGAAGCGGAATGAGTCCACAGAGGTGATGGGGGTGTCAGTCAGGATGATGGGGGGGAGTGGGGCTGTGTGCTTCCTGAAGTCCACAATAATCTCCACTGTCTTCTGGGCATTCAGCACCAGGTTGTTGTGGCTGCACCAAGACACCAGACGTTCAACCTCCCTCCTGTAGGCAGACTCATCCCCGTCAGAGATGAGCCCAATGACGGTGGTGTCATCTGCGAACTTGATTAGCTTGACAGACTGGTGGGTGGAGGTGCAGCAGTTGGTGTACAGGGAGAAGAGCAGAGGAGAAAGAACACAGCCCTGAGGGGAGCTGGTGCTGATGGTCCGGGAGTCCGAGACATTCTTCCCCAGCCTCACGTGCTGCTTCCTGTCCGTCAGGAAGTCAGTGATCCACCGGCAGATGGGATCAGGCACATTCATCTGGGAAAGCTTGCCTCGGAGATGGTCTGGAAGGATGGTGTTGAAGGCAGAGCTGAAGTCCACAAACAGGATCCTGGCGTAGGTTCCTGGGGAGTCCAGATGCTGCAGGATGAAGTGTAGGGCCATGTTGATGGCGTCGTCTACAGACCTGTTGGCTCTATATGCAAACTGCAGGGGGTCCAGGAGGGGGGCCGTGAGGGTCTTGAGATGGGAGAGAACTAGGCGCTCAAATGACTTCATGACCACAGATGTCAGAGCCACGGGTCTGTAGTCATTTAGTCCAGTGATCCTAGGTTTCTTGGGGACAGGGATTATGGTAGAGGACTTGAAGCAGGCAGGCACATGACATGCCTGCAGTGAGGAGTTGAAGATGCCAGAAAACACTGGGGCCAGCTCGTTTGCACAGTGTCTGAGGGTGGCAGGAGACACACCGTCTGGGCCGGGAGCTTTCCGAGCATTCAGACTCCTAAACTGCTTCCTCACATCTGCTTCATGAATATGAAGAGTTGTGGTCGGAGGAGGTGGTGTGAAATCCTCTTTTGTGTGGGGTGAGGGGGCGGGTGTTGCAGGTGAACAGTTTGAAGGTGGTGATGGCTCTATGGAGGGGGGAGAGGTGGGGGAAAGAGTGTCCAAAGTGCCTCTATTGTTGGGGTCGTTGGAGGTGTGAAGGCTGCCTGATGGCTCGTCAAAATATATATATATGTCAGAAGTATTTTATTGTATATATATATATATATATATATATATATATATATATATATATATATATATATATATATATATATATACAATAAAATACTTCTGACAGTCTGACAGCTGCTGAAAGGAATCTCTGCCACTGAAGGAGCTGATCAGTGCTGTTAGAGTCTCCTGCATGGGGTGGAAGATGTTGTCCAACAGGGATGACAGCTTAGCCACCATTCTCCTGTCACTCACCACCTCCACTGGGTCCAGGGATCATCCTAGACCACAGCTGGCCCTCCGGATCAGCCTGTTCAGTCGCTTCCTATCCCCAGCAGAGATGCCGGTGCCCCAGCAGACCACATCGTAAAAAAATGTCTGAGGCCACCACAGAGTCACAGAAGGTCTTCAGGAGTGGGCCCTTCACTCCAAAAGACCTGAGCCTCCTCAGCAGGTACAGCCTGCTCTTCCCTTTCCTGTAGAGAGCATCTGAATTGTGAATCCAGTCCAGTTTATTGTTCAGATGAAAACTAAGGTACCCGTAGCTGTCCACAGCCTCAATGTCCATACCTTGGATGTTCAGTGGTTGCAGTGGAGAATGTTTGTGCCTGCAGAAGTCTACCACCAGCTCCTTCGTTTTTCTAGTGTTGATCTGCTGGCACCAGTCCACAAAGCCTTGGGTCAGTTCTCTGTACTCCCTGTCGTCCCCATCAGTGATGAGGCCAACTATTGCAGAGTCCTTAGAGAACTTCTGCAGGAAGCACTGGGTGAAGTTGTGGGAGAAGTGTAGATGGTGAAGAGGAATGGAGCCATAACCGTTCCCTGTGGGGCCCCTGCTCTGCAGAAGACCCTGTCCGACACACAGTCCTGAGTTCTGGTCCGTGTGGTCCGTTGGTGAGGTAGTCCAGTATCTATGTTGTGAGGTGATGGTCCACTCCTGAGTTCTCCAGCTTGTCCTTCAGGACTGTGGGAATAATGGTGTTAAAGGCACTGGAGAAATCAAAGAACATGATTCTCACAGTGCTCCCAGCGGTCTCCAGGTGAGAGAGGGAACAATGTAGGAGGTGAATGATGGCATCATCCACTCCAGCTCTTGCTGGTAGGCAAACTTAAGTGAGTCCAGTGATGAGTTCACCAGGGGCTGAAGCTGAGCCAGGACCAGCCGCTCCAGGGTCTTCATCAGGTGGGATGTCAGAGCCACCGGCCTTTAGCTGTTGAGGTCCTTTGGACGTGGAGTCTTTGGCACTGGTACCACACAATTGGTTTTCCAGAGCTGTGGAACTCTCCCCAGCCTCAGGCTCAGGTTGAAGATGCGCTCCATCACCTCAGACAGTTGATCTGCGCAGGACCTGACAACCTGATGCCATCTGGACCCACTTCCTTCCTGGCTTTAATCCTCCTCATTTGCCTTCTAACCCGGGTGGTTGAGTGAGAGACATGCTGGAGATGTGTGCTGGATGTGTACTGGATGCTGTGGTTGGGGGTGGGGAGTAGTGACCAGGGTGTGTGGGGGAGGTGTGAAGTGTCTGGGGTGTCAAAGGTGGAACAGCATCAGTGGGGGGTGGGTGAGTCTGCAGCCGATGTTGAAGACTGCATCCTGGATGAATAGAATAGAATTCAACTCATGTCACAAGTACAAGGCAACGAAATGCAGTTTGCATCCATCCAGAAAGTGCTTTGGAAATAATATAGATATATTACAAAATATGGATCTATTAAAGGTATGTTACAATGTACATGGTATGAAGGTATGTTATGAATATGCTATAACTATAAGTATGCACAGGCTGTAGTGAGTGTACAAGCTATGTACAGGTTATGAACAGGATATAAATATGGTTAAAAATATGAAAACTATACAGAAATATGAAATTATACAGATTGTAGATATACAATTGTGAGTATTAATAAACAGTTATAAACAGTTGTAAAACTATAATTATTGTATTGTACAGAATGATTGTCTATACAACATTTACAGTAGTGTAGTTTAGATCAGTGAGATATGTGGATAATTTCTACAGTAGTTATATAAAGTGCTAGTGGTTGTAATTGGTGGTTCAGTCCATGTTATTGTGTGTATGAGGGTACAGTTGGTAATCAAACCTGTTAAAGAAATAATTCAGTTCATTTGCCCACCTCGCATCCCCCATGGGCAGAAGGTGTTAATCTTTGTGCCCCAAGATGATTCCAAGGCATCTCCAGACTTCTTTAACATCATTCTGCTGAAGCTGAACTGATCAGTCCTTTCAGCTCTCTCTGCACCCCTTTCAGCTCCTCCCTGTCTCCAAATTTGAAAGCCCTCCTCTTCTGCTTGAGGACAGCTTTTATTTCTTGGGTAATCCATGGTTTGTTGTTGGAGAAGCAACACGAGGTCCTAGATAAGTTAATGTAGGCTGTAACGAAGGTCACAAGTCTGTCACTGTCCTTCCCGTGGTCGTCACAAAGCATCTCCCACACAGTAGAGTCAAAACAGTCTTTTAGAGCCTCCTCGCTCAGTGTAAATTTGTTGTCACCTCAAAAAAACTCAACATGCAACCACTGATGTCTAAATCACTAGCAACAAAAGCGAGTACACCCCTAATTGAAAATGTCCAAACTGTGCCCAAAGTGTCAATATTTTGTGTGGCCACCATTATTTTCCAACACTGCCTTAACCCTGTTGGCCATGGAGTTCACTAGAGCTTCACAAGGTGCCACTGGAAACTTCTTCCACTCCTCCATGATGAAATCATGGAGCTGGTGGATGTTAGAGACTTTGCACTCCTCCACCTTCTATTTGAGGATGCGCCACAGTTGCTCAATAGGGTTTAAGTCTGAAGACATGCTTGCACCTGAGACCTCGTAACGCTAATGAGTCACATGACACCAGGAAGAGAAAATGGCTAATTGGGCACAATTTGGACATTTTCACCTCGGGGTGTACTCACTTTTGTTGCCATCGCCAAGTAGGCAATAATGGCTGTGTGTTGAGTTATTTAGAGGGGACCGCAAACTTACACTGTTATACAATCTGTAAACTGACTACTTTACATTATATCAAAGTAAGGGGTGTACACACTTTTGTGAGATACTTAGCCCTGCGACAGCTGGAATGGGCTCCATATCTATCTATCTATCTATCTATCTATCTATCTATCTATCTATCTATCTATCTATCTATCTATCTATCTATCTATCTGGATGGACGGATGGATGGATGGATGGATGGATGGATGGATGGATGGATGGACGCGCCAGTCTGTCTATATTATATATTATATATATACAATTGATTTTTTTATGATTAATTGTATATCCTTGTTTCGTTCACTGTCTTTTTGTCAGCTGGATTCAAAAGCACAAAAAGATTTAAAGGAAGATATGAAGATGTATGAATCAGATCCTGGCCTTAAGAATTCCTGGGACAATGTCCAGAAAATGGTGAGCATTTTTACTGAACAGCACATGAAAATACAATAATCCTCTTTTCAACAGAATAACGGATATACTGTGTAGCCTGGGAAATTAGTTGCCACATGGGACACAATAACAGGGGTTCTTGCAGCATTTTAATGGCATACAGATAATAAACAAAAAGGAAAAATCACAAAACATCCAATAAAAAAATATGCACTGAAAATACAACAGTGGCTCTGTCTACAGACAAAAACAAACGAAGGAACAAATTAATACCAAGCCAAAACCACCAAATGATTGCAAAATGACCGTAGGCACTTACACTACAGTTTCACTAGCTTCATGTCTGGACACACTGGAGATTGCAGACTCTGCATCTTGCTACACATATAAGTTCATGGAGGTTTCTAGTCCGTGCGGAAGGTACTGATCACCAACAACAGCTACAAACACATGCACAGTCTTGTTAAATATTGCCTTAAAATTTTTAAAGTATTGACACAATAAAGTCTCAACACATTACAGTCATATTTGCCAAGGACTGCATGAAGCAATTTCGCACCACAGTCTGCGATACATCTCCAGCTTGGTGCAGTCCAAACGCAACCCCAATTCAAAATAAACCTGACAAAACCATAGACCAAGATGCAGTTGGCAAAATCTAGAAGTAACTACTGTTCTTGGTGATGGTGCCACCTTGTCAGTTTAATGAACTTTACAGCCACAAATTATGAACATTAAAAAAACACAGATTCAAAATAAGTGATGAGAGTACATGACAAGAGTATAGGCACCCTAATAACCCAAGAGAAAACTGTCAAGTCAAAAGGATCTACATGAGTTTACACGTGCAAATGTTAAACGTAGATTAAATATTTGGTATTACTGTCCTCTTTGCATCCTGTCATCTGCTCTTCCAGTTCAAGTGCTGTGGCGTAACCAACAAAACAGACTGGTATAACGTGCTGCAGGGAAAGCTACCCTTATCATGTTGCTCAGTTGGGACACAGACGTGTGTTGAAGGATGGACTGAGGTTTGTTGCTTTTTAATTTTTATTTTTTGGGGGGATAAACCTCTCAAATGAAACAGAATTTTCCTACAGATCAATGAATGTATGTGTCACACATACTGCTTGGGCAACTGCATACTAAAGTCTTTGCCTTTTTCAGAGCAGAATTTGCTAACAAATCTTAGTTTGGTAACTACAAGATTTATGTTTCAGGAATTGTGTAGACTTCAACTCTGAGTCAGTTACCAGGGTAACAGACTCTGTGAACTAAACCTGAGGCTATGAAGCAAGATTTTGGCTTATCTGGGTAACTTTAGGGTTGGCCCATGGTTTTCTGTGGTCAACTACAAAGTTGGTTCACTTCTTACCAGGGTAGATCACTATAATGCGGTAGATCTAACCAGCTCTGCTCCAGCTTAGGTTCCAGATTCAAGATCAAAAGATATGAAATCACCCTAAGCAATTCTCCAGAAAAAAGCATCACAATTGCTGGAAGATCCCTTGGACCTCTGCAGGAAGAATAGCAGGTTCTTCAAAGTTTTCAAGTAATTGAAAACTCAACTGGCTTCTCTAAAAATGTAAAAGAACCCACCCACCACTTTAATGACACTCTAGATCTTGTTTTAACATACGGCATAGAAACTGTTTACATTTAAGAATATAATCCACCCACTGTTATCATCTTCAATGGCCTGTACCAACACAGAGCATGAGCCTGGTTCTGTTGGAGGTTTCTTCCTGTTATAATGGAGTTTTTCCTTCCCACTGTCGCCAAATTGATTGCTGGGTTTTTCCTCTGTATGTATCATTGTAGGGTCTACCTTACAATAGCCAGGGTCTACCTGGAGCTGAACAGAATTTGTGCCTGATCTTGCCTTAATTAAAAACGGATCACGGTTTGGATTTGACTTGCGGTTCAAATGGCAGCATAGGTTCTGATCCATAACAGAGCCTGTGATATCTTCTGGTTGATCTGGTCAAATAACTGAGACTATTTAGGTGATTTTTAAGTGGACAATATGTTTCTGAATTCAGCCACCATTCTTTCCAACATGTTGTTTGATATTTAATGACCGAATTCTAATCTGTGGACAAATTTGCATCTAACATAGTGTCTTTTACCCTGATAACTGACTCAGAGTTGACGTTAACTCTCTGGAGCAGAAAACAGGAGTTTCACACATCTCAGGGTTTAGGAACTCAGAGCTGCTAGCTAAACCTGCATACTGGAATATAGCCCTGGCATTCTTCTTCGCTTTTCTTTCTATCTATAACTACTCTGCCTCAACTGTTTCCCCATGTCGTTTGCAGCCATGCTACCAGAAAGCAAGAAAGTGGCTGATAAAAAACATCACCTCTGTCCTGGTGTTTGGAGTGTGTATTGGTGTTGTGCAGGTAGACAATATTAATGTTTTCTATATACTATACATACATACTGTCCATAAACAAAATGTACATTTAAACTTAGTAACTGTTTGCCTACCCTTTAGGCTCATAAAACTTGAAATAACGTATCTTTTGGTAATTATGTGTTGTAAGCTGTAGCTCAGTTATTTGTACATTTACAATGAAAGGTGGTATAGATTCCAAAATCTTAGATCATATATCAGCTATTAGGAATACTTGTGTTTAGTCTGAATTTCTTGATTCAGTTATTCATGCTGATTGCTTTTAACTGGTCGAAATCACTTGCATTCGCTTATACACTGTGGATGTGAACATGGGCAGCTGAGGACAGTGCAGACAAGTAGTTCTTGTTATACATCCTAGTCCACCTGGAGTCTGAGTGCATAGTTGGTGTATTTCTGTGTAGTTCCTGTCATATGTAGCGTTAATGACTTGTTAATTAATGACCTGTACGTCTCCTCTTGTTTTGTCAGATTTTGGCCCTGGTGTTCTCCATGCTCATGTATTGTCAAATTCTTTCGGTCGAGAAACACTTGGACTAACTGCAGAAAAGCTGTTCAACAGATGTCACGTGACGCCTATCAAACTCATGAACTGAATTTCTAAAATCCATAATCCAGCCTGGAACATTCCACTGATTAATTTTGGTTCAGATTTTCAGTCATTACATTATTACATGGCAATTACTGTTAACACCGATTTACTTAGTTCTTCCACACCGCGCTGTACAAAGACATCTGTTAACTGGGATATATTAATTAACCTAGTAATGACTATCATTTCCTTCATTGTAGATACAATTTGACAAATATTTATTTAGTATATACTATATTTTTAGCCTTTGGATGTCATTTATCTAAGATGTAAAAAAAAGCACAGAGGAGCACTCTTAATGGACTTCTTATATAGCGCTTTTCTACTGTCTTGAAGTACTCAAAGCGCTCTATACAACACACCGCATTCACCCATACACACCAGCACCAACCTTTGTCAGTGCTTTAACTCATACTCCAATGGATGCATTGGAGACCAAGTGGAGGTTAGTATCTTAGATTAGTAAGCTTAGAGCACCTGGTATTCCCAGGCAGTCTCCCATCCAAGTATTAACCAAGCCCAACACTGCTTAGCTTCCAAGCCCAGATGAGATCGGGCGTGCTCAGGGTGGTATGGCTGTAAGCACGAACTGCTGCAAGGGGCTAAATACACAAACTGCTGGTTCAGTTTGTGTATTTAGTCCAGCACGGTAGTAGCAGAAAATATATTTGACACATGGACCCTGGAAAATAGATTTTTATTTGACGTTTAATTCTAAATTTCTAGCCTGTAAAATGTAGGCATACTGGATATACATCTGCTTCACTTATTTTACCGCAACAATTTTCAAATATCCTCATAGTCACTCAGAATGTAACTCTTGGTATTCCTTTATAGCCTATATATTCTAACTGATACAGGGCAAAATTTAAAGTACAGATGCAGGCAAGGGTAGTACTGGTAAAATTTATTAGATGTGAGGATCACTGATATCCACCCTGCTTAAAGGTCACAACATGCACAAGAATTTGAGTATGTTGAGACATTAGTCTCAACATACTCAACATGACTCCAATGTCTTAACATTAGAGTAAGTTCACCTAAAAATGAAAAACAGTAAAAATAAATAAATAAAAAATGTCCTATTTGACAAAAGTTTGAGTAACAAACTGAGTAAGCTTTGTGAGACTAGCAGAAAGTAAGATAAAGTACATGAAGACTTGATTCAGGTGATTCCCTGTAAGACGTGCAGCTCAGTTTCAACTCCATCCATCTGTTCCCTCTCGCTTGGTCGCTCCGTGTCTTTGGACTGTGGGAGGAAGCCGAAGTACCCGGAGAGAACAACCCACGCAAACAGGAGGAGAAGATGCAAACTCCACACAGAAAGGACTTCACATAAAACCAGTAATTTATCCTTTAGACATTACATCCCCTGTGTGGCATATATCAGTGTTTTGCTTGTAAATTGGTGTAATTAATTAACAAAAACAGTGAACTATTAAAACCTTAAGAGAACAGAGATGGATGTTTCATGTCAAAATAATGTAAAGTGCCTTTGCAAAAAAAAAAAAAAAAAAAAAAAAAAAAAAAAATCAATAAAAACATAAAAGGTAAACTCACAATTACATACATACAGTGTAAAGACTGTGGCTTTACTAAGGTTTTAGGTTGAATATTACATTATGTCCATTCATGTTAATACTTACATCCTTAAGGAATTTGTCCACTTTCAACAGGAAACGGTTATTATTTACAATAAAAATAATAAAATATTACACACACACACACACACACACACACACACACACACACACACACACACACACACACACACACACACACACGTTATATAGAGAGACAGATTTACAACTGTGGCTAAGGAAGCCCAGATTGCCTGGAGTGAACAGATGAGCACAGGGACAATATGCTCCACACAGAAAGGCTCCTCCTGGTGGGTTTGAACCCAGGATCATCTTGGTGTGAAACCAAACCAAACAAACAAAAAACAACAACAAAAAGGGACAGTCCCTATTACACCTAGTGCAATTCAAACATGTAGAATCTCTCCTCATAACTTACAGACAGGAGGCGTTTAAATGCTCCTACTCAAATAGAAAATAGACACACAAAAACACTTTGGATCATGCAAAAACACAGACTGTTCCAACTCAATTAAAAAAACTGGAAAAATAGCAAAAACAAAAAAATCAAAAACTTTAGTGTTTACCTTTTGTGGATTAAAGACCTGTCAATCAAACGATAGCAATAGAAATATCAGTCACTAATCTCTAAACATTATACCCTCTCTATATAGCTTTTGCTAACATACACAAATCCACATCTTGTGATCCCATGTAAATTAGATCCACAGAAAGAACAATACCAGTAGTAAGGCATGCAGTGCAGGAACTAACAAATCAAACTTTAGAATAAAATGCAAATGTAAATATTTGGAAATTGACTAAAGAAGACATAAAATCTTGGTCTGCTTTAGCTCACTGGATAGTTGTGAAACTAAACTATAAGGGTGATTGTTAATTAGATTTTTCAGTGAGATTCAATCTTAAAAGGGTACTGGGTGGGTGGTGGTATTTACAGGTTTTTTTTAATACAAATAAAGTGTTTAGACTCAGTCTTAAGGACACAGAAACAAGTAGGAGTTTTTACCAATTCACTGAACAGAAAGGAAGAAGGCAAAAATTGCCCAGTCACTACAGAACAGAAAACTGATGTTAGAGGTATTCTCAATTTAACTGACAGGCCTTTTTTTTTATAAAATAATCTATATTAGTAACAACAAATGACTTGTGCAAATCAAAAACCTGGAGAGTCTTTCTAATGTCAGCAGAATTCAAAAGGCTTCAAGAATTACTGAGTGTTTACATAAGGCCATGGAAGAAAAAGTAAGTCACATATTAAAGCAGAGAAGGTTTCTCTATTCCTCTTCACTTTCCCGTCAGGTCCAGCAGTTGGTGTTTAGTTGAAAAAAAAAACAAAAAAAACAAAACTGCTCAGTCATATTCTAGATGCGCATCCAAAGTTACTGCATTCTCCTGCAGATGAAAAAGTCTGTATGATTAATTATACAGAGGAAAAATTAGAGTTCATAACAGCCGAGGCCCGTCTGTAAAAAACATAATCACAGTCAATGCAAAAATGAAATCACTTACCCATCCTCCATTGCTTTTCAGCCATGGGGCGAAGTTCTCCATGTAGCACTCTGCATAGCCTTGCATCCGCTGAGTTCCCGTGGCTGTCACTATTCGCCGTGATACTTCCATGCTGACAGCCATCCGTTGCAGTGTAGGACTGGCTGTTGGTTGCTGAGAAAGAGTTTCAGCTACATGACTGCTGCTCACAGCATCCAGGAGTTTGGAAAACGATGCATATGAAAGACGGGTCAAACTGGAGCGAAGAAAACGGTCCGATTGGATCTGTTAAATGATGCACATTTGCTTTGAGTGCGCACGCAAACACATGAGGAAAATTTACACCGTCTTCAGCTTTATGTTTACCTGAATTGATTAATTTATTGTAATTATTATTATTATTATTATTATTCCCAAAACATTTGACAAATGAATAAAGGACCTTTACAGACAGTATAATGAACCACTACTTACCACAGTATTGATAGAGTCTCCTTCCGAAGAGAGCACCTTGACAAGTTCCTGCACTATTGTTTCTTTATCACATACTGCTGAGAAAGAAACATCAGCTTTACTGAAGATGAAGATATTATAGTTCTTGATCAGTTTTTCTAACTTCACATAATGTACTGCATGTATTTCTGATCTATCAATTTTTTTTAATCAATCACCAGTTGCTCAAGTGTTTTTCCGGTGTTATCAGTCACCTTCAACCAATTCAGTAAGGTTTCTTTAGCTGAGAGACAGTCCAGAGTCCCAAAGCCTTAGAAATGGCTTTGTAACCTATTCTGATGTCTGTGAAGGTTCTCAGTCATCCAGGTCACCGTAGTCAAAGGAGCTTGCAAAGAAAAGCATCTGGACTTCTTTAAGTTGCTTGAAGACGTTTCACCTCTCATCCGAGAAGCTTCTTCAGTTCTAAGGTTAAATGGCGGAGAGTCCCAGATTTAAACCCAGTGGGAGTATCCCCTCAAAGAGGGACAAAAGGACCCCCTGATGATCCTCTAATCGCCTGAGCGAAGGTGTGAAAACGGGTGTGGGTCCCAATCAGCCAGGGTTTTCAGGTGAGCTCATTGTGAAACCTAGCCCCACCTTATCATGCGATTTCCTGAGGTCAGATGGCCCAGGATGTGAGTGGGCGTTAAGGCGTCTGGGAGGGAACTCAAAACTGGATTATAGATATACCTATTCTGATGTTAGTGACCTGAACCAAGTTCAAGTCATTTGTTCTTGAGTTTCTTTTTATTGTGGAATGATGTGCTGGTTTTATCTTATCAGGTTCTATTTCAGGTCTGGCAGTGATGAGTAAGTTCTGGGTGTGGCTAGTGAAATTAAACTCACCATTTCCAAAAACGTGGTTAATCACAGTTAATTCATGAGTTGACAAGGGGGGAGGTTTCAAATAGTGCCAAGGAGATTTGGGCAGCTTTTTCCCCATAAAGGAAATAATAAATAAATGACTATATTTTATATTTATTTTTTGGACACAATCATATGCAAAAAAACAAAATCAGGCAAGGGGCAAATACTTTTTCATGTAACATTTCACATGAGCCCCTTCTATGATGTTTCCTGTGTTACAGCATAGGTAACTAATTTGATACACTCAGTCCTAGTTTCCAAGTTATAATTAATACCTAACAATACGCCTAACCTTGGAAAATATTGCTGCATATTTTAAGCATGCTGTAGTCCAGGTCAAATAAATAAATAAAATAAAAATACTTAAACAAACAAAACTTGGATGCAAACTGACCAAAAACCATTATCCTTGCTCTAAACTACCATGTCACAAGTGCTGCCTTTCTGGAGCATTTTAGATGGGCATCAAAGCCTTTCATAGTACAGAAACAGTTTTGCTGACAGTGACCAGTAGTTTACCAGTCACATTAGATTAAAGTGATATTGCAGCCCCGAGTCTGCAGGACCTCAGTGATGCATTTTATTCTGTGGATAAAAAATTTTTTGCCACCCCTTGCAGACTGGCTTGGCATTAAGGGTGCAGCTCTACATTGGCTCTTATCAATGAGCCAATGTAGAGCTTAAGAAGAAGAGTTTTTCAGTAACTGTTCATCTCAGGATCAATCTTCTTCTGTTTGGATCTGCTTCCACTTGGTAATATTATTAGAAGATAACATCTCCTTTCATTTGTACACTGATGACTTTGAGTTATATCTTCCACTAAAATATATATTAAAAGGCTGGAAGACTAGCAATTTCGTCCAGTTGAACAAGAACGAAACAGATTTTCATCATCTTTTGTCCATCCAAATCTCCATACAAGCTCCTTTGCCAGCGTGTTAGATTATTGTATCCTATATTTTACATCTCTTGCAAAATATAACTTTGTGACTCAGAGCTTTACTCTGACAAACAAATTTGCTCCGTTGTCAAAAACCAGCTAAGCGTCATCACCTCTTTGAAATCTTTTGTCCTTTCAGCAAGACTGCTGACTGGCACATCATTACAGTCTTGTCCTTGCCACATTAGAATTCATTTAAGAGCTTACTCATTATTTTTAAGACTCTTAATGGGCAGGGGTCAGCTTATATCACTGATTTAGCTCCTATACGTCTCAGATCTTTTGTAGTATCAAAGCTCTTTACAGATCTTTACATACAAGTTGATGCCTCAAACAAAAAGGTGATGCGGCCTTTGTGGTCACTGCTCCATGTGTATTGAATGATCTTATCACCTGAAATGGGGGGGGGGGGGGGGGGGGAGGAGACCCACATCTTTGCTTCTGAGTCTAGACTCAAAACCCACCTTTGTCCCTGTTAATATTCCCTTGCTAACAAACTAATGTCTCATTTGCTGCATGTCTAACTCATGCATCCCCTCCTGTCCTCTGGTGGTTGTTGTCATTTTTAACGTTTTGATGCATCTGGGGTGGTAGCAAAGTAAAACACAAAGAAGGTGCTCTGCACTATTGAAGAACATGAAAAATTTATGTTCATTTTGTGGTTAGTTGCTACCCTATAGGACCTTGTAAGTGTGAAAACACGGTAAATCTGCTTTATAAATACATTTTACTTACATTTATTAGTTACTTTACCGTTCTGTGAATTCTAGTTTGGGTCAATATACCATTTTAAAGTGAATTAATGTATATGCGTGGCTGTGCATGCAATTACCTGTTGGTGGCTGTGTTTTGGGACTATTTCTCTTTATACTGGTAGACTTCTGGGCAATCTTTTCCAGCTTCTCTGCCACATTACTGTAGAACTCAGGAGGGTGATCTGTATGGACAAATGTATATGAAATATCCATGAACAATAAAAAGACTTTTGCCACTCAAATGCAGTCAAGTGTTTAATTTGAGTTATTGCAGGAGAACTATGTTCACTAGTATCTTCCAAGAAAGCAATGGCTGACTCTGGTTTATTAACCACTGTCTTCCTCCTCAGTGTGAGTGCTGCCTTTGGCACTATAGCTCATTGCAGCATTCTCCTTCTCAGGCTAGCTTCCATTCGACTCACTGAGATACCCTTCAAAATAATTTAAATCTTATCTCTCCCACCTCACTCAGTTCATTCAACTAAAAAAAAAAAAAAAATGTCAATCTCATCCATTTTTAGTTGCCATTTAAGTCCCCCATGATCTTAAATATTAATATCAAAATAAAAGTTGTACCATAGAAGTTACCTCCTTTGAGTGCAAGAACCTTATGTAGATTATCTTTGTCAACAAGATCATCAAATAAAATTCTTTAGCAAAAAGTGAGAAGAGGTTCCTGAGTAAAAGTCAGATGAAAAGGTGCTGTAATGGAAAAAAATTCCTTGCCCTACTAAATTAAATGGTCAGGAAGTATTGCTGACATCAATCGGCATGAATAGTTCACCACACAACAGGTGAAAATTACATTTAGATGAATACATTTATGCAATTTTTATACATCTTTAATATTACAAATGTACACAAGACGAGCGAATTTTGTGTGTCCAGGTGATTAAATACGACTGATATTTCTTCTTTTGGAAAATGTAACAGTCAGAGAGCTTACTGGGAGAGATGACATTTGGTGTAGGCTCCGGTTTTTTGTTAATTGGTAATGTGTCAGGTCGCTGCGGATGAGACGGACGCTCCTGTTTGTCCTTATCCTTCTGTAACCTTAAACTGAAGATCTTGGAGAGCTTCTGTTTGATGTTTTTTTGGCTGAGCTTTTTCTTTAGTTTCTTTTCACTTTCATCCTCTTCTGATGTACAGGAGGTGTCATCCTGTGGAAACAGTTGAAGTATTTAAACTATTAAATTTTAGTTAAGTACTGATAATTATGATGAGAAAAAAGGAAAAAAAAAAAAAAAGAACCAGTCTCAGACACTGAAGTGAAAATTATAAATTTTTCCCATTTAGTACTCTTTTCTAGCCTCCATGGTCTTAATGTATCATAGTACTAATGTATAACAATACCATGTAGACACTACACTACAGGTTTGTGTCCAACATCACTCATGGTCTTTCATGTGTTCCAGCTCAAAACAATACAACACACTTACTTCGCTTTTGTCTTTGAGGTGTGCAGGTTTTGCTTTGCTCTTCCTGCCCAATGAGCCTTCAGGGTCTTTGGCAGGACGTTGTGTGCTGTTACGATGTGGCAGTTGCTTTATGAGGTCTTTGAATCCAGTCTTTTTTTCATCTCCTGAAGTGACAACCTGAGGATTCCGCTCATCCTTTGTTTTTGGTTTTGGGTTGGAACTAGCATGGGAAAACAAGACAATTCATTAAAAATAAATGGTCACATAAATAATATTGCAAATATTCAATTACTATATTTAAAATAATTACTTACTTAAACCTTTAGATTGATTAAAATGTAGTAAGTCCTAAAACTATCTACCCTTTAATCATTGCTACTCACTGGTAAAGGTCACAAACGGCACAAGTCAGTGAGTTATTATCCAGAATGTTGTGTCTTGAGCTACAATTTTTTAAAAAAAGATACAAACACAAAGACAAACAAGCAAAAAATAGAATAGTAGTGAGTTATATTACCTGTACTTGTGGTGATCGTTGTAGGCCCCTCCTACCCTCCCAGGCCTCTCTTTCAGAGGAATTAAAAGGGAGCGATGTAGAAAAGCTTGGAGCACTAAATGAGTCTCACTCTTAATCTCAATCAAAGAGATGGAGGACACAGATGAGCGGCGTCCTTCAGAGTCTGACATCACTGCAGTTTACAGAAGAAAAAAAAAACTTAAGTCATGTTATAAAATCCTCAAAAAATAAGCTACAATAGAGTGAAAAAGTGTTTGACCCCCTAATTTCCTCTTTTTATGCATGTTTGTCACACTTAAATGTTTCATCAAACAAATTTAAATATTAGAAAAAGATGATACAAGTAAACATAAAATGCAGTTTCTAAATGAAGGTGTTTATTATTAACCCTTTAAGACCTACCATAGAACCAAGTCCGCCAGAGCTTATAGTATATTTTTACATGGTGTGGTGCCATTTTTGGGAGCATTTCAAGTTGCTATACATCAATACAGCAATTATAGCCCAGATTTTAATAATATGTATTCATTAAGTGCATAGTAATTACATAAATTGCAAAACCGTGCAATAAACTACAAAAAAATTGAAAATCGTTTTTGCTTTTTTAACATATATTTCTAGTTAGAGAAATTTAAGAGGCTTATCCCTCAAAACTGTAAATACAAAAAAGTTGCACAAAATAGTTTCCTACCACAGGAAATTTATTTTGAGTGTCTTCATAGTTTTATTTTTGAATACACCAATTTTTATATACTGCAGGAAAAACGAAAATAAATATTATACTACAAATTTGCAAAAAAGCAGCATATGCATCAAAATAAACTATTTCCAGCAGTGCAATATGAGTCCTAAGCATCCCAGAAACGACACAGAAAGTCATAAAGTCAAAGATAACTTTTAAAAACACCAGTATAGACCCTGAGGCCCTGATGGTAAAAAAAAAAAAAAAAAAAACTACATTTCCGCGAAAATGACATCACTTCCGGTTTCGGGCAGGTAATGGCGGACATTCAAAAGTTCGCGCTGACGGATCGGCAAAGCGTGTTTCCGTAATATTATGTTTTTGTTGCTGCAAGTGCTTTTTATGCAGTTTTTGCAAAGCTTTATGTGGAAGGAAACCGTGACCTAGGACAAGCTGATGGCATAAGATGTAAGTACAACTCCTCCAGTTTCATATGCAAAAAAAATTATTGCGCTAGCTTACGTGGTTGCAGAGCTACCGGGATTTAAAAATAGTTACACAAAACAAAGCGTGCCCGCTCCGACCGGCTCTAAAGGGTTAAGGGGAAAAAAAATCCAAACCTACATGGCCCTGTGTGAAATAGTTCAATTCAACTGCATTTATACAGCACCAAATCACAACAACAGTCGCCTCAAGGTAGGGGTGGGCGGTATAAACGGTAAATGATAGAAACGATATAAATTTGACCAACGGTAGAGATTTTTACTATACCGCTCTACCGCAATAGCACATGTTGATGGTGTCATCATCAAGCTGCACCTGTTTTGGTCGAAAGCATTGCAGCAGCTGCAAACAACATCATCTGCAAATTATGCTGGGAAACAGTAATAGCAAAAAGACGAAGCACTTTTGGAATATGAGGAAAGCCAAAAACTGTGCTTCCTCCACTTCCCTATCATTGATTCACTAATGCCGAATTCTCTCGCAGCCGCTCTATTCCCATGTTGTTGCAGTATATTAATGACCAACCTCGTATTGTGGATGGATTATCTCAGTAGTTTTCCTGACTGAAGTTTAGTCCGTTTATAGCATCCTGTTATGCAATTGCATTTGTCCCTAACCACCAGAAACCCTCACGTTATCTTTTATTGAGTGGAAAAAAGTTAGCGTTCATCCTTCAGCTTCACTGTGCTAATGTTATGCCAATGTAGCTGTTTTGCTAGCAATCACTTAGGACAGGGGTGTCGAACTCCAGGCCTCGAGGGCCGGTGTCCCGCAGGTTTTAGATATCACCCTGTTTCAATACACCTGAATCAAATTATTAGTTCATTAACAGGCTTCTGGAGAACTTCAAGACATGTTGGTGATAATTTAGCCATTTAAATCAGCTGTGTTGGATCAAGGACACATCTAAAACATGCAGGACACCGGCCCTCGAGGCCTGGAGTTCGACACCTGTGACTTAGGACATCACTATATACCAGCTAGTCCAACTTCAGTAACCCTACAAACGTCACTGCTGTTTAGTTTTCTGTCTTCATTTATGTTGGAAGTGATAGCAGAGCTGTACGTTTTAATTTTTTCAGATATCTCTCAGTCAGAACATGGCACATCATGTTTAGGTGGAAACTAGCTAGCTAACTTCTAACTCCGTTGAATTGAATAAATTCTGTTTTCATGGATGCCTGGATGTTAAACTTAATTGTTGCACCTGGTAAAGCAGCAACGCTGATCATTTTATTAAAGATGAAAGAATTTAGACAGTTTTTAACTCTCAGTGATGCTGCAGTGTTCGTTTGACTTTGGGACCTGAAAGCAGATGGAGTTTTGGACCCAGATTACTCCGCGAGGCTCCTGACTACGGTAACCGTAATGCTCCGACAAACATTTTTGACAGATTTTTGAGAGCCGTGTACCACATAAAATCTGTTTGAGGTCAGTAAGCACACCCAGAACCAGGCACACTGTCGATTTTTGAGAGAATTAAAGGATTTTAAGTGTGCCTTAGTGTGTAGAATACGTTATACAAAAGAAAATAATATATCGCGATATATATATCGTTACCGCACATGCTTCAAATTATACCGTGATATGGATTTTAGGCCATATCGCCCAGCCCTACCTCAAGGCACTTTATATTCTAAGGTAGACCCTACAATAATACATTGATGGAATTTCAATCTTTTAATTATCTTATGCACTGTTGAAGTTAAACTATCCAAATCTCTTTCTATCTTTATTTGAGGAACATTAATTTTTTTGAAAATTATTGAAATATGTAAAGACAATTTTTAATTTTTTGTACCAAATCATAATTACAATCACCTGTTGACATCACGTGTTTCAAATCACGTCATTATTTAACAAATTCACCTGATTGCTAGCACTACATTGCTCCTATCCCAACCTTTTACGGAATATGTTGCAGGTCTGAATGACAGCAAAGGATGTCTATTTACAAATGAAATAAAGTTGACCAGACAAAACATGAAATATTTTGTGTTCATATTGTCTGCAATGACATATAAGTCAAATTTAGAAATCACTCCTTTCTTTCTTTATTTTTTTGCATTTTCCATACTGTCCCAACTTTTTCTGATTTGGGTTTCTAAGATGGGGCCTGATTATTTACGACCTTGTATGTGAGGAGCAGGATTTTGAATTCTGGATTTAACAGGGAGCCAATGAAGGGAAGCCAATACAGGTAAAATCTGCTCTCCCTTTCTAGTCCCTGTCAGGACTCTTGCTGCAGCATTTTGGATTAACTGAAGGGAGTTTTTAGGACATCCTGATAATAATGAATTACATTAGTGCAGCCTGGAAGTAATAAATGCATGAACTAGTTTTTCAGCATCACTCTGAGACAGGATATTTCTCATTTTAGAGATGTTGTGCAAATGGAAGAAAGCAGTCTTACATATTTGTTTAATATGTGCATTGAAGGACATGTCCTGGTCAAAAATGACTCCAAGGTTCCTCACAGTGTTACTGGAGGCCAAGGTAATGCCATCCAGAGTAAGAATCTGGTTAGATACCATATTTCTAAGATTTTCAGGGCAGAGTACAACAACCTCAGTTTTATCTGAATTAAGAAGCAGAAAGTTAGAGGCCATCCAGGTCTTTATGTCTTTAAGACAGTCCAGCAGTTTAAATCAAATGACTGGATAATGTCCTGCATTAGGAAATTCTGATATTTTAATCTTTAAATCTCCTTTCCTTTGCTCCAAGATGCAAAAATGTAATAATAATACAACTAATAATATAACTAAAACAAACCTTAAATACTAATCCATATGTTTAAAATACACAGTGACTTTCAAATGTCCTCCATTACTGAGGAAAATTTTGCAGACCAACAAAGCCAGTCTGCCATTTTTCATATCCTCCCTGGTGAACTTGATCTATCCACAGAGTTGATCAGCAAATTGTTTATTGTGGCTGATTTTCGTCTAGTTATCATGGAACTGACTTCATGATCCAATGATTGAAACTAGCACTTACAATCGACTGTCGTTATGCATGTTTTTTTTGCTTTATTTTAATTTCTGGTGCTATGAGAGTGTTTAGTTCATCAACTTGGGTTAGACCAACACAAACTGAACCAGACTAAACATACTTCACTGCACTGTATGTATGTGTGCTGCACAAATTCTCTCTGGAATTAGTAACGTTTCTCTGATTCTGACGTATTGCGAAGTTATCCCCCAGTGCTTTTCCTTATTTGATGGTAGTATAAAGAGCTGTTCCTTATAATATGTATACTCATGTACTTTCTTATGCTAGTAACTCAGTTTTTTTTTTTGTTTTTTTCCCTAAGGAACAAATTTGCTCAACATAAGAGACAAAAATGACATGGAAAAACCCCATGGAGCTATAGAATTGACTGCTTATTTACATGTTTCAATTAAAGAATTTTTTTTGTAGATAATATTCAAGTGACGTTCGATTGTGTATACGTTCTCTACGTTCCGCCCAATCGATTCTTTTGCGAACTCTCTGTTGTTGTTAACAGGTCGCAACACGGGTTCGAAACAGCTTGAAAGAGAAACAGAAACAAACAAGTGATTCTAATAGTTCCATTCCATTCATTCCTTACACCACCTAACAAAACACCGCCTTACACACTTTTTATAACCCCCCTCCAAAAAAACAAAATTTACGACGACCCTCATCTATGAGATACCTCTGCCAAGGTACTCTTTAATATCGTTTAAAAACTTTAGCTCAATTCATTTTAATCAAAGAATACGTGAATTAAGAACAGTAATCGCCCGACCGACCAGGGACAGAACTTTTCCGCGGTATTGATGACTCGAGTTCAAAGAATATTTCACTAACTTTTACGAAAGGTAAATACATGCTAGACTGAGACAAACTTATATATACAATAAAAACTTTGTACCTCGAGGTGTGTCTCGACGTGTCGAAGTAGACCCGAATTGAGGTTTAGAGTGTTTTTGCCGTTTTCTTGCGCAGCTACATTGAACTCCGTGGTAATCGTCTTCTTCTGCCGCTTCCACGTCTTCTTCTTCTTCTTCTTCTGTATAGGGTTTACTGGCGGTTGGCAAACAGCAAAATAGCGCATTACCGCCACCAACTGGTGTGGAGTGTGGACCGAAATGACAAAAAAATGAAAAGTTAAAAAAAAAAAAAAATTCAAAGCCTCTCGAACAAATGGGCCTGCCTTAAAAACCAAAATGCAGCCCGATAACTTTCACTTACAGAGGTCGTGCGAAACAAAACAATCAAGTCCAACTGCACTTCCATATCGTCCAGCTTTTTGATCAGTTGTCTGCATTCAATATCATACCTCTGACAATTCAAGAAAACATGTTCTATTGTTTCCTGTTCCCTACTGCAGTCACACTCCCCTGTACAGTGTTTACCTATTAAAAACAATGTGGTATTTAAACCAGTGTGTCCAAATCTCAGTCGAGATATAATCGTCTCCTCTCTCCTGTTTCGGCCTGTACTTCTCATTTCCCCCACCTTCCTTTGGATTTTATAAAACCATCGCCCTTTCCTCTCTTCCTCCCATTGCTTCTGCCAACCTTTCGATCATTTTGTATCGTATTCTACTCTTGAGCTCCGTCCTACTCACACTAATAACCATATCTACTATCGGTCTCCTTGTTGCGACTTTTGCTGTCCTATCTGCCATTTCATTTCCTTTATCTCCATGATGCGCTGGTACCCATAAGAATGTGACCATAAGCCCCATCATAACAATTCTGAACAATGTTTGCTGGATCTCTATCAGAATGCCAGGTCTGCATTCTGAGTGACTGTCTTGCAGACTGGCCAGTGAAGAGTTCGAGTCTGAACATATCCTCTCTTCCTCATATTCATTGTGGTGGATTATTGGGTGTTAATGCAGTGTTCCAAAATGAAAACCATAGAGTCACACAGCTGTGCTGCAAAGTGACCATAGACAAGGTGGGTTAACCATTTTTAATGTAAAATATGAACGTAAACCCCACCATGACATGTTTTTGTTGTTTCTCTGGATTATTATTTTTTTCAACATTTTGGTAAATGGACTGGTACTTATAAAGTGCTTTTCTACTTTATCTTAAGCACGCAAAGGGCTTTAGATAATTCACCCATTCACAACAGCAGTTTTTTCTACTGTTTCTAAATGCTTCCTAATTAACATCCACACACATTTGGAGATGATCAACATGTTAGGGTTAGTATCTTGCCCAAGGATACTCACCACCACCTGAGCTACAGCCGTCCACATGGCTTATAATAATTTATTATCACATAGTCTTTCAGCCCAATTTCTAACAACATATTCTTGCTCATTTGCACTCCCCTATTCTATATGAGTATTGTATATGGGATGCCTTGCTTAAGAAGCGTGGCACAGCCTCCTCCTTCTCCTTCTTCTCTGTCCCTGTAAACTGTTGCATAGTTAAATAGAACGAATTCCGAATTAGATTTAACCCAGGATGCCTGGATATGGATTATCTTGGACTTTTCTTTCATATCTCAAATAAATTGCTTGAATTTCTGGCTCTTAGCATTGAAACTTCTGGCATTCCATTGGAGAATGAGCGTAGTTAATAGTATTACAGTATCTGATACATATTGCTTCTCGGCTTGACTGAATCTTAAGTTTGTCATTTATTTCTTCCCATTTTAAATCTGTCATCCTGAAGTGGTGGTCCGCAGCGTTCACTATTATTTATATTCTTTCAGTTTTATTCAATATGTTGCATTTATCACTAGTTTTATTTAATTTTTTTGTAAATTTAATTCTAATTTTCTGTACTTTTGTCTCTCTTTTCACTGCTTTGCAACCCCA
The DNA here is from genome assembly GCF_057381915.1 of Diplotaxodon limnothrissa. Taxonomy (NCBI): domain Eukaryota; kingdom Metazoa; phylum Chordata; class Actinopteri; order Cichliformes; family Cichlidae; genus Diplotaxodon; species Diplotaxodon limnothrissa. The sequence continues at coordinate 7,692,310 of NC_140599.1, read as the reverse complement.
CAATGCTATATTGTGGCTTCCTCTGTGGCTGCAGGATTCTGGAGGAACTCCTGCTGCACACTTGCCACTTCTATTGTCCCCTCCACAATGAGCTCACCTGTGATTCCTTTTACATACAGCTGTCTGAATTCTTAAGAGCTAAAACATTTAATGGGCTTTGGTGCAAATTCTCTGTACATATAAGCAGTTTTGTCATATCAAAATTATAGTTCCTGCTCCTCAAAGCATAGCTGCAGTCCCTTTTTTTTATATGTTCTCCCAAGCATTTTCTTCATTTACTTCACTTGTTTCTCACTTGTAGATTTTCCACCAGTTACTCTCTTTTTACATTTTTTAACCTTCTTTACCCCCATTTCAGATTTACTGCCTATTAGTAAATTTCCATAACTCAGAATGTGCATTTTTACGTCTCCCAATTGTCCTCTGATAATTCCAGTTAATTTTGTTGGGTCCATCTTTTCACATACCCCTCTTTCTCAGATCTCACCACCACAGTAAGTTAGCTGTGTACCACTCCTCTTCCTTTGCTTTCTGATTCAACACTCAACACCATTCTTCCTCCTCTTCCTTCCTCTGTCCATACTGTTGCTGTCACTGTCAGTTTTCCTCTGTTTCTTTCTATCACTTGTTGCAGACAACACTGCTTGAGCACCATTGTTGTACAGAGCCTTTCTAGACTGTCACCAGCTGCTCCAGGACAACTAGTCCTGCTTATGAGTCCACAAGAGAAGATGTTGATATTAGTGTTTGATTTTCCCACACTCACCACCAATTTCATTCTCCTCTCCACCAGATACACCAGTAACTGTCTCCTGACATGACATTTTCCTCCCTCTTTTTATTACTCAAATTTGTCTAAATCAGTCTATGTATCTGTGACTGCTTGTAAAAGCTATTTTTTGAGTTCAATCTGTATGTTTCTGTTTTCTTGCTGCAGAATGAGGAAGTCGATGTCTTCCACTTATTGGAAGGTTTCTGATTTGCTTCCTGCTCCAGTCTGTATGTTGAGGTGGTCTCATGTGGTACAGGAGTGTATGAGTATATGTTCAATGAAGCAAGTGTGAGTGTCTGTGTGTATAAGAACATGGTTTTGAAGTAAGTACTTTATGAACCTGCAGTCAGCTGAGACTGAAGAAGTCTCTTTGATGAGTGAAGAAACATTTCTCCCACTGAAAACGCTAATCCAGGTGAACAGAATGCTTTTTTGGCAGTTTATGGTGAGTAATATTACAAAAGAGTTCGTTAAATCTATTTGCCATACCAGCCATGACGATGTTCTATATAAGCTAAAGAGATTACTATGGGGATTGTAAGGTAATATGCCATGGGCTCACATCTTTCAATATAACTCTACTTCAGTAGGTTACTCACAGTATGGACTGCACTCATTTTTAATCTCAGTGTACATTTCGATCTCCACAATACTATTCACACAGTTTTTTGAATTTAGCTTGCACTAGTGCGGTTCTTCACATGCTATTTGTACATGACTTCACTAGATGTCTGTATTTGACTTTTCTGGTGTGAGCTGCAGCAAAGCTGCAAAGATTTTGCCTTGAGGTTTTATGGATCCACACACTGCTACACTGCAGTACCAAAATTGGCAACAGAAAAATAAGAGTTTGGCTTTCTCATAACTCTTCTGTGACAAAAGTAAACACAAGTGCTTGAAACGTTTAGGATGCACACTAAATTTGGGAAAAGGTGTGGGATTGTAGTCTGACCTGACTCTAATTCTAGATTCATGATATTCATCATCTAATCTTCTGAACATAATACAATTTAGGACACAAAACAGTAAAGATCCTCTCCAGATGTGACATGATATTGCTGGAAAAATGTGATGTCATGCACTATCATACACGAGTTAATCTGAAGAGCATTTGCATCAGAATGTGGTGACGTGTTTGCTTATGGAGCTACCTTTGATCAAATGTGATCATCCCCACAGAATAAAAATATTTTGGTTTGATGAGTCTTTTATTTGTTGTTGTTGTGATTCTTAATATCATATAAATATCATTTATTTCTTAGGAAACACTTCAGTCTTTCCACATCCTTAGACAGATTTTTCCTTTTTTTAAATTGTAAATCTTTTTTTTAAATGTTTTTTGATATCAAATGAATATACACATTTGAAGCTGTGGTGGAAAGGTCAACAAACATACTTTTATTCATCATGGATAATCTCTCTGTGCCACTGGACAGGCAGTGGAGAACTTTCTCTAACTGGGTTAGGGTTGACGTTACACCAAATCTTTCATACCCCGTGAAACAAGTCATTATGATACAGTATAGTTATATCTCCCACATATATTATCTTCTGAGGGCAAGAGACACAACCACTATTTCTGAGCAGTTTTCTCAGAGTGCCACACAACGCCTTGGATTGAACATTGTCTGTATACGTGAAGATTTGTGCTATTTATTTGTGATATGTGTGTTGCTCCCACTTGACCAAGTAAGCATACAACAATACAAAGATCATGACAGAAAAATGTTTGCGCCAAGATTGGCGTCTATTTTATTTAGGAAGGTACTTATCACGATGACGGAATTCTAATGAAAAAACAACATCAAAATGAGAATTATACTAGTTATGAAAACACAGGCAATAGGAATGATGAACAGTCTTTAGCACAGCCCCCCCAAAACCCGTCCAGCGTCACTGGTGTCAAGACACTGGTACAAGGATTGGGAGTGACCAGACCAAGAACGCATGCAGGACTTCAGGAGATTGTAATGGTGAGATTAAACTGCAAAACTTGATAAATAATAATGTCACAACTGCCAAAATCCCCCAAAACATATAAGGAAAGTGCTTCAGTGCTTTGAAATATAAAAGAATAAGTCAAGTCTGCACACTACAGTCAAAACAGTAATTACAGTAAATGTTGTCAGTAAGTTGTATTGGAAACATGGAACTCAGAATTACAGTAATTAGTCACTTTAAACACAAAATAAAATAGAAAACAGAGAATATGCTCTTCCAACATGCTCTATTGAATCTCATTTAGTTGCTTTGTCTGCATTTTGTGCTTACTTACCTCTTGCAACACGCAGCCATTTCCTCCCTTGCAGTGAATCTGTCCAGCACTCATCTGTCTCTGTATGAATGAGTACTTTGTAAGCACCACTACCCCCTCAGCCAGTTCTTGTGCCCATGTCTCAATCTCCAAATTCCAGTCCCTCTGCCTATCTTCTGTGCTGGCTGAGTGCTCATGTCACTTTGTCTCACCCCCAAAAATCACTGTTCATCAGAGCTTGAGCCAATAAAGAGCCAGGCAGCTGGGTGAGGCACTTCCTCTGTGACAGGAAATTAACCACAAACAACCGACCAAAGGGAGGGGGCTAATGAGAAAGTGAGATCAAAAGACGCTGATGTTTTAATGGCTGTAAGTAGAGTTCTAAAGGGGATGAACAGGTCATGGTAAATAATTCTTGTGCTGGCTTCTAAAATAAATCTGAATAAATACATATACTATATCTAGTTTACTCTAGTATATAGTATACAGTGGGGCAAAAAAAGTATTTAGTCAGTCACTGATCATGCAAGTTCCCCCACTTAAAACGATGACAGAGGTCAGTAATTTGCACCAGAGGTACACTTCAACTGTGAGAGACAGAATGTGAAAAAAAAAAAAAAAATCCATGAATCCACATGGTAGGATTTGTAAAGAATTCATTCGTAAATCAGGGTGGAAAATAAGTATTTGGCCAAAAACAAAAATACAACTCAATACTTTGTAACATAACCTTTGTTGGCAATAACAGAGGTCAAACGTTTACTATAGGTCTTTACCAGGTTTGCACACACAGTAGCTGGTATTTTGGCCCATTCCTCCATGCAGATCTTCTCGAGAGCAGTGATGTTTTGGGGCTGTCGCCGAGCAACACGGACTTTCAACTCCCGCCACAGATTTTCTATGGGGTTGAGGTCTGGAGACTGGCTAGGCCACTCCAGGACTTTCAAATGCTTCTTACTCCTTTGTTGCCCGGGCGGTGTGTTTTGGATCATTGTCATGTTGGAAGACCCAGCCTCGTTTCATCTTCAAAGTTCTCACTGATGGAAGGAGGTTTTGGCTCAAAATCTCACGATACATGGCCCCATTCATTCTGTCCTTAACACGGATCAGTCGTCCTGTCCCCTTGGCAGAAAAACAGCCCCATAGCATGATGTTTCCACCCCCATGCTTCACAGTAGGTATGGTGTTCTTGGGATGCAACTCAGTATTCTTCTTCCTCCAAACACGACGAGTTGAGTTTATACCAAAAAGTTCTACTTTGGTTTCATCTGACCACATGACATTCTCCCAATCCTCTGCTGTATCATCCATGTGCTCTCTGGCAAACTTCAGACGGGCCTGGACATGCACTGGCTTCAGCAGCGGAACACGTCTGGCACTGCGGGATTTGATTCCCTGCCGTTGTAGTGTGTTACTAATGGTGACCTTTGTTACTTTGGTCCCAGCTCTCTGCAGGTCATTCACCAGGTCCCCCCGTGTGGTTCTGGGATCTTTGCTCACCGTTCTCATGATCATTTTGACCCCACGGGATGAGATCTTGCGTGGAGCCCCAGATCGAGGGAGATTATCAGTGGTCATGTATGTCTTCCATTTTCTGATGATTGCTCCCACAGTTGATTTTTTCACACCAAGCTGCTTGCCTATTGTAGATTCACTCTTCCCAGTCTGGTGCAGGTCTACAATACTTTTCCTGGTGTCCTTCGAAAGCTCTTTGGTCTTGGCCATGGCGGAGTTTGGAGTCTGACTGTTTGAGGCTGTGGACAGGTGTCTTTTATACAGATGATGAGTTCAAACAGGTGCCATTCATACAGGTAACGAGTGGGGGACAGAAAAGCTTCTTACAGAAGACGTTACAGGTCTGTGAGAGCCAGAGATTTTCCTTGTTTGAGGTGACCAAATACTTATTTTCCACCCTGATTTACGAATAAACTCTTTACAAATCCTACCATGTGGATTCATGGATTTTTTTTTCACATTCTGTCTCTCACAGTTGAAGTGTACCTCTGGTGCAAATTACTGACCTCTGTCATCATTTTAAGTGGGGGAACTGGCTGACTAAATACTTTTTTGCCCCACTGTATATAGTATATGTATTTAAAGTTTCACTGATATGTCACTGTAAGTTTCTGTTGGGTCCTAACTATGATGTATATGCATTGCTGTGCAAACATACAATTTCTTAGGAAAAGGCACACGCCTGTTTATTCATTCAATTATCTAATCAGCCTATCACGAGGACCAACATGTAGAAAATCCTTTAGATACAGGAAAGCCAGAGCACACCAATTTTGATGGTGACTTCGTTGTTGTTAGCAGATGGAATCATTTGTGATGAGCAAAAAACATCAAAGAATACACCATCGGGCTCTGATGTCAGCTAAGAGCAAAGATTATTATCTGTAACATGCACCAGCTCACAAAGAAAAGCTGTGTCTAACTGGATTAACGATTCACTGAGGTCAACGAACGGCTGTCATCGGTCATTTATTGAAATTATTCAAGGTACCCATTACTATCAGAACACTTTATTGATCCCAAAAGAAATTATTATCACTACAAGTATCATTATCATTAAGCACTGCCCAAAATGAAGTGTAACACCTAATTACAAGAACTGCTGGAAGCAAACAACAAGGATACAGTCAGTACTGTAAGGTTTTTAAGGTGCAGTGTAAAACACCATTATGTGGCTAAATGGTTTGACTTTTATTAACATAAATGAATTTACTCAAACCTCATTGTTCAAATACAATTTCAACATCAGCAAAGGTTAAAGTCGGTTTTCTTGTATGTGTAGCTGGAGTTAATATGGGAATTGTTGGTGAACTAGAGGGCAGGGTGCTGAAAGGATGATGATGATGATGATGATGATGATGATGATGATGATGGGCTCATGTTCAAAGACAGTAGATACAGAAAAGTGGCTTTGATATCTTCTGGGTGGGGTGTCTGGGAGGGAGACGGTTGTTTACAAAGGGGATCTAATCCCACTCGTGATCTGCTGTAGCATTCGTCATCACATCATTAACTTCAAACTGCATCACTGCATTAACCAAACAACCTGGATATGTCTGACCTTATATGGTCTGGTGGCTTTTCTGGTATGAACTTCAGTGTGGAGTGGGCCTCAGAGTTATCTTTGCAAGAAGATGGGCCTCTTCCTCGATTATGCTTATCATGATTCATTTTCTGTTTGTTTATTCTTTTTTGTGTGTTAATGTTACATTATCTCAAAAGTATACTTTCATTTTTGTTTATAGATTAGTTTCCACACAGAAACTGAACAACGGAGGCAGTCAATGGAAAAGAAATCTGTGCTTTCCGGAAAGTGCCTGATTGCACCATAGTGATAAAATTCATTTAAACATGTTTTTCTCTTCTTAAAATAGCAGCCAGTGATTCTTTTTCTCAGACCAGCAACATTTCAACTATAGTTGGAGCTTTATTTGAAATGGGTGTAGGGATTGTTAACAGGAAATCCACCATCACATGGGCAGGAAATGCTGTTCAGACAGAAATAAACAAGACATATAAGGGAAACAGAGGCACTGCTGACATTACAGCTACTGCACATCATTTTCTCACCAGGAGAGAGGAACACCATCACTAACGTCGCTTACTGATATCCTCAATAAACAAAAATTGTGCCTGTATTTTAAATCACATACTTTTTTCCTCAGAATACTCTGTTGCAGCCTTTACAAACTCTTTACTGCAGTAGCCGCAAAACTGAGAAACACTACTTCATAATACCAGCAGGCTTTAGACTTTTACTACGCTGGTTTATGTGTGGCTGGATTACATACTGAAAAATTCAAGGTACAGCTGTTCGTATTGCCAAGAAAAATATTCTCATATAGTGAAGGAGAAGTAAATCGTTACATATTTCACACTGTTTTCATAATTCTATAATTATACCTGATTTTTATTGAATGTCCTCGAGCTACCTATTCCCTGTCGCCATTGCTTTAACTGACCCAGGGTCAGTGTAAAATACAATCCTAGCTGTGTGAACAAAGCCTGGCTCCTTTAATCCTGCATGAAAAACCTCAGGATGCAGGCTATTATTACTCTTTCCTGCTGGCACACCTGTCACACCTGAGAGTCAGCTAGAAGCAGACTGCCAGACTCTGTAATACTGCAAATGATCAGTGACTCAGGTTAACACTAAACTTTAAACGGCACCTCTGTGTCTCTGTGTGCTGAACATTTAGGATTGAGTCAGGCTGCATTGACTGTGGGACTTTAATGTGTTGAAAGCAGGTTGAAGACGGCTCAGAAACATTTGAAGATTAAAATTTAGCATTATGGCTGCTGGTGGTTTGTAAAGCCTCTACTCAGCTGTATTTTTGTTACTAATTTATGTTTGTTGTTGTTTAACACAGATTTCAGAAGAGCAAATATGCTTAATAGTTTAACTAGATTTCATTTGTCAGTGTGGGACTGCTGAGTCACCTGAAGAACTCATTTCATTCATTCTCCACATGATGTTCATTTACAGAAATGTTTCACAGGAACTGATTCCTCCCAAAGGTTGAACTAGTGTGTTTCCATAGATTACCTCTGTTTGAATGTACTTCTTAAATGAAGGCAAGTGTTTGTCCTTTTTTGTTCCTCAGGTACAGTACGTGATATCAAGGGCAGGCGGTCAACACTGGGGGTAGACAAGAAGCAGATGTACTTCCAAGAGGGAGCTCCAGTGAGGTCAGAGGTCAGAATCTGAAACAGCTCAGGTTTATATTTTAGGGGTTATAAAAAATCAAAATGTATTTATAAAGAAACCTTTAAATAATAGTCATAATTATGATTATTATAAGAAATATCAAACATTTAAGTGGATTTTCTGTTACACATATTGTGTTAGCCCTGCGATAAACTGGCAGCCTGTCTTTGTCCTGTATCAGCTGGGATAGGCTTCATCCTCCCGCAATCCTGAATTGGATACATTGTATTCCAATTATGTAATCTGATCATTTACAAACTCAAGGTATCTAATCAAAATGTAAGTAATAATTATAAAATGGGAAAGCAGAAATAAGTGTGACATAAATGTAAATGTGTGAGCTGACATAGAGGACAGCTACATGTAGTCTGAAAAACCTTTGTTGTCAAGTTTGCAGGTCTATCAGCACGAGACATTCTTACATAGAAGAGTCTGTTAAAGTCTCTAACTCAGTGAAGCATTATTGGTCCTGTCTGTTTGGATAAATATAGTAAGTTGATGTTTGTCCATTTATTGACACATTTTCTTAAGTGCTTATCCAGTTCAGGATCACAGTGGAGCTGCAGCTGGATATGTTCATTAAATAAACCTTACAAAAGTTAACAATAAACCTGCATCCATGTACGTTGTTGTCCACAGGATGAGAAAATCAAACTGGAACACTGTGGAACATGTTAATAAATGTTTGTGTGTTTATGCCTGTGTCTTTCACAGGAGGCGCTGGAAGGTTTCCCTAATAGTTCCTGGTGAATCAAAGCAGAACCATAAAGGTTGCTGGACTGCATGATGGCCTTACCCCTGAGCCGTCATCCTGTTAAAGGAGGAACCACTTAGCTGTTTTCAAAGTAGCTGATTAGATTTCATCTCAAGTAAGCGATTAACTGTTTGTTCGTTTGTTCTGCCACTTAAAGAGCATTTAAGGACGTCTTTTGAGTGTCCAGTTGAATTAATTCTACTGGCTCTCATGGTCATTTGTTATTATAGACATATTTTTCATATTCATCCAGCTATTTAGTAAATTCTGTCTATTTAGTAATATCCGTCAGCTATAAAATGTAAAATGTAATATAAATATCCCTGCTGCTGCGGAGTCGGGGCGGTCTGCCTCCCCCCACCGCAGGGAAAAGGGTAACACCACCTGGGTCTGGGCGCAGTTCCCCCCTCCAGGGGCAAGGGTACCTAGACCCGGTGTGTAGAGTACGCTTGGGGAGTGTGATCGTGTGTACAGCGTCTCTTTATGTCTGTCTCCACGTTGGTTGAGTGTGGAGTGAGTGCATATGAGAGCATGAGGGTGGGAATGGATGTTTGTATATGTGTGTGCCTGTATTTCTGTGTCTATATGTCAGGTTGGGTGTCAGGCGCCACCTCTCTGGGGACATCTTAGGCCCTCCAAGGTTTGGAGACCTATCTCCCCCTACCACCACTTCCCCTGCCAGTGGCGGACTCCCTCAGACATCGGTGCGTTGGTGGTTCTTTGTGTCCGGGGATGGGCGTCCAGGTACACACCGGCTCACTCCTTGGCGGCCGCTTATCGGGGCCTGGAGCCTGGGGCTTGCTCGGGCCACTTCGGAGGTGGGGTGCCCCCGGCCTCTCGGCCTGGGGCTCGGTCACTCAGGCACGGCTGGCTGCCGGCGGAGCTCAAGGGCGCGTCACTGCAACTCCCCCTGGCTTCTGCTCCGCGGCTGCTGAGTGAGCCCTCATCTGGGACTCTCCTCAGCTCTTACTGGGACAGTGGCGCGGCTGCCCCTCTCTGCCCCTCTGTTGGTCTTCCTTGGTCTCTTGTGTTCTGGGGGCCTCTGGATGTCTGGAGTTTTGATCTCCTCCATACCTGCTTCATGCCCTGGAGGACGGGGCTGTGGCCCCCCCACACCCTCTAGCAGATCATTACATGAAGGAACCTTTTAAAAAATAAAAATAAAAAAAAAACAAGCGCGTCCATGCTCACAGGTGTACACACGGGTGATCACACCCACAAACTACACCCTTTTTGGCTCCTACCTCAAAGCACACTGTGTTCTGTTGATCTTATGTGCTGCACAATAATGTTTAATATTTAGTATTTACTGTCATATTCCCATATATCATTGTGATGTTGTTTATTCTATTACTCTTGTTCTCTTCTGCTTGTTTTCTTTTTTCTTTCTCAGCAGGTGACCCAGGTGATCGATATATGCATTTTTTTTTCTTCTTTTTTTTTTCTGCTCATTCTGTTGGTTTTTGTCTTTTGCCCTTCTCCCCCGTCCCTCTTCTCAGCTGTTTCTCTTTCCCTCTTTCTTTCTACCCTTCTTTCCCCCAGTCAAGTGTGTCCTGTATTCAGTAAGTGAAAATAAAATGAACAATAAAAGGTAAAAAAAAAAAAAAAAAAAAGCTATAAAATGTCATATAAATATAAAAATATCTAAATATCTCCTGCACTTTATATTTTAATGATGTAAGTCTGTTATCGTGTTACATTAGCATTCCTCACATATCAATGAGATGCTGTACAGTACAATCCTACTGACACAGCAGAGGGATAACGACAGCTATTCAACATCGTTACACGACACATTCGAGCTGCATGACACAGACAAAGTGACTAAATCATCTTTTTTGTGGTTTATTGTCTTCAAACCAGCAGACAAAGCTGATTGCAGAAGATGTCGGAGAAGAACTTCAGGCCGTGTACTGAAAAGGTATTTTTTTCTTGTTATCAAAAGACATTTGGAGTGGCAGCTTCTACAACTGGTTGCACTAAAGTAAAGCTTACAGTCTAAGAAATCACAGTGTTGATGTTCAGCACAAAGAGAAAAGCTCACTTGTTTGAATTTATTTACAATCATAGTTTTATAAATTCTGACTGTAAACATCTTTTACAGCTTTGATATTGTTTGACACTCGATATCAGGTGATAGGATTTAATTTAAAGGTTTCTGTGTCCCAATGAGCCATTTACACTGATCAGTGCCACTTTAACTGTAACACATTCATTATTTAGATTCAACAAAGAAATAACTGAATGTAAAAATGGCAGCCCTCAGGCAGGTTTATAGAGATATATGCATGCATTATGAAATTTATGTATCCCAGATAATTGTTATTCATCTAGTCATGGCATACCCACCTCTTCCTCCCAAGTTAACTGCAACCCAAAAGAACTAGTGGGGCTATTTACACACTCACAACCAGTGTGGGGTAAAAAGAGCCACCAAAAAGCTGTCAGCCACAGATGTGCTATAAGAGTTAGAAACTCTACTTATGGAGAAACTTTCTAAGTCTAACAGGGGACAGGTACTCCTGCCCAAATAACATGATATAACCCCACATACAGCCCAGCCATAAAGTGAACCAAGTCATTTAATTCAAGACAGCATGGGACCAAATGCATGTAACCAGCCTGCACCAACCTGGCATTTCTTCCTCCTGAATTAAATGAATGAATGGATGAAAGTTAAATGACTACAAACCTAAAGCCACTAGTTCCCACACTGGAGCTCCCTGATACTGTGTGTTAACCGTATTTAGCTTGTATCAACAGTTGTAACAGGCTAAGCCACTTGAGACACTGCATTGAATTTGTTCCTGTCTTAATGGTTTCAGCTCAGATGTTCTGCTTTTTCATTTCAGTAGATCAAAGCAGCTCGTGCTCCTTCTGCTTCCAATTTAGAAGAAGAAGAAGAAGAAGAAGAAGAAGAAGAAGAATGCTTTCAGGGAAGTGGCGTTCATGGTCTCAGTGAACAGTCATGGTCACACACTGCATGTGGTTTTAAAAGCAACATGTCTGTTCAGTACAACGATCGAGATGTGTAATATTAGTGCAGCTACGGTTTGTTTTTGAACATCAGTTCTGTTTTCTACTTTGATCACTTAGACCAAAAAAGTGTTGTTTTCAGATTCCTGTTCCTTTTTTTAATTACAATTAGTTTCACATAAATGTTAGTGTTTCCTTTTATGATCTTTTAATGCTTACACTACACTGTACATGTCTACATTAGAGACATTTCTGTTTCCTGTTTCTGTTGACTCAGAGTTGTGAAATGTTCTTTTATTTGATACACAATATGAAGTTCATAATTTTCTTACAAATAAAACTCTAATGACAAACATGAACAGCTGTGCTTATTTCTGAGACATGAGTTTTTGAATGTGTTCATATTTAGACAGTGTGCATCTGTATGTTGAAACTGTAATGGTGAACCTGAGGTGATGGTCAACAGAAGGCAAATATATATCAATATAAAACAATATTGAAGTAATGTCTTTACCCTCTGCAGAGTGTGGATGCTGTGCACACAATCACCTTATTCACTGTAGTAAACATGCACCGCTAGCTCACGTGACTGACTGTCTCCATGGTTACATCGTATATTATTAGCTGTGTAAACAGCTTCCAAAGATACCGCCATAGCTCTCTGCAGCTGTAACACTTTCACACTTTGCAAATCATTTCATGTTTTTGATAGTTATGAAGACAGAATATGTTTTTAAGGTCATGCTAGGCGGTTGCTATGGTGGTTGCTGTGGACTTGGGTGGACCGCGTCTGATTCCTGTTATTAGCTGTCTGCCGCAGGAAGGCTGCGTTCCACTTACAAGTAGTGACAGTCTGCCGCAACTCGAACTCAAACCCCTCTTTGTTCTTTAATTATAGGCCTTTTATAGCCGTTCATGACACGCACACACACACATAAAGCATTTTGCCTCACCATGAGAATGGAACTTTACCTAAGCTAACCTTTAAAATATCTGATATAGGATAGAAAAATGAAGCAACCAGAGATTTAATGATGAAGACTCTGTAGTTCACGTTTTACAGTCCTGAATGACTCTTTGCATATGATTTATTGAAGAGGACTTTAGAATGCACTTTACATTTAGACTGTTGCTGTTTCATTTTTTACATTGTTGCGGTGTTATGTCATGAATAAGGTTCACCTGCTGGGGGTTTGATGGATCAGCTGGACAACAGTCAAAGACAGACTTCATTCATCATATGCAAGAATCCTAGTTGGATTTTTGTTGTCACTCATGTTTTTGCACCAAATATTGAAAACAATTCTGACAGACTGGATACCTGGTCAGGGTGTACATTACCTTGTACTCAAGTATTCCAGGACAGAGCCCTGCCCCACCATGAGCCTGGGTGGATACGTGGTTATTAGTATAAAAGGACCAATACTGAATTTGAATATTTCATGAAAATTGAATTATAATACAAATTAGTAATAAGGGTTTCTCTGCGCCCTTATCTACTCCATACTCAGCTGCGGGCAGAGAGGGTGACAGGAGAGGATGGCACTGAAGAGAAGATGCTCGGTTTCTGGAGTCTCCTGGTCCTGTCAGTATTAGTAGGATGCATCTGCTGTGTCTTCTCGTGGATGCTCACCTACCTTGACTCATTCCAGCCTGGTATGGATTTCCCAACACTGTGGACAGTGGCCCACGTCAGAGACGTTTAATATTGGATACATATGTCTGAATTGCTAACCCTAACCCTAGCTCAACAGACCACAATGCCCTGGACTGTCAGTATTATTACATGCTGTGAACATAAGTACCTTTGATCACAGTTTATGTTGTAAAAGAGAAGGAATATTGAAAAAAAGATCAACATTGTGATATTATTTCTTCCAAACTGACCAGAAACATGCTTGTCAGACTCTCACAGCAAAGGATCAGACTCACTGTGCATGACAGCTCAGGCCAATGATGTCTGTTAGATTGTCAGTTGTTTAGTGCTTCTGTACAGTTAGGGTCACCTTCTCTATTTCAGAATAATTAATATGTGGAAAACACTAAAAGTTGATTGTCTTCCAATATTCTAGCATAATTAAAAAACTTTGACTTTGTAAGTACATATTATTAGTCCTAATGCCAGTATGAGTCTTCATAACTCCTGCTTTGAAATACTGAACTTTAAAATTTACCTGATGAAAGATCATTTACAGTGGCACTCTGTCAGGATCATTCTGACTATAAGATCACTGTATTAATCTGAATCCTTCTGAAATGTGCTGTGAATGAATGCTGATGCAACTCACTGTGGGAAAGCTGTTAATAAAATGAATCTGTGACACATGCAACACATTCACAGAGGAAGAGGACACAAAGGGAGGACACGCAGAGGCTGTGTTGAAGTCAGAAATCCAAATCTTTATTAAAAAACAGGCGGCGGTTACAAACAGGAAGACAAGCAGTCCATCAAACAGTCTACAGGGTCAAACATTCAGAGAATTCAAACAGCAGTAAAAAATAACTGGACACTGAAAAACTTAAAGCAATGTGTGACGCAATAGAAAGAAGCAGCGCAGTATATTCACTGAATTATCATCAATTACAAAAGAGAAAAACGCCGATTTCTAAGGATTATTTTCTTAAATGCAGTTAGAGTGTGGCTGGTAAAGATGGAAACATACAGAATGTAAACTGTGTGAGTTTGTGAACTTTGTTAGTAACAAATGAGGTAAAAAAAAAAAAACAACCAAAACAGACAAAACACAGAAAGAGGCTCTCACTATTCATTCATAATTAGAAAGAAACATTCTGGTCGTGGATTTTTACAGTCTTAGTTCCGCTCGCTGTCATCATTATAATCATCATGATCAATGGCGAGGTCCTGAGGTGGGTGGGGCTGTCTCTGGTGATGTCACCATGAAGGAACAGCATCTGGCACGTGTTGGTGAAACATCCCAGTACACTGGTGTAGTTTCCTCTCCAGCTGTTTGACATGTGACACTTGAACATTAAGGGGAAGAAGAAGAAACAGTGTTAGGTCAGGTGACCACATGGTTTCTAAAGTAACTGACAGGAAGTAACCAGGCCGTCAGAAATGGATGGCATGTGTTTAGAGTTACTGGAGTTGGGTAACTCTACTTACCAAAAGCAGAAGCACACAGATGAAGGATCAGATGCTGAATGCTGCAGGAACATGCTTATGTGCGGTGGTCATTCAGTGCTGCTCCGGCAGGTTACACAGTCCAAGACTGATATGCTGCCCATCTGAGAGTTTGAAAACACACATGCAAAGATTTATTTTGTGTTACAGTCAAAGTTGGATGTTCATTTTTGTCCTTTAAAAATGTTTGTGTATTTGAAAGCACTAACATTTAAGGATGACTTGGATCGTCTCCTTTAAAGGGGAGACAAGTGTATCCACTGATCTACGTCACTTTACCTGGATGATGACTCCTCTCCCCCTCACTCAGAAACACTCCTAATATAACCAAGCAAATAAATAATATTGAAGATTTACTTACATCATTACAAAAACATCAAAAACATCTCCCTTTGATTCTATTTCTCCATTCCTGCTGAACATCAGGCAACAAATATCTCAATAAATCACAGTAAAATGTAAAGCACATGTTTTCTCTGCTTTGTCTAACCTCTGCAGAGCCTCTGTCATGAAAAACATATCTGTAAGCATAAAACAAATATACATTTCATAAACACGTCACTGGACAAACCTCGGTCAGTTGATTTCCTCTGTGCAGTGCAGACGAACATCAGTCAGCAAGTGACTCTGCTGGTTCTTCTGAGGAAACACCACCGTCTCTCCACACCGTCACCATCTGTGAGCACAAACTGCTGCTCTGCTCTGCCAGCATGTAGGAAATCACATATCACACACACAGGGGTGAAGAAACATCAGAGCTCAACTTTGGATACTTTAGATCTAAACAGATCAAAGTAGCTCTTAGCTTCAACAATCAGTGAACAGACAAACAATGATACCATACTGATTCTGTATGAATACAATATGGTATTTTCAATACAGGTGTCAAATTAATTTATTAAAACTAATACAGATATATGTATATTTTTTTTGATAAATTCATTTGCTAAATTATAAGAATATATATTTTTTCATTTAACAATTGCAACTGAAAGAAATTAAATATTGAACAAAAATATATTGTCACATTCTGAGCATGCTCAGCACGCTGACAGACTTGAAGTTGCTACAGATTTTAAGAAGTGATAATTATAGGGAAGAAACTTCTCTTTTTCATCCGTTTAATCAAACATTTGATGCCTCAGCTGTCTCAGTCCTGTAGCATTCTGCAACTACAACTAAGCTGAAGCTTGGATTTGGCTGCAGGTGCCCCTGTACATCCTTCTCAGCAGCACACATGTGGGTACCATTTAATCCCACTTCTTCCTGAGCTTTGCTTCATCACAAGACCAAAGGTGGCATCCTGTGTCACAGTCTTATCATCATCCAGAAGAAACATTTGAAGAAACATCATGGAGAAGAAACATTTACGCGCCTCCTGGTTTTGTTTTCTGATCCTGCAAAAAGACTGAGGACAACAAAGCCCAGAGAACACGAGATACACAACATCCAACATTCAGACTCAACAGCCTCCATAAATGAAGAGCACCAGGTTGGTTCAGTTATAGTAGATATGAGCATACTTCACATTACTGGGTATGAATAATAATCAAGAGACAAACTTTAAAGATGCAGAGCATGATGGCCCATCATCAGACTGTAAACAAACATCCACCAGGCTTCTTTGCTGGCAAAATTGATGATTCTCCTATCAGGGATCAGTAGCGTGTATTAACCTGTGGTACAAGCAGCAGTCACTGAAATATTACTGTTTCAGATAAGAAATCTAGGAAATGGGTGGGAGGGATCTCTGCAAACTGACTTAGGTCTGCAAGTGTGAAGCTCAACAAAAATCTGACTCTCCAGACACAGACAAACAAAAACTCCAGCTGGGAGATAGAAAATGCTGTCTGGGTCCTGCTGGATGTTGCTGGTCAGAGTCCACACATTAGCAGAGTGCTTCTTGGTCCCACTGACCCATGTGGACAGCGACTGTGGAGAACTGTTCTGGAAAACAGAGAAGAGAATTAAAATAACAAAAAGTAGCAGCAGTTCAGATCTGATTTAATTTAATTTCCTTCACACAGCACATTTGTCCAGGCTGACAGGTAAACATAGAATAACATGACAGGTAACATGACTCATAGTAGAGATTCAGTAAGAAAGATTGCAGGCTCTAATATTATTACCACACAATCCAAGGACACACCAACAGCTCAGATTTGTAGAACTATTTAAACAAATGTCTTCTGAATATTCAATTCAGGTTCACAGTGGGAGGGTGGGAGGTGTCGTGGAATTTTTTTAAATAAAGTCTGCAACACAGAAAGAGCTGTGATCAAGCTATTTATTACTGCGCCAACACACATCAAACATCACAGTTCAGTCATGTCAGCGCTGCCACAGAAGTGGTGCTCCTACTCCTTTATGCATTCCAAGGAAGAGGGAGGAAGTTACAAACGGATCCTACCACACTTCAACGGATCAATGGTTATGCTGTTTTGTGGCCTTATCAGCACCTGTAAAGGGAGTTGTTTTCTCAAACTCCTGACGCTGAAGTAAGTTCATCTAGTTTTAGAAACTTTCACTGAACAGTAACAGTGTCACAACTAAGCATATGCATAAGCACTTAAATACTTTAAATGAGAATAACAGAAAATTTCTATTACAGGAGCTAGAGCCTGTCCCAGTAGTCATAGGTAGAGCACACCTGGACAGGTCACCAGTCTGTCAGAGGACTAACACAGAGACAGACACCAGAGTAACAAATCTATTTAAAATTAATGTAAGTTTGCTGCAGCTGTATGTATGAACATGTGTTTCTGTGCTCACAGTCCACCTCTCAGGAACCTGCAGTTCACTTTAAGTCTACTTTAAACAGACCTCACAAAAGGCTGATGTGGCTGGATCAGTAGTCTGATTTGAGTACGATACCTTTGGCCAGGGATTAATCTGGTGCATCGCTTCACTGCAGTCTTACGTATTTTCCCCACACCTGAATAAAAAAATACTGATATATACAAATAACAGCTTCAGCTGATGCAGCCTGACTCAATCCTAGATGTTCAGCACACAGAGACACAGAGGTGCCGTTTAAAGTTTAGTGTTAACTTGAGTCACTGATCATTTGCAGTATTACAGAGTCTGGCAGTCTTTGCATGATGTCCACGTCACTGTACGTTTCTAGCTGACTCTCAGGTGTGACAGGTGTGCCAGCAGGAAAGAGTAATAATAGCCTGCATCCTGAGGTTTGTCATGCAGGACTAAAGAAGCCAGGCTTTGTTCACACAGCTAGGATTGTATTTTACACGGACCCTGGGTCAGTATAAGTATCATACAGTTTAAACGAAGCACTGAAACTTGCACATATTTATTATAGATGCACTGAAGCTAATCGAGATATTTGCTGTCAATCTGTGGCTGCGATTAAACACTTTACTGGAAACTTTATTAACTAGTAACTTCATCAGTCATGACAGAAGCTAATATTTCTGTGCTAACACCGTTTAAACAGTAACAGCTTTACTCCAATATAAGCTAACGTTTACACCGTAACTTTAAGCTAGCACCATAAAGACGGTAAAACACGTAATAATATCTACAAATGCATCTTAAAGCTGTTATATTAGCACTCTGTGTATTACTAACATAACCACATTAATATTATTGACACTCGCTGACTTTTAATAGTCATTCTATAAATGCTGTCCGTTTAAACGGTCTTACCTGTACACTAGGGGTGCAACGATACACAAAATTCACGGTTCGGTTCGGTTCGGTTCGATACTTTGGTGTCACGGTTCGATATTTTTTCGATACAAAAAAATGTTCATGCCTTTTTAATTTGTCATTTATTAAAATTATAAATATATATTTTAACTCAAAAGTACAGTTTTTAAATTTAATGTTGCTGAAACAAAAGTAATTAAAAAAATAAATATATCTCAGGGCTCGCAAAATTTCAAAATCCCTGGTAGCCCTTCAGGCAGGGACTCTTCAGTTTTTGGTAGCCCAAAATAAATGTAAGTAGCCCGAATAAAAAAGAGAGCAATTTTTTGATTGATGTTTTGTTTCCTGTTTTGTTTCCTTTACAATATTATACATTAAAGTATAATATTGTAAAGGAAACAAAACATTAATCAAAAAATTGTTGAAAAACAAATTACAACATTGTATAAAAATTACAATCATCAACTCAAATACTTGGTTTTAATTGAACAGAAATTTCTATGAACTTGTAAGAACTATGTAGGACATGAATCAGTCTGTGTCAGATCCTGAATTTGAAATTTCCACTGAAGTCATGGGTAAGAGACAAGTGGAACCAAGATCGAGGGCATTTGCTTTTTGAAGTTTGCAAAGACTGCTAAATTTTGCCAGTGGTAGTTCACTTTTTGCAACATAGTAGCTGTTCTAAACAGATTTTCAGGTTTATTTTTAGTATGTTATTTGCAATTGGTGTTTGTTCTGGGAAAGATATTGCAGACTGAGCAATAATGCATTTCTTGCATTTCTCATGGGTTCTAATGGGGCCTTTCTTAAAATGACTGGTCCCAGTAACAAAGGCGCTTGTCGACTCAGAAATCGAGAGAAAACCAACAACACACCCGGCAGAACATTATGTTATTTACACGGGTGCACATAAGTGGTCCGCATGTGCGCATTCGCTGTCAAAATAAAAGACACGCACCAGATAAGAAGTTGCAACGCGCATTTGCGTCCATATAAAAAGCACTGTTTTTGTCCGCTAGAGTGGGATTTTCACGGCACATTCCGCACCACATCTCTGTGCGTTCATCATTTGTTTGAAGCCAGCTCACCTCCTGCAACCACTTTTCCGAGAATACGCGCTTCTTTTGTGGTTCGGACTCCTTCTGACATTTGTTTGGAGGTGGAGGAACACCAAAGTAATTGTTTAAAGGAGCTTCTTCGACATCTTTAAGAGTTCTAAACAGATGTCTGTCCTCCTCCAGAAAATCTTATTTATGCAAACACGCGTTGCAACTTCATATCTTGTGCACGTTTTTTTTTGGGTTTTTTTTTGACAGCGAATGCGCACCTGCGGACCACTTATGTGCAGCCCTGGTTATATAGCTCGTCATATTGCAGCCACAGAAATTCTTTTGTCCATGAAACCATAAAGCTGCAGTTTCTTTTTGCCTTATAGTCTGATTTGTCATAACTTTTCCGTTTTGTGGTAAGCTTTTCTTTGGCTGTCACTTCTTCACCCTGACCTGTCTTATTTGGCTCAGCAGAACTAAAATATATATCCTGCTGCTTTTACACACACACACACACACACACACACACACACACACACACACACACACACACACATATAACAGTCAGCGATTCTCTGTGTGATCAACCTCTCATATGTTTAAGCTTGCTGCGGGAGATTTCACTTGTCATGTTTGCATAGTAAGCTAACGATTGATAAGACGATGTCAGAGGAATTGGTGCGCAAATTATCATCACTCACCAATCAGTGCTGTCGCTCTCTATACACAGTTCACGCGATTGCAAAGTGAAAGCAAAAAACAAGCGCAAATTCTAGCTCGATTTCAATATGTCACATATTGACAGTGGCTCACCGATGCCAATGACATAATTACCCAGCTACATTTCCGAAAGAATGCAAAAGCATTGACATATATTTTTCCTTCCTACAATAGCCTGACGGGCAGGGCAGAGATAGATTTTGGTAGCCCGACTGGAAAGATCGCTAGCCCCAGGACGTCGGGCTAGCGATTTTGCGAGCCCTGTATCTGATTGAGGAATCACTCATCTTTGGAAAAGAGAGTATATTACAGAGAAATGGCTCTTTCCAAAATAAAAGCTATACTATACGCTTCTTCTGGGCTATATTCTGAGCAGCATATTGTAGCGGGTCAGGGCTGTTCGGGGTTCTGTTTGTACAGTTATGTTTTGTTTATGTTGCCATAGTGACGGGTGACGCCCTCTCGCTGCGACGGTGTGTCCTTCCGGGGTCAGAGGGCGCCCTGTGTGTTGTTGTTGTTGCTGCTGTGCGGTTGCCGCACTGAGCAGTTAGCTAGCGGCAGTGTTCTTCTGCAGATGTCAACGGCTGTGCTCCCTGGCTAGCTCATGGGAAGCAAGACCAAACGATACCTCCGTCTCCTCCTTGTCTGAGCTCGCCACATTGGTGTCAGAAGTGGGATGATGGTGGCACCCCATGCTCTGACCCGAGTGACTTTCCCGCAAATTCAAACGCGATTTCAATATGTCACATATTGACAGTGGCTCACCGATGCCAATGACATAATTACCCAGCTACATTTCCGAAAGAATGCAAAAGCATTGACATATATTTTTCCTTCCTACAATAGCCCGACGGGCAGGGCAGAGATAGATTTTGGTAGCCCGACTGGAAAAATCGCTAGCCCCGGGACGTCGGGCTAGCGATTTTGCAAGCCCTGTGTTACAGGCATGGCCCTTTAAGGATGAAGCCTGATGGGAAATGTATTCGGGATGTGTGTAGCGGGACTGCCTGGTGTGTGTGTGAAGAGAGAGAGCGGAGAAGGGGAAAATGTAACGGTTAGCTACAGAAGAGACGAAAAGAAAATAAATAAAAGGAATATAATAACTCCCTCGACAGCCAGAGTTGTGTCGGCGATGCTTGCTGTGAGTAAACTGTTTCAGCCCACTGTACGCGGTGTTCGTGCCTTAGAGAAGAAATAAAGTTCGGTGAAGCAGTTTCCTACGCCTCCTTCGATCTTTTTGCTAGCGGAGTTGACCTGTATAGTAAGCTGTTGCCGGCTACGAGTCAGTTACGGAACCTTCAAGTAACTGCCAGAGGTTTCCTTACTACAGTTCGGGGCCGCGGATCTGGCGCGGTAACACCTGTATCTGATTGAGGAATCACTCATCTTTGGAAAAGAGAGTTTATTACAGAGAAATGGCTCTTTCCAAAATAAAAGCTATACTATACGCTTCTTCTGGGCTCTCAGCAGCATATTGTAGCGGGTCAGGGCTGTTCGGGGTTCTGTTTGTACAGTTATGTTTTGTTTATGTTGCCATAGTGACGGGTGACGCCCTCTCGCTGCGACGGTGTGTCCTTCCGGGGTCAGAGGGCGCCCTGTGTGGTGTTGTTGTTGTTGTTGTTGTTGTTGTTGTTGCTATGCGGTTGCCGCGCTGAGCAGTTAGCTAGCGGCAGTGTTCTTCTGCAGATGTCAATAAACGGCTGTGCTCCCTGGCTAGCTCACGGGAAGCAAGACCAAACGATACCTCCGTCTCCTCGTTGTCTGAGCTAGCCACAATATTAAACATATCAGGTCCCCATAAGGAGAATCATGTGCTAACGGCTGTCTAAATGACTCGGGTAAAGTTTGTAGCATGCATGCAGGACTTGCTGTCATAGCAACAGAGCCGTAAGCGTAAACCTGCTCGGGAGCAGGTTTACTTTATGTAAACAGGATTAGATCGCGGCCACGCAGGTATGTCCGCTTCATTTATACGAAAGCAACAGCGATATTCCACCACTGTTTCACCATAAATAAATATTATCAATGTAACTAAAGATAATGCAGCACTTGATCCATTTATTGATTTCACACAGATACATACAGGTCATTTCCTAAAAAAGGGAAATGTACTATTAACATTCTATTACATGTATGTGATTATTACAGATGTAATTCATATTTCAGAGAAGCAATTGCAAATTACTTTGTGTAATCAAGATGAGAGACCATGGCTATAAAAGCGAAGGTGGATTTGGGAAGCCTGTCGCAGTCATATCCTGTCCGTTTACGCGAGCAATCCATTGCGGAAGGTGCAAGATTGATAAGGAGAGTCCTCAGAATTCAGCGTATATTGCGGGATAGACAGGATCCTTTAGCTCAGCACGACAGTGTGCTCATTGAGAGATATCGATTTTCCCGTGAGGGTATTATTTACTTAACCAACTTGCTGACGAGGGGGTGCAGGACCACCACCTGTCTTTTTTTTGCTCTGCCCTTTTCTTGGTTGCTGTTATAAACAAACAGATTATTCCAGGGTCTCTTTCCAAGAGACTAAAAGCAATATAAGTGATAAATATTACCAGTCTGTAGAATATTCTTATATTTCACTTTTACTTGTTCCCATGTTCTAGTGGGTCCTGTTGTGGCTCTAATGTGTAAGGGGATATAATATAACATAATATAATATAATGTAATATAATATTGGATAATATAGTGTAATATAATAAATCTACCCTACCGCCTACTGGTGTTGGCCAGAGGGGCCGATGGCGCGATATGGCAGCCTGGCTTCTGTCAGTCTGCCCCAGGGCAGCTGTGGCTACAACCGTAGCTGCTTCCACCAGTGTGTGAATGTGAGAGTGACTGAATAGTGGCATTGTAAAGCGCTTTGGGTGCCTTGAAAAGCGCTATATAAATCCACTCCATTATTATTGTTATTATTAAATTACTTACGAGTTTAATTTGTCAGCAACTTTCTGCCAGCCCTCTCTCCTTGTTTTTGCAGCCTTTGCAGTGTTCCCTTGCGTTCTGATTAAACTCTGAAATTCCTGAAATCCCTCACTCACGAGTTCTTGCTCTGCTGCCGAAAAATACTGAGCCGAGCGCGCTCCGTCGACATTTTCGCCGACCAATCAGAGGGTTGCCGATCAATGTTTCTACTATTGATGCGTAGCCCCTTTTATGACACCCAGTGATGTCACATTACTGCGTCCAGCTGTACTAATCGTCAACAGCAGGTGTGTTCGGAGAACCGGATTAGCGAGCTCACGGTTAGCGCGATGGTTTGGTCTTGGATGTGTCATTTGATGTTGGATGTAGTGAGCGACGTACGAAGAACGGGCCCCTGAATGAGGGTGGGGGAGGTTCAATTTGCCATGTTGCAAGGAGAGCTTAACTTCTGTCTCGCTAGCTTGCCCTGCGCTCTTCCTTCTGACGATGCTGTCTGTGTTGAGCGCTCAGTGGATCTGCGCTCGACAGTGCAGCCTAGGCGGAGTAGTCAAACGCAGATTCACTGAGCGCTCAACACAGACAGCATCGTCAGAAGGAAAGTTGATAAAATAAATTACAAATTTTGTATTGTTCGATACATATGCGTACCGAACCGAAAGCACTGTATCGAACGGTTCAATATCGATACGAGTATCGTTGCACCCCTACTGTACACACTGCTGTATCCACCGGATTCCAGCCAAAGTGGATTCTGGAGTCTTCCACGCTCCCGTTAGTGATCATCTATCTGGATGGATGAGAACAACCTTCTGAACAATCTAGCAGGAGATGGCCCATATCTATGGGACTGATTTGTGCTAATAACGCCCATTGTATGGACTGATAACAGCCGAAGCGGGTGAATAAAGTCACCCAGTAGCTAGCTGTGCCATTACCCAGCATACATCACTCCCTCCGTAAATGCAATAAACGATACAAAAGTAATAGCCTATAATTAATTCCTCTGCTGTATCTGCTGTTTCTCAGGTAGTTGTTTACATAATATAATTTATTGTGTTCTGTATACGTCACTACAATGTGATTTGGAAAATGTCTAAATATACCGACAACAGGCACTTCCGCGGCAATCTCTTCAATCGGAGGACCCTTCACGTCAATTCCCGACGCGAGGGGGGTACCCTGCGCGTCCATAAGTGAAGCAGAGGGAGCCTGACCATGCGTCACACGTTTGACGAGTTGGGAGTGAGAACGTGTTGCGAAAACACATATGTAGTTTTTCATTTAAGTTATTATATTATACAGTGTTGGTGATATCCAGGCAACAAAACACAGAAACTATGGGCTAAAAATCAAGTTCTAATTTCATCTGTGTGATGCATCAGTAACCTCAATTTAATAATTAGAGTCTATTAGAGTCTAATTAAAAGGAGTGTTCTTTAATAGCAATAAAAGTTAGAACAGATAATCCTCACCTGCAGTCACCAGAAAATGGACCTCATGGTTGTATATATAAATGTGTGTGTGTGTGTGTGTGTGTGTGTGTGTGTGTGTGTGTGTGTGTGTGTGTGTTCTCTTTTAAGTGATTTTATATATGAAGAAGCACCCCTGTGGTCACAGGTTGTCAGAAGATCTGGAGGCCATAGAGTCAAGTGGGGATTCATCCCATCATCAAGTGCTATTATTTTAATCATAGCTGCATGGGTTTAATTTCAAAAATATGACTAAAGGAGAAATTCATAGGAAAGACTGTGGCTGGGCTTAGTGCAGTGCGATGGCAAATTTTGAAGTGTGATTTTACAGGTTTTAATCTTTTGGTGTTGTGACTTGTATAACCAATAACAACACCAAAAAAATCAAAATGATCTCAATCAGACCTGATTGCTTTTATTTTCATAGTGGTGTCATTTTGTTCACCTTGCATAGCATTTGGTTAAACAGAGTGAAGAGGAGAGTGACGACCTCTAATATAAAGAAACCAGGATGGTCACACTGGAGGAGACCAAGTAAAGAGAAGAAAATGATCAGATTTTTTTCAGACTCATAGTAGTAAATGAAGCCCAGAAGAGAACAGCACAGACAAAACAATATACTACAAAAACATTGCAAAAAAGGAATTCACAAGATAGATATAGAGATATGTTGGACTCTTATCATTTAAGTCCAATGTACAACTAGCTAAAATTCTGTGAGATGGAAGTTTACTAATAGCATGTTAGATGGTAAATGGACTGGTTCACATATAGCACTTTTCTACTCTATTTGAGCACTCAAAGCACTTTACACAACTTTCCTCATTCACATTCACACACATTCATACTCCGGTGGCTGCATCAGAGAGCAACTTTTTTGGCACGCATCCTGGAGCAGACTGGGATCACACCAAGCTTCTGATTCATAGGTGACCTGCTCTACACCCGAGCTACAGCTACCCCAAATTTAAAAAAAGTTAAAGTTGAAGCTTGATTACGAATGGAGCTGATGACAAGTGAGCAGCAGTTCATAGAGAGAAAGAACTCTACAGATGCAATATTTGCTTTGAGTGTTGAAGAAGTGTAGAGAAGGTCAGGAGTAGTTGCACTGTGTACTTGTAGATCTAGAGAAAGCAGATGGTCAGGTGCCAAGAGAGAAACTGTGTGCATACAGAAGTCAGGAGTAACTGAGAAATATTTGAAGATGTGAGGCCAGTGTAGGTCACTTTTGAGGACAACAACACAGTGGTAATAATAATAATAATAATAATGGATTGGATTTATATAGCGCTTTTCAAGGCACCCAAAGCGCTTTACAATACCACTATTCATTCACTCACTGGTGGAGGCAGCTACAGTTGTAGCCACAGCTGCCCTGGGGCAGACTGACAGAAGCGAGGCTGCCATATCGTGCCATCGGCCCCTCTGGCCAAGGTGTGACGGATGGGTTCAAGGTGAGTGTGATATTACATCAGGTACCTTATTTATTCAGTTTTATTTCAGATAGTTTCCAGAGTGTGTTTTCTTGTTTAGAACTTTTTGCTTACTTGAAAACTGAGTTAATAGTTTGTCTGTCCTTTTGGACTTTCAAAGTCTGTATTCCAGACAAAGTTAAAATAAGATTTTTGAGCTTTCCAGATAGGCTCCTTCTTTTCAGTGGTGACACGTGCTAAAATTATGGATGTGTAGCTTTAGTGTGCAGAAGAAAACTTAAAACTAAAAAAAATTTAAGTGCCCTAAGCATGAGAAGGGACATAGATATGGCCCATGTGGGGAGAATACACGTTTTAACTGTGGTGGGCAGCACAGCATTATAATATTAACAACAACTCTACATCATGTAGAGAAAAGTCCATAAATGGATAACATTATTTTTTCACTACATATTTAATCAACTGTACATATTAAATTAAACACAAAAAAGAAAAAAGAACTGTGTAAAGGTAACAGAGAAGTTGTTTGTTTTTTTTGTTGCATGGATATATATAGATATAAAATATGATGTTGATAAAGGATGGGGGAAATTCAAGAGGACCAGTAGAGAGGCTCATCTGATAATGCTACAGTGGAGTGCTTGAAGTTTATAATGGCAAAAACTGAGTAATGGACACTAATTAATGGAAATTTTAAAAAAAAAATCCTTAATGATGGAAGTAACACACGAGTAGGGATGGGCAAAGCGAGGCTTTTCTATGCAGCTGTGCAGGACTTGGATTGAGGTTTTGAAACAGTCTGACACCCTCATCCATAGCGACACCTAGTGGCTTTTAAAAAAAAAAAAATTATCTATCGCCACATCTTGGTAACCGTGTTTGGTGAAATAAGGACAAGCTATGCATAGTTCTCAATAAGGCCACTTATTAGACCAGTCTATCAATAGTTATTAAGTGATTAGTGATTAATCATTGTTTTGGGGGAAATCTCCATAAAAACAAGTAAAGAAAAACACCAAGATTGTTCAATATCAGACTCCTTAAACCTGGATGACTGAGAGCTTACACAGATATATGAGAAAGATAGCAGAGGATCAAGAGCCTACTTAAATTGAAGTTAAATTTGTTCTTTTTTTTTTAACTTGCTGTAGTACAAAAGAACATTAACAAAATTCTAAGACAGACAAATTTGATTGAGAGCATAGGAGGGGTTTCCTTAGTGTGTCTGTCTGTGTGTGTTATTTTTGTTTCTTGAGAAATTCTATTCCACTCCATTCCACATGGCGGCGCTAGTGTCATTTTTGGGTGGTTTTCTGGTCACTCACCAGTGTTCGAGTAACGCGGAGAAGAAGAACAAAAGAAAATACAACGAGGAAGAAGTGCGTGTGGCTGTAGTCTGCGTTAAGAAAAGATTGTTAAGCGGATCTGGTAATAATAATTTGCTTGTAAAACTTTTTTAGTCCCAACTGGCCTTTTTGTTTCTTTTTATCTGTTGCCCTCTTTTCAATCGTTTGGTTTGGCAGTGTGTTTTCGAAGTTTGAAATAACAGCTAATGTTAGCATAACAGCTAATGTTAGATATCTCTGCTTATATCATCAGCTGTAACAAAATAGTTTCCCAAATATGAGACAAATTATGAATTTTGTCATTTAAATTAGAAAAAACCCGAAGGACAATGACTCGCCATGGAAAGAACTGCACAGCTGGAGCTGTCTACACATACCACGAGAAGAAGAAGGATACAGGTGAGACATCCTCAGTGCTGCGAGTTCTTGTCTTTGTTCTCTCAGATTAGTCCGGTCAGAAAGAGGACATGATTTTCTGTATAATCTCTAGTCATGTCATTATGTAACTCTGATCCTGCTCAGCGGCCTCTGGTTACGGGACGCAAAGTGTTCGACTTGGCAGAGATGCAGTCAAAGACTTTGACTGCTGCTGCCTGTCCCTGCAGCCCTGTCGGGATCCTGTTGTCACGTATGTTTTTTACTCCAACACACAAACACCTGCACACAGGGGATCAGTTCATCACTAACTGAATAATTACAGTAGAATTTTGAATAGAGTGGTATTCCTTTATCCTTTATATATAAAAATGTGGAAGGAATTTTCATTTTATATAAACTCTCAACAGCCTTAATAAATGAATACATTCATGAATTTATTTATAATGAACCTTAGATCATACTACGCAGTTTCTTTAATGCATTCAGTTCTTTTACGTCACGTGGTTCTGTAGTCTTTAGGTGTTTGGTTTTTATAGACCTCTAGCATCTGACAGAGAGGAGCAGAGTGATCAGGTGGTTTCTTGGTGGAGACGAATTCTAAATTATATTTATGGATAGCTACAGGCAAGAGGCTGTGTCAGTGACATAGTACAGGATGTGTATAATGTTCTGAACTGATTTAACAACAACACTCTGCACGGCTTTTTTTATTAGCTACAGAGCAAATTGTGAACTACTTGCAATAGAACAGGAGGAGCTGCTGTGACAGGTCTGTAGGGGGAGCCGTCATTCTTTAATACAACTGTGTTTGCAATCCTGTGGAGCTCCAGAGTTGATATTAACATATTCAACTTTTAAATGATTTCATTCATCATGGAGGGGGGGGGGTGTCTCTCCGAGCCAGCCTGGCCTTACGTGGAAAAGTAATTTCCCCTCCTAGTGACACCAGGCCTGATTACTGCCAGACCTTTTAAAACAGGAAGTCAGTTAAAATGAACTTAAATAAATAGAACAAAGTGAATTTGGCTAAAAGTTCTCAAAAAGCAACACAGTAGTGGCAGGTTTAAAACATGTCAACAATGTCAAAAACTAGTAACAAAAGCATTTGAAATGGTGGGTTTGTGCACCAGATCTGCATAGTATTTTTGTGAATAAGGCTTTACTGCAAGTGACCTATTCTTATAATAGGACAAATGAATCCAAACCATCGTCAGCAGAATGACTCCACAGCACAAAAAAACAACCAGATTCTTTCACTGTAGACATCAGACTGTAAGATTTTTCCTTTGTAATTTAAACGAAATTAGTCCGTCTAATCCAGGGAGCCTTGGTATCAACCAGTTACCACAGTTAGCCAGGTCAAACAGATCTGGCATCATGCTTGTTTGGCAGTCGTGCAGTCTTGCAAGTGATCAGCAAACACACACCAACTCCATCTTATTACAGGTCAGGAGACTTCACCTAGTGGTCAAGTTCTGTGCCACAGCATTCTACAGTTTTTGACAAATAGACCTGAGCTCCCAAGCTTTATATATTTTTAATTAGTTATTAATCATATTTAATTGAACTATGAGTAATTATAATAAGCTCTAATAAACACACACACATTAAAGCATACGATCTAATGTTAGCATATGTGTAACACTGTCATGTTTCTGTTTGTGTGACCAGTCCAGATGGATACCTCTATGAAAAACAGGCCATTCTTGAATATATTCTTCACCAAAAGACACAGATTGCCAAAAAGATGAAAGTAAGTAACTCACTTAACTGTTCTTAACTCCTCACAGGTGCTTGGACAGTCACGTCCACAGCTAAACACCATGGGGTTGTTTTATGAATCAAGGCTTAATCATCGGGGTAACTAACACTGAAGAAGAAAGCCATGCAGACCGAGCTGTGTGCTATTTGTCACTGGAATCTACATGTATTCATTTGGTGATGTAGAAAATGTTTGATATTTTTGATTAGACAGAATTAACAGAGCTTGTTTGATATTTAATACCAAAAATACTGAGTAGAAAGTTGAATTTGACTTTGGCAATAAGGTGATTTCCACATCAGACCAGAAGACAATGAGTAAATTTTAAAGTTTAAAGTTTCAGAGCTCTAATGTTCAGCTGTACATGTTACACAGCATATAGCATAAAAAAACTCTATTTAAAATATTAACTGTTGATGCATTTTGTGCAGGACAAAAGTTAAATGACTTTTTATACAAGTGCACACAGACCCTGAAAGAGCGCACTTAAAAAAGAAGGTTGATGAGCGCCATTGCGACTGGGTTTTTTAGGCTTTGCTAAGCCAGCTAATCCAAACAGAGCTTGGATATGTTGAACTTGCTTCATAGTCACTCCTGTAAACAATGAAACAAACAACATAAAATCTACACTGCAGCCAACACATATGAAAGAGCTTTCTCTAAGAAATAATGGCCTCTTGTCTAGAACTGTGAGTGCTTGGCTTTATTTTCTTCCTTGATTTCTTCAGGCGTACGAGAAACAGAAGCAGGCGCAGAGGAGCAGCAACCAACTTGAGTCCAAGTCAGAAGAGCGAGAGAGAGTGGAGAGGTTTAAAACAAAGGAGAACAGCATTGTATCTAAACCTATCAACCCTTTCACATCTGGTGCGTGCATGACTGTCAAAATATACCTTACGATGTTGGCCACAAGAGGGAACCAAAGCTCAGACTCTACCCCACAGACTCTGCGCTATGGCTGCTGCTGTCGTCACTTGTGTTGTTTTAATGCACCCAAACTCTTTTTAAGACATTTTTTATAATGAATACAATTCTGTCAAAACTGCTTTTTTCTTTTTTTCAGGTAAGAACATTGGAAGTGAGAAGGACGGGACACAGAGCAGCCCTGGAGAATTATCCAGTGCTGCCACAGCTGCAAGTTCCAGCCAGAGCCTGCCCAGTTTTTGGATTCCCTCACTGACACCAGAGGCCAAGCCCACTGCTCTCAAGAAACCAGTGAGTGACTGATGATGTTTCTCATGCCGAGGAAGGAGTTGAGCTACACTGGGTTTTTTTGTTGTTGTTTTTTAAACAGACCGGTGAAAGAGAAACAGGAACACCTCTTTGTTAACTACCCGCCATGAAATTACTTAAAAATGCTGGTGTAATAGACCTTGGAGCACAAGTGGGCCAGATTTGTGTGTGTTTGCCAGGTTTACCTGTTTACTTTATTAGTCAGTGTTTTAGTGTATGAATGTTTACTCTGCGTTCCTCTTTTTGATGTTGACCCTCTTTCAGAGGCCAATGTCAGGTTGACCTGACATCATGATCATGTGGAAACATCTTAGGGTGTCACAGAGTTCCTACAGCTTAGTGACTACGCTTACTCAAATATATTTACTGCTAAATTTGAGTATTTATGGGAAGTAGTTATTAAAAATGTAATGGCATAATTTTGTAATGGCTGCACTTTTCTGTCCATCTCTAACATCTGTCAGAGCAAGACTGTGTTATGTCCAATGTCTGGAAAACCCATTAAGATGAATGAGCTTATCACAGTGCGTTTCACCCCCTTGGACCCAAGTCTGGATCGAGTTGCCCTGCTCACCCGCCAGGTCAGTTTACTCAGCACACAGAAATAGATTGTCAGGCTTAGAGCATCAGAAATTTTATCTCATATATGCAAGCCCTCAGACTTGGTAGCTGTTAGCATGTTTTTCTAAAACATTACATTACACGCTTCTTTGTAGCTGTGAATACAAGTTATTTAAATTGAAGAATAAACAAAGCAGGTGTAGTCAGAATTTGAATTAGAAGATTCACACAGGAAGATGTTAGCTTTCTCTATGGCAGCTCCTTTTAACAGCTGTGTGTGTTATTGGTTAAGTCAAGTTGTTTTGTGTCTTAGATGAAAATTCTGTGAGTAATCAGTCTGGTAACTTCACTTTGTCTTGAGGCTGTATAATTTTGTCATTTCTTTCCAGGACAGGTACATATGTACAGTGACCAAAGACGTCTTGGGCAACAGTGTTCCCTGTGCTGTTCTTCGACCATCGTGAGTGCCACCTGTATTTGTTTATGAACAAATTTAGAAGTCCCTCTGACCATGCGTACCAACAAATGACAGCCTGGCTGTCTTGAGAATTAGAGCACAAGTCTTTAAAATTACTTTTACTAGTACAAATTAATACCAGTAAGCCCAGTCCCACCTGTCCTCAGCAACCT
Organism: Diplotaxodon limnothrissa; assembly: GCF_057381915.1. NCBI lineage: Eukaryota > Metazoa > Chordata > Actinopteri > Cichliformes > Cichlidae > Diplotaxodon > Diplotaxodon limnothrissa. Next base: position 7,660,508 of record NC_140599.1, on the reverse strand, counting down.
CCGTCCCTCGTCTATAAGGGTTTTTCATAAATCTGCTTGTCTGGGGGATCATTGAACACTTTGGTTTTAACACTCAGCTCTCTCTTGACCATGACAGACCGTGCGTTTGTACTTCTTTCTCCTTAAACCTCGGGTTCCTGTTATTCCATTTTCTACAGTCAGGCTTCTCTCCTACAACATTGTCAACGTGTTTCTTTATATCGAGAAATGTGGGCAGGGCAGTGTGCAAATTGTGTGGAGTTTTCACATGGCTGCTGGTTACGAACGATTCCGAGTTACAACAGAATCAGCTGCTACGCGTCTTTCATAAATCAGACAGAAATTTTGAACACAAATGTATGTTTTGCACAGGATAAAATCATTTCCACCCTAATGTTAGTAAATGGGGTCCAATGTTCTCTGGAGTGTGAGGGGATATGTAACATTAGGGCTGTTCGATATAACCATATATATCGGATGACGATATAAAAACATCTATCGTTTCATTTTACACTATCGTTTGTTTCGTGGTGTCGCAAAATAAACTCTTTTCATCGTTTTGATGGTCACTGTAGTGGCTATATTCATTTCTTAAAGTTCTCTCTTTCTCTTATAATATAACCACGCTAAGGACGGACAAGCACCTGTTTTTATGTGTTGTCGTTAGCAACAACGACGGTAAAACCATTACGTGTCCGCTTGTTTATTTTCCACATAAACCTTTCAGAATAAAGCTCAAGATCCTGTTGAGACTTTTCAAAATAAATTGAATCACGTGAAAGAGTATGCAGAGTATTTACAGATGAGAAGCAAAAAAGAGCCGTCAGGTGCTAAAAAATAAACCTTAGACTCAAACGTTAGAACAGGCTTTTCCCCGCAGCACGCCGTGTAATAAATACTAAGTGTAATAAGCGGCCGTTACAACTTATGTCTAAAAATGTATAGTTTCATGCATCGGTTAAAACACTCGACTCCAGCTACACGACACCCAGCTGGAAACACTTCACGCAAGTCGAGCTGCCCGAGATTCGCAGAACTTTCAGAAAATGTAAAATGTTTGTGATTTATATCGTTATCGGGATGATAGATGTCTTATATCGGGATATGAGATTTTGGTCATATCGCACAGCCCTATGTGACATGTGTCCTGTGTTCAGGGGCGCTGTGGTGACGCAGGAGTGTGTGGAGAAGTTGATCAGAAAGGACATGACTGATCCTCTGACGGGAGACAAACTTTCTGAAAAAGACATTATTCCACTGCAGAGGGTATGTGAAAAATAATTCTAACAGTTTTTTTTTTTTAAAAGGATTTCAAATGTTTATTTTTGAACACTCATCCCAATGTTATGAATTCTGTTGCTGTCACTCAGAAATCAGAGGTGTCATGCTGCAACCTGGCAGACACAGAAAACGTGGTTCGCTGTTTGAAAGCTGATTTTTGAGGAGCAGAGACTTTTTCTCTCTTTAACTGTACTGTGGTCCTTTGTGTTTTGAAAGGGTGGAACCGGCTTTGCAGGTTCTGGGATTGACCTCACGGCCAAAGAGGCTCGTCCAGTGATGCAAGCGTGAGGCGACCGAAGACTCCACAGTGGTGCTCATTCTGTAACTTTCTAACTTACTTTATAATGTCTTATGACTTTTTGCTTGACAGTATTTCCTCCTGAATGTATTTTTATTTTGCTGGAAAATGCTTCCGCTGACTGTACAACACAGATTTGCTGAAACTGCCATCCAAATGTTTCTTACAGATTAATGTCAACAATTTCCTTTAAATAAATCAGCATTTAAGGCTTAAATCCATACTATTATTATTTGGTTTGATTTATTTTGTGCTCAGGAGGCACCGCAGGTTGTGAACTAATCAGAAGGTTAGTGGTCCACACACTTTAGTGTCTTTGATCTCCAAATTGCTCCTGATGCTTGTGTAAGGATGTGCATAAATATACTGTATGAAAGTGTGTGTGTTGTAGGAAAAGTGCTTTGAGTAGTCAGAGCAGAAATGTACAAGTACCAGTGTATTTACATTTTTTCAGCTTTTATGGACTACAGGTAAGTTTAGTCTCAATGTTTTTATTGTGTTCATATCATAGATGAAATTTACAATCCAATGCATTGTCTGACAAACTTGAGTGGGTGCTCTAAACATGCATGAAGTCCTGTTCTAAGCAGATCTGTTGTTGTTTAAATTTGAGCTGCTTCACTGTTCATGATGGAGATCTTCACATCGGGCCTCATTCACTTAGATATGCACAGTAATGTTCTTACTTTGAAACATGCTTTCTTGACATTTTTGTCACTGTGTGTATGTTAGTGAATCAGTCAACTGGGCTGTGTCCAAACCTGCAGTCTCCATAGTACCACAGTACCACACCCCCACTTCCCACGCTTTCCTCGAGTGAAGTGGAGAAAGCAGTAAGAGAGTATGCCCTGCTAAGGCTAAAAAGTAGATGAAACTCTGTAGAAACTCAAACAGTAGTTTCTTGTAACACTCACTGTAGCTCAGAAAATGTATACAAAATTTAAAGAATTGAATTATGAATAAAAATGTATTACTAATAAACATGTACCCCAGTTTAAAGATGAGTCAGTTTTGTAAGATAAGTGTGGCCTTAAGTGTTTTAAATTTGTATAGGATGAATCAATTCAGATAAGAAAATATTCACAAGTCATAGATTTTTGTGTAAAACATTTGTATATGGGACCAAACTGAAGTCACAGTTCATCACGGCCATCCACCCTCATCCCTCCATAGTCGGTCATTGTACTGGTCTTGATGAAGTCCATCTTGTCAAGTATCTCAGGTAGACTCAGACGGCCATCCTGATGAGCAAAGTAGAGGGATGCTTGACGCAATTTGAATTGAACTGAATACTTTATATTCTTATGGAGTCTAACAGTAAAATCTTTACTTTAGAACAAATTATGTTTGTAGGCTAATCATTTTTACAATGTGTACTGACCAAGCGCTTCATTAGATATGATTGTTTGAACATTGTTATAATTATGTTACAGTACAGAGAGATACATTAGCATTTCCAGATATCCGCGGAGGCTCAGTTTGAAACTTCAATGTGCAGCGCTCTGTTCCTGTGTTTTGTTTTTTTCAGTATTAAGGCAAAGGATGCGAATTCATGTTGCAAATCAACACACATTAAAAACTAATGCAAAACAAGCATCACCTCATCTGTTCCCAAATAATACATTTTAGTTTTAGCAAAGCATATCCTGCACGTTATTCCAAAAGGCTTCCTTTCAGTGTTTTTGTTTGGACTTGATTTTTCTTTTCACTGCTGTGTAGAATTGGTCGGGACATTATGAAATCTCAAAGATCTATTTAAAATTCACAAAATTGCTGAAATTGAGAAAAGCAAAATGATACGTTTGAAACTATATGCATGAGAAAAAAACTGTATACAATCTGAGAATATAGCACAACTACTCGATTGTCCAAGTGTATATGTATATTGCTGTCACATGACATACATTCAACAGCCACTTTATTTGGTAATGCCTGTTCAACTGTTTGTTAAAGCAAATAACCAGTTGGCCAATCTCATGTCAGCAACACAAAGCATTTAGGCAGGTGGACATGGCCAAGTCAGCCTAAGAATCACAATGGGGTAGAATATGATTTATGTGATTTTGAATGTGGCGATTGTTGATGCCAGACAGGGTGCTCTCCCAACTCTCAGGTTTATGAAGAATGGTCTAAAAAAGAGGAAATATCCAGCGAACGTCAGTTCTCACCGCTCACTCAACTGCACCTTAAAGCAGATCAACCAGCTAAGAACAGGAAACTGAGGCTACAAATGGACCTGGGTAAATGCTGTACTCCAATATACTCCAGTATACTCCAGTCCTCAGATCTCACTTAGAGCAGAACACCTTTGGTATTTGGTAGAAGGGGAAATTTGGATGTACAGCTGACAAATCTGCGCCAGCTGTGTGATGCTGTGAAGTCGATCTGGAGCAAAATCTCAATCTTCATGACGTGCAAATATGACACAAGATTTAGAGTATGTATGCATTCTATTTCTTTCAACTAAATCTCTTTTGAGAACATGTTTATATTTGCTTTTAACTGACAGGCAATTTCACTGTTACTACTGACAGTGAATCGGTCTTGCTCTTTCATAGATAGTTGGGGGTGGGGGGGTTATTACTGTACATCAATACAGTAGCAAATAGTCTTTAGTAGGGAAGTATGTGTAGAAACAATAAGAAAGAGCAATACTGGTTTTTGTGCCAAAGTATTTAACCCTTGGTGGAGCTAGTTGCCATGCTTCCTCACTTCACTGTATTGTCTTTTGCAAAGAAATACATTAAACACTTTGACACTTTTTTCTAAGCTGCTTATTACTGAATGGCATTTATTGAAATAAGCCAGTGCACTTTAATGTTCATGACATAGTCATCTGCCGTGTTGAAGACTACTTAGCTTAAACTGTACACTACAGAAAACAGTTTGATACCATAATACTGTAAAATTATAAGTCATAATTTCAGCATGTCCCTCTCCAGAGGAATGCATCTGTTTGTAATGGATGTGAACGATGGAAATAATCTTTTATTAAAATTTACTAATGCAAATGATGGTCTGCTACCCAGATAATTCAGATCTTCTCATTCTGATTATTGTAGGCTCTACCTTACAATATAAAGCACCTTGAGGCGACTTTTGCTGTAAATAAGATTGAACTGAATCTCTGTCTGAAATGGTGGGTGATAGACAAAAATGATAACACTAATGATAAACACACATTTTGTTAGTGGTTTGTCCCCTACACTTAATGCACACTGTCTGTCCTCTATAAATTACCTTTTTTTTTTCCCCGCAGTGACTTTGGAGAGGATACGTATTTGATCATCAGTCTGCCTAAATGCGTGTCCCCTCCCCAAGGTTTAAGCTAAGTAGTCTGAGTAGTCATCCTGTTGGGCAGGCGACATGGACACCCAAGCTTGTGAATGCGATAACTCAAGAACAAGGAAACACAAGCGTTTCAAATTGATACCAGAGGTGCATCTAATACAAACACTGGACGGGTTGAATCCCAGTGATCTTGATCTCAAAGTATCTTCTGAATGCAATAACTCAAGAACAAGCTGCTGTATTATTTCGAAATTGATGTCATATATCTGCCAAAAGCCGCTAATATTTTATTTATTCATGTGCATTTGTTTTTATTTAGTTATCGTCTTGTTTCATCAGGAAAAAAAGGTCTTCGAAGGTCCATGATAAAATGCCCAATGAAATTAACATTGCACCAGAGCGATTGAGAACTGTAAGAGAAAAAGAATGTTGTACTCAAATGTACATTGATTATTGTGTAATTATGTCTTCCAGCAAACTGATGCTTTCCTAGAAATTCATAATTAATCCATTAAAAATAAATTAGAGCGATTTGTGGAAGCCACCATGTTTTAGTTCTCATCCATTCCTAAGTTTTGACCTTGTAGTGTGTACAAACGTGCTGACTGGCTGCGATTGAGAAAAAGGAAAGTGGCCGGCCACAGCCATTATGGTGTACAGTCTAAATGTTATTTTTGGCTAATTGGCTAAAACATATTTGTCCTGCAGCAGCCACCGTAGCTAGGATTATACACAAATAATTCAGTTGACTACAATCTGCAACTTACTGTCATCTAGCAGTAATATGTTTTTTGTATACTTTATAAATCCCCTGTAGGGAAATTACTCTCTGCATTTAACCCATTCACTCAGTGAAGCAGTAGGCAGCCACCAATCCAGCCCCCGGGGAGCAGTGTGTAGGGACGGTACCTTGCTCAGGGGTACTTCAGGGTAGCCATTCGGTGGATTTGAACCCCCAACCCCCAAACATGGGGCGAACACTCTACCTTTACACACTGCAACTCTAAACTTAATCACGAAAAAGGCAGAAACCAGCAACATCTCTTACACAATTCGAGAACAACTCTGACAATTATATTTGTAATAATTTAAATCATAATGTGACTAAAGAATAATAAGTACAATTGTAGAAAAAGAAGACTTTAATCTCTCCCACACCCTCCCATCCACACACTCAGACAAACATTTGATAGCAAATTTTGACATGCTGCTTGTTATAAGAACATTATTGATTACACAACTAAAACAGCATAATCCAGACCCAAGTCCCACGCCTACTCTGATATCCCCATAGCTACATTTTCATCAAAGTTCATCGTGCTTCTTCGTTAAGTCTTCACCATAATTGGTAGCCTGACTGCCCACAAACATGTTCCAGTTGGCTAGAATCTCCTTCTTGGTTATTCTCTCATCCTGTTGTTTGGTCACCAGATTCCATCCATTGGTTTCATTGATTTAGTAGTTTGAGTGAGAGAAGGAAAAGAAGGAGTAATGAAGAAAGCAAGAGACAGAAAGAAGCTTGTTAATAATTAATCCAAAATTAACACAATTATTTCAAAGACAAGTGATTTTAAGTTAGCGCTGTGTTGACCAAACTCTCCAAAATGCTGGAACTCTTATACTTATTACAGTACTGTACAAAGGTCTTGAGCCACCGCTCATTCTTTATATTTTGCTGGAAAAAGTAAAGGGAAACAGGTGCAGCAATTTATTTAAAAATTCAAAATACATGGAAATGATCAAAAAGAATTAAACCAACTTCAAAGTGCTTGAATTGCACAAACGTTCACCAGTAATGATTGTAATATGTACTGTTAGAAAGAGGGGGTTTGAGGGTATCACATGGTTGTCAGTAGGTAGCATAGGAGTAACAATGACTCCAGACATGCCTGCAAAAGTATGACACGAGTAAGACTATCATATGGTCTTCCCAAGGGGACACTAATGGGGACGCACTGAGTACTTGTGAACATTGTAACTTTTGCATTGTATTATTGTAGGGTCTTTACTGTTTAAAATAAATTCCAACTCTTGTTGTCATTTGGTGCCTTATAAATAAAACTGATTTGTATCTAAAACATCATGTGTAACTATGAATTTTAAAATTTAGTTCAAGCTTCTAAATCCATTACTTTGGTCTATAGCTTTTCGATACACCCTGTACAAGGGTTAGGGGTTAGGGGAGCATACAAAAATCACTCTGTACAGCATATACAGGTAAAAACAGACTGTACAGTTCTAGTCTGCAAGTCATTTATTCTTCAAAAGAAACTTAACACTCTCAAGCAAGTTTTCTTGTCATTTCTTTAAGCAGCGATTCTCCAGGCTTCCTGAAGGAGATTCCAAACTTCTTCTTTTGATGTTGTGTTCTCTATCAAGACAATCCTACACTGCTTCTTTAATGTTAATGTCTGGGCTCTGGGGAGGCCAGTCCACTGCTACTGATAGGCCTCCATTGTGTGTTTTTTTTCTATTCAGGTATGCAGTGTGTTTGTGATCGCTGTCATGCTGGAAAATGAAGCTGTTGCCATCACACTTTCCAAAATGCATGGCAGATCAAAACTTGACTGTTCATTATTTCACCAAGTTTGACAAGATTGTTAACACCACTGGCTCATATTCATTCTGAAACCATAACAGACTATCAGCTGTGTTTTACAGATGGCTATTCACTGTTTTACCTCTCTCTTGATCTCCTCCACACATACTGACAACACCTTGAATCAATCATTTCAAATTTGGGTTCATCATTCAGACCTGTTGTTGGCTCTCTTCCGCAGTATGTCTTTTATCCTGTCTTCTTTCTCTCTCCCCAACCGGTCGCAGCAGATGGCCCCGCCCCTCACTGAGCCTGGTTCTGCCGGAGGTTTCTATCTGTTAAAAGGGAGTTTTTCCTTCCCACTGTCGCCAAAGTGCTTGCTCATAGGGGGTTGGTTGTTGATTATATAGTGACTTGAGGCGACTGTTGTTGTGATTTGGCTCTGTATAAATAAATTGAATTGCCACTAGCTTTTAATTATACTACTTTGGTTTCCCCTGTTTCTCTTCCTTAAGGACAGCTTTTGACAATCACCTTTCCACTTTTTCAATCATTTTAAACCCAGTCTTTGTACCTGATCATTTTCAAAGACAAACTTTGAAAGACCTTCAGGAAGCCTGAAGAAGTATTGTTCAACACCACCTTTAACATGTACAAGAAAGTCTTGGAAACAAAATACATGGATATAAGAAGGGGCTCAAGAATTTTGCACAATGCTATTGTTTACATGGAAATATGTTTGGCAGCTGCCACTATTTTTCATGACGGACCAAATAAAGTGCTGTATTTTCGTCGGCTACACCTACATTGTTGGAAAAATGAACTGGTAAATAAACGTAATTGCTCTGGTTTTTAATGTCAAAATAAAGCCAGAAAAAAAGCTACCAGAATTAAAAGAATTTAGAATTTAAACAACGATTAGTCTACCTTGTCAGTGTCTGTCTCGTGGATCAAATGTTTGGCTTCATTGTCAGCATGGTCAACCTCTCCAGGCAAAACCCACTGTCCTACTTCGTCAGCATCCAGGTACCCATCCTAAACACAGAGAGAACATTTAAAAGTAACCGTAACAGTCTAAAACCTCCTAAGTGGCACTGAGAATCTGCTACCAGGAGTAGCAGCTTCTTAAAGTTGGACCAACCCAAAAACCTTGGAAAATGCTAGTGGTTATAGCAATGTAGCCATTGCCTGTTCCATTTTATCTATATAGTACCAATTCACATCAACAATTATCTCAATGTAAGCAATGTGACCATTTTTTTTGAGGCTGAAACGAATCCTTTTAATTTTATGGGTTTATGTCAAATTGGTACCATAACTGTGTTTATAGGTATTATTTTTCTTAATGAAAAAAATCTGTTTCATTTTGAAGAACTAAGGATCTTTTACCTTATTGGTATCCCTGATCTCCGAGAAATGTTTCTTCTCTGTCTGGACCCAGTCAGGCTCACTTTCCCCATCCTCGGCTGTGTACATATCACCTGTGAAACAAGAATAATACACACATTTAGGACTGACAGCCTCCAGTGCAGAGAGTAGCTGCTCAAATGGTCAAGTAAGTAACCTACCGATGTATTCTTCCAAGTTGATCTTCCCGTCCCCATTCTTATCAATGTCCTCCACAGTTTCCTGCATAAGAATATCATTCAGTTTTCACAATTAAAAATCCAGTGATAGACACAATTTGCCCCATTTACATTTACATCCCGGTAATCAGTAGTAGGCTTTACCTGAATTACCAAATCTTTCATGTAATCAAACTCCTCAGGGTGAAGGAAGGCAGTGAACTCCTCATGTGTGGCAATGCCGTCACTGTCTCGGTCAGCCGTCTTAAAGCGCCTTTCATCTCTTTTGAGCATGGACTTATAAGTCTCCTTGTCATCAATATCATCAAACTCCTCTCCTAAGAAAAGAAAAGATTCATTTTCAGCACATCATTGTCTTTTGGGTGTGGACAATCCACTGGCACTTGGTTGACGAGAAACAGAAAAGTAGTAAAGCACACAAAACTCAAACTATGGGAAAGAAAAGGCCAAATTTAATGACAAGCAGTAGTGGTGTATAAACACAAAGGAAGTGAAAAGGGGTGACATGTTTCCCAGCATATTTCTAAATACTTAGAGCTAGTTGTATAGTAGAGAGGTCT